>NW_023270377.1:21229050-21712636 GCF_011800145.1 Mirounga leonina
TTTCTCTTTCTCTTTCTCTTTCTCTTTCTCTTTCTCTTTCTCTTTCTTTTTTCTTTTGGGAGGTAAGTGACCCTGGTTTTGAAGGCTGAGGACTTAGTAAAACTGCAGGTGCCACTCTGACCGCTAGAGGGCACTAGCACAATTAAAAACGGAGAAGGTGTCTCTTTCGGAGTACAGAAATACAAATGCCAGAGGAGTCGCTTGCAAGATCTTTACATATTTATTTATCTCTGTTTACAGATTCCTACATGGAGCTTCTAATATGTTCTAAAACTTCCATGTTCAAGCTATTTTAATGTTATCAGTCTCATAAAGCAAATTTAAAGCAAGCCTGAAAGAGAGGCCTTAAATGAGGAACACTACAGCTCGATTCTGGCTAATTATCTAGTCATTGCTGAATTTTTAAGATACCAATTACTAGTCAATTAACTGATATCTTTATCAATAAAAATTAACATAGCTTAGGAGTTTACATAGAAAAAGCAGCCTCCTCAATTAAGACTTTCCTAAAAATGCTTTGTCATGTGGGCATCCCTTGTTACACATCCACTCTTTGGGATCACTCCATATCTTCCTTTTGCCAATGAAGAAGAAGGCTGTGGGCATTTTTCATCCTGAAGGTTGTGCTCTGAACTCTGGCAGCAAGCAGTTATTTCGCCTGAGATCCTGCCCATCACCCATTTGCTTTTCTGCGTGTGTACTGAGAGAGCTAAGGTAGACAGGGATCAATCTCCCTTCTCCTAAATGAGAACTACTTGAGGGCTTTCTGTGTGCTGACTGCCAATTGTCAATTAAGAGCCGAGAAAAGGCAACCCAAGCAACTATTTTAACACAAGAACATTAAAATAACTTTACGATTCACAAGAAGGGTTTGCCTGACAATAATTCCTTGAGATAAGTAATTAATATATGGCTATTTCCCTGTATGGATCAGGAAACTGATGCTCCTGAAATAGTCCATGCTGTGGACTATTCATGACCTTGGTTGCCCCTTCTTGTTAACAAGTGCCAGAGTAAAGACCTCTCTGGAGGTTTTCTCATTTCTAGTCAGTTAGAAGTAGGTAAGACTTCTTACCTATTGATCATTCCTTTCCTTACTTGTTTGGAATACATTTCTTTTTTATGTTTAATTAATCTATAGCATGGTGTCTTTTTTAAAAATTCATGTTATTTAAGCCATTTTCCTTATTTTGTTCTACATTTCCCCCCTAAATCTTTGTGTCTTAACTGTTATTTTGATACAGTCTCAGGATTATCTAGTAAGTAGGTAGCTATTAATTCATTTACTCTATTGAACAAAATAAAGATCCCATCCAAATGGAGCTTACATTCCATCATAAATAATAAACATAATAAATAAGTAAATTACATCATATGTTAGAAGGTGCTACGTACTATAGAAAAATGATAAACAGAGCAGAACAAGGACAATGGAGAATCAGGGTTGGGCTTGGAGTTTTAAGTAGGGCCTTCCTGAGAAGGAGTTGAGGGAGCTAGTCCTCTGAATAGCTGGAAGAAGGCAGACAACTGGTAAGAAACAGGCCTTCAAGCCAGAGAGTACCTGGCTTGTTGAGGATTATAGAGGAGGGGACTGGCATAGTTGGAGTGGAGTGAATGGAGGGGAACACACAAAGGGAGGCAGTTGAAGAAGTGTGCTGGGGAGTAGCCCATGGGAAGAATTTGTGGTCTGTGTAAGGGCTTGGATTTTGATTCTGAGTGGAATGGGTGGCCATGGAGTGGAAAGCTAGAATCAGAGCAGATATTTTAAACAGGATCACTCTGGCTGGAGAAGTGACTATGTCTGTGATTTGGGGGGAGAGCTAAGTGTAAAAGCAAAACAAATAAGTGAGAACTATATCAATCCACACCAAACAGAGCAGGGCAATGGGGCTGGAGGGGTGAGAGGAGGTCTGCCAACCCAATTTCCTGATGATTGAAAGTAGAATGCGATAGAAAGAGAAGAGGTAAGAAGGGCTCCAAGTTTTGCACCCAAGCAACTGGACAGATGGAGATGCCATCAACTGAGAGGGTGAATAAAAGCTGTGAGTGGTGTACGCTGGGGGGCTGAGGGGGCAGATCAGGAATTCAGATTGGAATTACTAGCTTTTAGATGTAATTAGACATGAAATGTTGATCAGGTGGCAGGATATGGGAATCTGGACTTCAGGAGAGGAGTCGGACCTGGACAAGGTATGAGAGTATCAGTGTTATAGGCATGTGGCTGGATACTGTGTGTGGGGGGGAAACAAAGCACCAAAGACCTATTCCTGGGTACCCCAAAGTTAAGAGGATGAGAGGAAGACCCAGCAAAGGAGACAGCAAAGGAGTGGGTGGCGAGGTAGCAGGACAGTCAAGCAAGTGTAGTGTCCTCCTGAAGAAAGAAAGGGTCATGGGGAGGAGAGACTGCAGATGCCCATTGAACTTTATCCACATCCTGTAACCCTCCTGCATTTTCCTACCCAGAAAAACTATCAAGTGGACTTGCACCATGGAAATTTTCCTCTGAAGGAAAACACACAGGAGAGGGAATTTATGTCATTCCTAATGTTCCCCTACCCCCATTCGTTACACATTTGTTTTTTTAAAAGAAAATATTAGTATGGATTGAATTTTACTATCTAAGAATAAAATGCAGTAAATAGAAACTTGTTGAAATAATTCAAACTACAACATCTTACTTCTGAGATAATAACTCTGTATTTCACAGAATTCTATATTCTGTATTCTGTTATTCCTAATGCATGTGTTAATTTGACTATTTTGATTAGTTCAGTAATCTCTCAGATTGGAGGAGCTTGTACTATCCTATTTTACAGGTACAAGAACTGAGGCTTTAAAAGTTACTTATGACGACCTCTTTGACATAGCCAATATTACAGATTTCCACAAAGCATATACTTTTCAAATGTGCGTCTGTGACTAAAATTTGAAGGATAACATATCTACAAGAAGAATATCAATTTTATCTGCCTTTCTCTCATAAGGGTACTTTATAAAGACATATATTAAAGAATATTTTTTCCTAACATTCTGAAAGAACCTTTGGGAAATTTTCACCCAGAAAATATGCAGTCTTTTGCACTTAAAATTCCAAGCAAGGTGGATTTGATATGAATTGGGAAAACCTCTTCATCGGGCAGGTTTGCAATATTTACCAAATCTTAAAGCTTTGGAATGTCCAGTTTTGATCCAACAATTCTGCAATTAGAAATTTGCCCTAACAGGGTGCCTGGGTGGCTCAGTCGGTTAATGTCTGCCTTTGGCTCAGGTCATGGTCCCAGGGTCCTGGGATTGAATCCCCCATCAGGCTCCTTGCTCAGTGGGGAACATGCTTCTCCCTCTGCCTGCCGCTCCCCCTGCTTATGCTCTCTCTCTCTCCCTGTCTCTCTCTCTGTCAAATAAATAAATAAAATCTTTAAAAAAAAATTGGCCCTAAGAAAATAGAGATAAGAAGGGGCTCCTGGGTGGCTCAGTCGGTTAAGTGTCCGGCTCTTGATTTCAGCTCAGTTCATGATCTCAGGGTCCTGGAATCAAGCCCCGAGAGTCCCCAAGTTGGGAGAAGAAAGCAGGTGATTAAGCAATTTGTGTGGTAGAATACTCTTTTTATTGCAGATTATATCTCTATAGAGAGAAACACTGAAGGTCAGCTAGTTTTTATGTAAAGGGCCAGATAGTAAATATTTTAAGTTGTGTGGGGCACATGGTTTCTGTTGTAACTACCCAGCTTGGCTGTTGTGGCAAAAACAGTCATCCACAATATGTCCATAAATGGACATAGCTGAATTCAGCCCCTGGGTTAGTTTGCCAGGCCATGCGGTATGGTAGCTTGCTGACCACTGATCTATAATTGTAAACAATGACTATCTCTAGGAATTATAATTCTTGATTTAATTTTCTTCTCTTTGCTTCTCTACAAGATCATAGTTCTCTCTTTTTTTTTTTAAGATTTTGTTTATTTGAGAGAGAGGATGAGCAGGGGGAGGGGCAGGGCAGAGGGAAAAGCAGGCTCCCAGCTGAGCAGGGAGCCCAATGTGGGGCTCGATCCCAGGACCCTGGGATCATGACCTGAGCTGAAGGCAGACACTTAACTGACTGAGCCACCCAGGCATCCCAAGATCATAGTTCTGTGTTGCCAATAGAAATACAGTTTTGATGAAATGAGGATAAAGCATTTAATTATATTTCATTTTTATATTATCAATGATATACTGCTATTGATAATAATTCAATCAGAATAGGATTGGGTCACATAACTATTACAAAATATCAGAAGAATAAATTAAAATAAAAGCAACTCTTGATTACTCAGAGACTGAGCATGTTTTTATAGTCTAGTTCTTTGCGATGGTTTAAATTCTGGACCAGCTTTCCCTGTGATGCAAAAGATTTCCTATGCAATATGTGCCCCCAAATAAAAGATGATTTTCGTATTAGCTTTGGAAAAACATAGCTAGGAATTAGGAAGTTTGGTTGGTAGGACAAATAGACATTACATTTCAAAGAATTTTCCAAAACCTAAATTTTGGAGTATCAGAAGCATTCTTTGCTTCACGGGAGGAGGGAACAAGGTCAGTTGCTTGTGTAACTCAAGTAATGTGCCGTGTTCTCAGGGCTCCCAGCCTTGTGCAGTCCATTCAGTGGTGTGCTGGCAAATATTTCAAAGCCAGCATTGGTAGGGAAGAGGGGGAAAGAGACGGCGGGGGTGGGGGCTGATTTGTACTATTTGCCAATTTCTGTGGTGTAAATACTCCCAACTGTGGGCAATTTCAAGCTACCAGTGGGACTCGTAAAATTCCTGAATATTTAACAATCCCCTGTGCAAGCCTGTGTGCACCAGCTACAGCATAGTACTGGGTCCAATTGAAATGAATTGAGCCCCCATCCCGCTTACTGTAAAAAACACCAGGCCCTACTTTTCCACCCTGGTACCCCTCCATCTTTCCAGGAAGCCCCGAGTGTGTACATTCTCCCGGCAGGGGCTCTCCTGCTGCCTGCTTTTTCAGAGTCGCTCTGCTCTTAATCCCTCCGGCTGCTGAGGTTGCTGTCTGCTGTCATATAGGCCTCAGCCCTATGCCTTCCTTTAGAGGGCTGTTATAGGATGACTTGTCATTCTCACTTCTGTTCCACCAATTCTTGCTAGCTCCAGCTTGGAAAAAAAGTTCTGAACTCTGGATAATACTGTTCTGTCCATCTCCATCTCCCAGACTCATCCAAGACACTGGTGTCTCTTTCCTGGATGACTGCAGCAGCCTCATAATTGGCCTCCCGTTCATCCCACACAGTAACCAGAGCCATTAAAAAAAATTAAAATGTAATACTTACAGGTACCGAGCAGCAAAAAAAAAAAATTATTTGAATGTAAAAGAAGTCAGAAACCTTTTGCTATCAAGTTGTTCAAATGTCAGCATTTAGTTACAAAACATGTATCAAAAGAACTCATTTTTTAAAATTAATTAATTAATTGAGAGAGAGAGAGAGAGAGAGAGAAACATCATGAGAGGAGATAGGGTCAGAGGGAGAAGCAGGCTCCCTGCTGAGCCGGGAGCCCGATGTGGGACTCGATCCCAGGATCCTGGGATCATGACCTGAGCCGAAGGCAGTCGCCCAACCAACTGAGCCACCCAGGCGCCCCAAAAGAACTCATTTTAAAAGAACAATTTTAAATGGGTGTGTGTTCTTTGGTTTTAATAAAATTTGATTTGGTGTGCAGCCACCAGTCTCAAGTGGCAGAGGTAGCATCTGAGTTCATGTCTTTGTGACCAGAGAATCTATGCTTGACTCTCAAACAGAACTGACTTTGTGTTAAGAGTAGGGGCCTGAGCACCCAGAAGGAATCAGAATCTCATTGATCTCACCTGGTGTTGGCCTTTATAGATTCCAGGATGGCTTTGGTGGGATGAACCACAGGGAGTGTGACAAGGGGGACCTTTGCACTTTCATGACAATCCTAGTGTTGCTGGGGGAATCTGAAGGCTGTTTGGGGGTGTTGGTGATGAGTGGCTTCCAGAGCCTGTGCTCTAGTCTGGCAGCAAAAGTGTGATTTTCTTCCCAGCTCTGACTACTCTTCATAGTTTCAGCCAGACCCCAGAGGCCTGACACCACCCCTTCCCTGCATCCCAGGGATGGCACTGAAGGAGCACAAAGGAGAGAGACAGTCCTCCACTCAAAACACTGGCAGTGCAGGACAGACTCTGGGAGAGGTCGGCTGGCCACAGAGCTGGGACCAGCTTCTGCCTGAGGCCAGTTCGGTCTTTTATCACACAGCTCAGGAGACTCCATCAGCTTGAGCCTTACCACTCCAAGCTGCTGCCCTGCCCAAAATTTCCATTTACACTTACTGTAGGGCTGGCTATGGAGTCATAAACATCATTTAAATATAATCTCCCTTTCGTGTAATAAGACTACAGGGCATTGAGCTGTGCTGTCTTTGTATTTCAATTTTACTATTATGAAATAAAGGGCTTATTGACAATATTTTTTCCTGACAATAATTCAGTAGGTGCTGTCAACAGCAAAAATCTTAATAGACTTCTCTATGTGAGCCATATGTGTTATTCCTTTTTTTTCTTACCCTCAGGGCCATTTGGAACGAAGGATTCTTGGGAAATGGACAACATATTGTCAAGTTTGAAAGCATATGGGGCTGAACAGGGTTCCGCTGAAGGTTTGTGGTCTTATAACACAATATTTATAAGCAATTAAGGTTCACCAAACTCTATAAAAACTTACCACAGCTGTGAATCAAATTAGTGCCTTGACCCACCCAATTAGACAAAGAAAACATCAATATCATAGGGAGGCAGCCAATTCCCTTCCTAGAATTAATGTAAATAAAAATCTAATGAACACTGTTTTCAAACTAGAAGAAAGAAGCTATGCTAAAAGATGCAAAATTGCAGGAAGGAGAGAGTCCCTTCAGGTTTGATTAGTGAACCGACAGGGAGAAACGTTTTTTGGTATCTCAGCAAAATTTTCTTTTTGATTCCAATCAATCTCTCTTCTTTTTTATAAGGACTGACTGCGCATAGATTTAAAGTCATTGCCTTGTCAGTTGAGGTTGAAGAGCAAAGAGTTTCAAGCCTTGTAGTGAGCCATTGCTGAATTATTCAGTGATTTCAAACTACACCCAAATGCAGGTGTAACAGCCAGCCATATGCGTGCTGAGGTCCTTCATCCTTGCCAATAAGAGATAGATGTCTCAGATCTTTGGATGGAACAAGAACAATGATATAAGTACTTACTTCCTGTCGCTAGTTTCCTGTTCTTATTTCCTCTCTGCTTTCTCTATTCTTCAGTCAGAGTTTTCAGTGACAAAACCAATCAAGAAGCATGAACTTGACAATAAATTTAAGAAACCTAGGTGAGGGAGTGCAAAGTAGGGATGACTTACTGTAAATTGTCAATTTTCCAGTTGGAAGGATATTTTGGGGGTCTTCTCTAGATGGAAATAGGACTCCCATCAAAATCCTTTTGTACTTTAAGTAGCAACTGAAAGATGCTTTGCTCTAAAATTCTATAAACAAATGAATTTTTAAAGTTTTGCTAGAACAACCCTAGGCTTGTCTCAGAGTTATTATTTATATATATGAAAATGTGTTTTATCATTTATGGAGAAGAAGGATATTGTAATTATCAGTGTGATTAAAAAATAATAAAAACCAGAGAAAATTAAAAAAAATGTTTTGCTAGAAAAGAATAGTGGGGCAACAGTAGAAATGGTTTTCTCAGTTTTCATGCTATTTATTTTGTCTGTATATCCAAAATAATCCTACACAGGCTGTGGAATAAGTTGGTCTGATTATTTTGATTATCTTCAGTCAGGCCATTAATATATTTGTAGCATATTTTACTAGCAGCCTGTGTCATAGTCTTGACATCTTGATTATTTACCCTTGGGATTTGAGAATCATAATGCCTTATTTTTTTCCAGAGTATACCTGGTGCCCTGCAGACAACTTAAAAGACACATTTTTTTTCCCCTAGATAGTTCAGTAGCAAGTGTAAAATAAGCTACCAGTATCCTAGCTAAGTTTTTACCAGAGAGGGGTGAGGGATATAATACATCTCATAGATGTGAAGACTTTATAAAAATTATTTGAAGATTATGCCAGAAGTGAGCTCTTAAATTCAAAATGTTGTCATTTTTTTCCTTTTGGACTTGATGTATTTCTTTAAATACTCAGGAAGGGTAAAAGTAAATTATTTGCATCCTTCCATTTTATGGGGAACTTACTTGTTTTGGGAAGTCAGCTTGAATATTAAACTCTCCTGGCTTGCACTTCTTGCAACAATTCACCTGTTTGTATTCCTCATTCCTAAAGATATCATGGAGATCATTAGCAACAGCTTTTGTAGAGTTCTTGGCAAGGAGCCAATACTTGTACTGAATAAAATTCATACTTTTATAATTGATCAGAGAGGGTAAATAACCCATTCTGTCATCACCTTCAGAACCACTGCATTTCCACTAATTGAATTATGTTTTCTAATGGTTTGAATTTTCTGTTTGAAACAGAACAATGAAACAAAATAGGATCTCTTTTCTCTAAACTTCCCTCGTTTATTGAACACTACAGTACAGAGTGAATTTATTCAATATCATATTTTAGTGGTTGTTAGTCACCATTACACTTTTTTTATATCTTCAGGTTAAATAAAATTTGTAGACATTCGGGAGGCATTAAATTGAGTTTATTGTATAAGTCAAACTGTAACACATTAATGTTCAGTTAATATATTCCATTTCTCCCACTAATCCATTCTCTGTCCCTCCTTTCCTTTATTTCCTTTCCTTCCTTATGTCTGTATATTTGCTAAATATCTACAGTGTTTTATTCAGAGTTGAGTAGATATCCCCTTGTTTCCAAGGAGCTCCCAATTGTGGGGCAGCTGATGATCTCCCCTTTGAAAATCTAAGGTATTTTATGACTCATGAACTCCCTTGATAGAGACATGTTATCTATTATCCATTTGTATACAGTTTTCTTCCATTGTTTTCCACCACATTGCAAGCTATTTTTTGTGACTTATTTGATGTTAATTGCTTCAATCACTTCTTTAAAAGATACAATTACATTTGTTTTCTTTCAGTTCCCTAGCAACTTCTCAGTTCTTCAAGACCTCACAAAAATAATTCAGGCTGTGGTGAATTCATTAACAAATTCCCTTTGTAATTTAGGGTTCTTGTCAGACCTGCCAATGTGTGCAGAGCATATTAGAAATGAGCATCTTCCCTAACCTGCTTATAAAACAAAAACAAGTAACAACTCCTATTCTTTTTTTTTTAAATGTCAAACATTTTACTAAATATCTTTTTTTTTGTAGTTTTTAATTTTATTATGTTATGTTAGTCACCATACAATACATCATTAGTTTTTGATGTAGTGATCCACGATCCATTGTTTTCATATAACACCCAGTGCTCCATGCAGTACGTGCCCTCCTTAATACCCATCACCAGGCTAACCAACCCCACCTCCCCCCTCCCCTCTAAAACCCTGTTTGTTTCTCAGGTCCATAGTCTCTCATGGTTCATCTCTCCCTCCAATTCCCCCCACCCCATTTTTCCCTTCCTTCTCCTAATGTCCTCCATGTTATTCCTTATGTTCCACAAATAAGTGAAACCATATGATAATTGACTTTCTCTGCTGGACTTATTTCACTTAGCATAATCTCCTCCAGTCCCATCCATGTTGATGTAAAAGTTGGGTATTCATCCTTTCTGATGGTTGAGTAATATTCCATTGTATATATGGACCACATCTTCTTTATCCATTCATCTGTTGAAGGGCATCTCGGCTCTTTCCACGGTTTGGCTATTGCGGACATTGCTGCTATGAACATTGGGGTGCATATGGCCCTTCTTTTCACTACATCTGTGTCTTTGGGGTAAATACCCAGGAGTGCAATTGCTGGGTCATAGGGTAGCTCTATTTTTAAATTTTTGAGGAACCTCCACACTGTTTTCCAAAGTGGCTGTACCAACTTGCATTCCCACCAACAGTGTAAGAGGGTTCCCCTTTCTCCACAACCTCTCCAACATTTGTTGTTTCTTTCCCTGTCCATTTTTGCCATTTTAACTGGTGTAAAGTGGTATCTCAGTGTGGTTTTGATTTGGATTTCCCTGATGGCTAATGATGATGAACATTTTTTCATGTGTCTGTTAGCCATTTGTATGTCTTCTTCAGAGAAGTGTCTGTTCATCTCTTCTGCCCACTTTTTGACTTGATTATTTGTTTTTTGGGTGTTGAGTTTGAGAAGTTCTTTATAGATTTTGGATACCAACCCTTTATCTGTAGTGTCATTTGCAAATATCTTCTCCCATTCTGTGGGTTGCCTCTTTGTTTTGTTGGCTGTTTCCTTTGCTGTGCAGAAGCTTTTTATCTGATGAAGTCCCAAAAGTTCATTTTTGCTTTTGTTTCACTAGCTTTTGGAGATGTATCTTGAAAGAAGTTGCTGTGGCCGATGTCAAAGAGGTTACTGCCTATGTTCTCCTCTAGGATTTTGATGGATTCCTGTCTCACATTGAGGTCTTTCATCCACTTTGAGTTTATCTTTGTGAATGGTATTAGAGAATGGTCGAGTTTCGTTCTTCTGCATGTGGCTGTCCAATTTTCCCAGCACCATTTATTGAAGAGACTGTCTTTTTTCCATTGCGTGTTTTTTCCTGCTTTGTCAAAGATTATTTGACCATAGAGTTGAGGGTCCCTATCTGGGCTCTCTATTCTGTTCCATTGGTCTATATGTCTGTTTTTGTGCCAGTACCATGCTGTCCTGGTGATCACTGATTTGTAATATAGTTTGAAATCGGGCAACGTGATGCCCCCAGCTTTGTTTTTCTTTTTCAACATCTCCTTGGCGATTCGGGGTCTTTTCTGATTCCATACAAATTTTAGGATTGTTTGTTCCAGCACTTTGAAAAATGTCATTGGAATTTTGATCAGGATGGCACTGAAGGTATAGATTGCTCTGGGTAGCATAGACGTTTTAACAATGTTTATTCTTCCGATCCATGAGCGTGGAATATTTTTCCATCTTTTTGTGTCTTCTTCAACTTCTTTCATGAGTGTTTTGTAGTTCCTAGAGTATAGATCCTTTACCTCTTTGGTTAGGTTTATTCCGAGGTATCTTAGGGTTTTTGGTGCTATTGGAAATGGAATCATTTCTTTAATTTCTCTTTCTACAGTTGCGTTGTTAGTGTATAAGAAAGCAACTGATTTCTGTGCATTGATTTTGTATCCTGCCACATTACTGAATTGCTGGATGAGTTCTAGTAATTTGGGGGTGGAGTCTTTTGGGTTTTCCACATAAAGTATCATGTCATCTGCGAAAAGAGAGAGTTTGACTTCTTCTTTGCCAATTTGAATACATTTTATTTCTTTTTGTTGTCTGATTGCTGTTGCTAGGACTTCTAGTACTATGTTGAACAACAGTGGTGAGAGTGGGCACCCTTGACATGTTCCTGATCTTAAGGGAAAGGCTCTCAGCTTTTCCCCATTGAGGATGATATTCGCTGTGGGTTTTTCATAGATGGATTTTATGAGCTTGAGGAATGTTCCCTCTATCCCTATACTCTGGAGAGTTTTAATCAGGAAAGGATGTTGTATTTTGTCAAATGCTTTTTCTGCATCAATTGAGAGGACCATATGGTTCTTCTCCCTCCTCTTATTAATGTGTTCTATCACACTGACTGATTTGTGAATGTTGAACCATCCTTGCATCCTCGGGATAAATCCCACTTGGTCGTGGTGGATGATCCTTTTAATGTATTGTTGGATCCTATTAGCTAGGATTTTGTTGAGGATTTTGGAATCCATATTCATCATGGATATTGGTCTGAAATTCTCCTTTTTGATGGGGTCTTTGCCTGGTTTGGGGATTAAGGTAATGCTGGCCTCATAGAATGAGTTTGGAAGTTTTCCTTTTGTTTCTATTTTTTGAAACAGCTTCAGTAGAATAGGTATTATTTCTTCTTTGAATGTTTGGTAGAATTCCCCAGGGAATCCATCAGGCCCTGGACCCTTGTTTTTTGGGAGGTTTTTGATCACTGCTTCAATCTCGTTACTGGTTATTGGCCTATTCAGGTTGTCAATTTCTTCCTGTTTCAGTCTTGGCAGCTTATAGGTTTCCAGGAAGGCCTCCATTTCATCCAGATTGCTCAGTTTATTGGCATATAGTTGTTGATAATAATTTCTAATAATTGTTCTATTTCCTTGGTGTTAGTCGTGATCTCTCCCCTTCATCCATAATTTTATTAATTTGGGTCCTTTCTTTCTTCTTTTGGATAAGTCTGGCCAGTGGTTTATCGATCTTATTAATTCTTTCAAAGAACCAACTTCTGGTTTCGTTGATCTGATCTACTGTGTTTCTGGTTTCTAATTCACTGATTTCTGCTCTAATTTTAATTATTTCTCTTCTAATGCGTGGCTTAGGCATCGTTTGTTGCTTTTTCTCTAGTTCTTTAAGGTGTAGAGTTAGTTGGTGAATTCGGGATTTTTCTATTTTTTTGAGTGAGGCTTGGATGGCTATGTATTTCCCCCTTAGGACCGCCTTTGCAGTATCCCATAGGTTTTGGACTGATGTGTTTTCATTCTCATTGATATCCATGAATTGTTTAAGTTCTTATTTGATTTCTTGGTTGACCCAAACATTCTTGAGCAGAGTGGTCTTTAGCTTCCAAGTGTTTGAATTTCTGCCAAATTTTTTTTTTGTGATTGAGTTCCAGTTTTAGAGCATTGTGGTCTGAGAATATGCAGGGAATAATCTCAATCTTTTGGTATCGGTTGAGACCTGATTTGTGACCCAGTATATGGTCTATTCTGGAGAAAGTTCCATGTGTGCTCGAGAAGAATGAGTATTCTGTTGTTTTAGGGTGGAATGTTCTGTAAATATCTATGAGGTCCATCTGGTCCAATGTATCATTCAAAGCTCTTGTTTCCTTGTTGATTTTCTGCTTAGATGATCTGTCCATTGCTGAGAGTGGAGTATTGAGGTCTCCTACAATTAACGTATTGTTATCAATATGACTCTTTATTTTGGTTAACAGTTGGCTTATGTATATGGCTGCTCCCATGTTGGGGGCATAGATATTTACAATTGTTAGATCTTCTTGTTGGATAGACCCTTTAAGAATGATATAGTGTCCTTCTGTGTCTCTAATTATAGACTTTAGTTTAAAATCTAATTTGTCTGATATAAGAATTGCTACCCCAGCTTTCTTTTGAGGTCCGCTGTCATGGAAGATAGATCTCCATCCCTTCACTTTCAGTCTGGATGTATCTTTAGGTTCAAAATGAGTCTCTTGTATCCAGCATATGGATGGGTCCTGTCTTTTTATCCAATCTGCAACCCTGTGCCGTTTTATGGGAGTGTTTAGGCCATTCACGTTGAGAGTGGTTATTGAAAGATATGAATTAATTGTCATCATGTTGCCTATGAAGACGTTGTTTTTATAGATTGTCCCTGTAAATTTCTGTTGTAGATCACTCCTGGGGTCTTTCTCCTTTTATAGAACCCCCCTTAATATTTCTTGCAGGGCCGGCTTAGTGGTCACATATTCTTTCAACTTCTGCCGGTCGTGGAAGCTCTGCATCTCTCCATCCATTCTAAATGAAAGCCTTGCTGGATAAAGTATTCTTGGCTGCATGTTCTTCTCATTTAGTACCCTGAATATGTCTTGCCAGGCCTTTCTGGCTTGCCAGGTCTCTGTGGATAGGTTTGACGTTATTCTGATATTCCTCCCTCTGTTCATAAGGAATCTCTTCCCCCTAACTGCCCTTAAGATGGTTTCCTTGGTTCTAAGATTTGCAAGTTTTACTATTACATGCCGGGGTGTTGGCCTGTTATCCTTGATCTTAGGAGGAGTCCTCTCTGCCTCTAGGACTCGAATGTTTGTTTCATTCCCCAGATTAGGGAAGTTCTCAGCTACGATTTGCTCAAATACATCTTCTAGTCCTCTCTCTCTCTCCACTCCCTCCGGGATTCCAATGATTCTGACATTGGAACGTCTCATGGTGTCACTTATTTCTCTGATTCTATTTTCATGGATTCTGAGTTGTTTTTCCCTGGCCTCCTCTTTTCCCTTTTTATCTATTATACTCTTCCAGATCGCTTATTCTCTCTTCTGTCTCAGTTACCCTAGCTGTTAGATTATCTAGATTGGATTGGATCTCATTGATAGCATTTTTAAGTTCTGCCAATTCACCTTTCATTTCTGCCCTTAGAGACTCTATGTTGCCATTAATTGATCTCTCCATTCTAGCCATTGTCTTCACAATTGCTAGCCTGAATTCCATCTCTGACATCTTGGTTATATCTGCATCCATTTGTAAATCTGCAGCATAAGTCATAATCTCTGAGTCTTTTCTGTTTTGGGGGCTCCTCCTCCTAGTCATTCTGTTGATGGGTGTTTGAGGGAATGTATAGAGTCGAAATTATTGACCAGAACCCAAGCAAGATGCACCTGTTTTCTTGGGACCTTAGGGTTGCTGGCCTCTTGTTTTCCCAGCCTTCTGGGGGAGGGGCCTGCCGTGCCGTTACTCAGGCAACCCTGTTTGGGCGGAGTTGCCCTGTGCCCCTGTGGCGGGGGATGGGTTCAGTGGGAATCAGTCTTTGGGGTTTTGTTCTCTGGCACCTTTCCCTGGCGGCTTTCTGCGTCTCTTCCGCGAGTCAGAGCAGAAGAGACGGTTTCCAACCCTCTGCCTCAGAGCAGAGAGACCTCAGTCTGTTCTTCAGTGAGCTCTCCAGGCCACACTGTCTCTGTTTCTGTCCGTGCTGCTATAAACTGCAGTGTCCTGGATTGTGTGCCCCTCTGCAGCGCTCCTAGTCCTGCCTCCAGGTCGGGGCTCGTCTCTGCCCTTTGTGCTTCTGAAACCGCCAGCCCCTCCCAATTCACGAGCGCGCACGACTCCTCCGCTTGGGGTTTCCACCCCCGGGGGTTGCAGTTCACTGGCGCGATGACCCCGGCGCACTTGGTTTCCATCTCGGAGGCTGCAGTTCGCGTGCGTGTGACCGTCACTCCGGTTTCTGTCCGGGGGGGCTGCGGTTCGCGTGCGCGTGACCCTGCCGGTCTGGTTTTCCACCCCGGGGGCTGCCCTAAAGTCCTTTCCCGACGCTACCGGTCTGCGAGTCTGTGCCCCCTCCACAGTGCGGGAGGCTGTCACTCACCGGCAGTGTAGGATCCCATGTCCAGGCAGCCTCCCGCTGCCGTTTATCCTCCGATATCTGCCCGCAGAATCACGGCTCTCTGCTTCATACCTCAAAACCAACCGCCTGTGATATTCTGTTTGTAGAGATCCAGATCTTCTTACATCTCAGGCTGGTTTCGTGGGTGCTCAGAGTGGTCTGGTAGATATCCAGCTCAATTCCGGGGACCAGTTGAAATAGGGTCCCCTACTCCTCTGTCATCTTTCCCCCCTCACAACTCCTATTCTTTTAATAATTCTTATTTTACTTTGAAATTGTCCATTGTTATGTTCTTTTAAATGAAAACATTTTGTTTTTTTCTCAGCCATCTTAGACCATAACTGTTTCAGAATTTTCAAGTATCAATAGGTTTGCAGTGTTTTAAGGGAAATGTAATATCTGAAAAGTTCATTTATTTCCATACAAATTTTTGAACTGACATCAATTTTCTGATGTTCTTTATTTGTCAATGGTGATAATTCTTACTTTGTGAGAGTAATTGATACATAAAAGTACTACTGAAGTCATCTGTCCTTTCAGTTTTCCCAGAAATTAGATTTCTTGCATAATTACTTATTAACCATTAAGTGCTTATATTTTCAGAATACAATGGAAATATTAATCATTTGAATGTTTAAACTTTTGTCCATACCCATGAATGTAAGTGCTCAAATATTATCTAATATTCACCACTAGATTTTAGAAAAATATGTATATATTTTAAAGATTTATTTATTAGAGAGAGGGAGAGAGAGAGTATACGAGCAGGGAGAGAAGCAGAGGGAGAGGGAGAAGGAAAGAAGCGGACTCCCTGCGGAGCCTGACATGGTGCTTGATCCCACCACCCTGAGATCATGACCTGAGCCAAAATCAAGAGTTGGTCGCTTAACCAACTGAGCCACCCAGGCACCACTAAAAATATATTTCTACCTTTTATTATATATCATGGGAAATTATTATTTAATATCTATTTCTTTAGATGTCTTAGTCACTGATATCCAACCTTGGTTTTTTAAAATTTTATTTTGAAGGGGCAACTGGGTGGCTCAGTGGTTAAGCATCTGCCTTTGGCTCAGGTCATGATCCCAGGGACCTGGAATTGAGCCCCATGTCAGGCTCCCAGCTCAGTGGGGAGTCTGCTTCTGCCTCTCACTCTCCCCACTCGTGCTTCTCTCATTCTCTCTCTCAAATAAATAAATCCTAAAATTTATTTTGAAATTATTGCAATCTCAGTAAAAATTTACAAGAATAGTATAGTGACCTCTCTATACCTTTTACCTAGATTCATTATTTGTTTACAGTTTGCAACACTTAATCATTTCCTAAAGCACTTGGTCTCCCACTCTCTATGTATATAATATACTATATACGTATATATGTATGTGTGTACTTATGTGTATGCATATGTGTATATATGTATATATCTAGATGGGTAGAGATATAGATATTTAAATAGAGATATAATTGTTTTCATGAGCTATTTTTTTTAAATATTTTATTTATTTATTTGAGAGAGAGCATGTGGGAGGAGCAGAGGGAGAGGGACAAGCAAACTCCATGCTGAGTGCAGAGCCCGTTGTGGGGCTCAATCCCACAACCCTGAGATCATGACCTGAGCTGAAATCTGGAGTCAGACACTCAACTGACTGAGCCACCCACGTGCCCCTTTCATGAGCCATTTGAGAGCAAGTTGTAGGCATCATGCTCCTTTACCCTTAAATACCTCAGTGTGCATGTCCTAAGAATAAGGACTTTCTTTACCTTACATAACCACAGTACAATGACCAAAATCAGGAAATTCAACATTTCTATCATTATCTAATCTACCAAACATTTTTAAGTGTTGCAATTTTTGATAACGTTCTCTATATATTTTCCTCCTAGTCCAGGATTCAATCCAGAAACCATATTACATTGCATTCAGTTGTTAATATCTCTTTAGTTTCCTTCATCTGGAACAATACCTTAGCCTTTCTTTGTCTAAAATGACATTAATAGGGTTTTTAAAATCTTTGTGTGTGTGTGAGAACATTTTTTTTCAAGATTCTTTATTTGACAGAGCAAGAGAGTGAGAGCGAGAGAGCAGGGGGGAGGGGGAGTAGCAGAGGGAAAGGGAGAAGCCGACTACATACTGAGCTCCATCTCAGGACTCTGAGACCATGACCTGAGCCAAAACCAAGAGTTGGATGTTTAACTGACTAAGCCATCCAGGCACCCCTGTGTGCGTGAGAACATATAAATTTTACTCTCTTAGCAAATTTCAAGTATACAATACAGTGTTATCAATTGTTGTCACCTTATTATGCATTAGATCCTCAGACCTTATTCATCTCATAGGTAAAAGTTTATGTTCTTTCATGAATCTCAGTTCCTCTTTCCTCTACCCCTGGTAATCACGAGTCTCTTCTCTGTTTCTGTGAGTTTATTTTTTGGTTTTTGTTTTGTTTTTGTTTTTAGATTCCACATGTAAGTGAGATCACGCAGTATTTGTCTTTGTTTTATTCCCTTAGCATAATGCCCTCGAGGTCCATTCATGTTGTTGCAAATGGCAGGATTTTCTTTTTTTGCATGGCTGAATAATATTCTATTATATACACATACCACATCTTCTTTGTCCATTCATCAATTGATGGACACTTTGGAAGGTACACATACAGATGTCCAAACAAGGTATGTTTCTATACACTGCATTTTCAATAATGCTGCAATGAACATAGGAAGGCAGTTATCTCATTGATATCCTGTTTTTATTTCCTTTGGATATATACCCAGAAGTAAGATTGCTGGATCATATGGTAGTTTTATTTTTATTTTTATTTTTTAAAGATTTTATTTATTTATTTGACAGAGAGAGTGAGAGAGCACAAATGGGGGAGCAGCAGAGGGAGAGGGAGAAGCAGACTCCCCGCTGAGCAAGGAGCCCAATGTGGGGCTCCATCCCAGGACCCTGGGATCATGACCTGAGTTGAAGGCAGAAGCTTAACCATCTGAGCCACCCAGGCACCCCTTTATTATTTTTAAATTTTTGAGGAGCCTCCATAATTTTTTTTATAGTGGTTGCACCAATTTCCTACCAACAGTACACAAGGGTGCCTTTTCCCCCCATAAAATGGCATAAATATTTTTTGAAGAATACTGGTTAATTTTTTTGCAGAATGATCCTAGGTTTATCCCTAGTTTGAGATTTCCTCATGATTTAGGTTATACATTTTGGGGGAGGAATACCAATGAAGGGAAATTGTGTCCTTCTCAGGGCACATATCTTTTCATATCTTTGTAATTTATATCACTTTGTGATTTATAACTAATTTGTGGGGAGATAGTTTGAGATTTTATAAATATCCTGTTCTTCATGAAATCTTCATCCATTAGTTTTAGCATCCATTGATGATTCTTGCCTGAATCAATTTCTTACTGATTAATTAATAATCAGTTGTTTAAATGGTAATTTTCGGTATCATTTATTCCTTTTACATTATACTGTAAAGAAGACTTTTCTTTCTCCTTCATTCATTCATTCACTCATTTACTTATATCAGTCTGTATTCTTAGGTTCTTATTTTAATTATTGGATTACATGCTGTTACTTTCATTATTTAAATTGAGGCACAAATTGTCCAAGATTTGGTCAGTGAGAGCTTCTTTTTTTTTTAGAGAGACGGAGGAGGGGCAGAGGAAGAGAGAGAATCTTAAGCAGGCTCCACGCCCAATGTGTAGCCTGATGTAGGGCTCGATCTCACAACCCTGAGATCATGACCTAAACTGAAATCTAGAGTCAGAAGCTTAACTGACTGAGCCAACCAGGCACTCCAGTGAGAGCTCCTTTTGAACTTTGTCTTTATATTCTCATTTTCTTTCATTCAGTGATAAATAGATCTATAAGAGTTTTCTTTGCTTATATTCATTTGCTATCTGAATAACAAAGGTGCCATCTTAATGAAATCAAATAATAGCACTGGGTAAAAGTATAATATTCAAAAAGTTAAAAACATGACTCATATATAGCCATAGTGAGTGTGTGTTCAATAATTATTTAACACAATAACAAAGGGACCAATAAGATGGTAAATCTGATTAAAGGGGGCATTTGAAAGTCTGAGTACTTACAGCCAGTGAAACACAGAATGCCGAAATAAGACTGCACAGTTAAATACTAAACTGGTTAATGTGCTGCACAGCAGTAAAACTGTAACCATTTGTATTATCTTTTCTATGAACAGAAATCTGAAAATTAACATCTAATTTCACAGAGACTAGGTACTAACTGATATAAAACAGTAAATCAAACAAAGGTACATTTCTCCTAGAAACCGAAATAATCCTTGGGTGGGTCTGTTACACAATACTTCCTATTACATTGCAAGAACAGGCACTGTCCTTTGCTTTATGTCCAAATTTTAGATAATTTTCCTTATTACCTCGAAGTTATATTTTTCTTAAAATTCCAAGTCAGACCTTCTGAGTTCTACTCTTGAATTTTATTAGAAAAATCTAAAATGTTCATTGGTGTCTTTTGTGGATCTTCTTAAATCTCTTATTGCAGTTTAAGCCAGTTTCACCTGTGAAGTTAAAATTTGTCTGCTATAATGATCCAACCTGAATGTGAAGACTCAGAAGACTCTTGGCTTCCTTTTCCTTGAAATAAGTAATTCTTTACATGTTTTCTGGTTGTTGTTTTTTTTCTGTCTTCTTTGAGTGTTTTGTTCTTTTATTGGAATTTTTTTCCTTTTTTCACAGTTCTTAAAACTAGAGAGTCCCAAACATAATACTGTATTCTGTTAAGTCTAACAAATACCAAATACCAAGTATCTAACCATACCTATATCTGCAAATGTTATACAGGATAGCACCATAGACTTACTATTTTTTTTAACCAACAAATTAAAATATGATATGTCCTAAATCATTTATATCATATATAACTAGATTTTCTCTTTATTTTTATACATGTTTATTGTTTACTCATCAATTCATTAATTTAGCCCTTCATTCATTTACTCATTCATTCATTAAAAAATTTATTATAGTAAAAACTATGTAACATCAAATTTACCATCTTAACCATTTTCAGATGTACAGTTCAATAGTGTTAAGCATATTCACATTCTTGTGTAACCATCTCCAGGACATTTCATCTTGCAAAACTGAAACTGTATATTCATTAAACAATGACTCCCCATGTCCCCTCCCCCAACTTCTGGCAACCACCATTTTACTTCATGTTTCTATGAATTTGACTACTCTAGATACTTTTTGTGAGTGGAAACTTACAATACATGCCTCTTCATGATTGGTTTATTTCACTGAGCATAATGTCCTCAAGGTTCATCCATGTTGTAACATGTGTCAGAATTTCCTTACTTTTTAAGGCTGAAAAATATACCTTTATATGTATATACCACATTTTGTTTATCTCTTAATCTCCCAGTAGATACTTGGGTTGCTTCCATCTCTTGGCTATTGTAGGTAACACTGTTATGAACATGGTTATGCAAATACTTCTTTGAGGTTCTGCTTTTAGTTCTTTTGGGTATATACCTGAGAAGTGGAATTGCTGAATCATATGGTAATTATATTTTTAATTTTTTGAGGAACCACCATACTATTCTCCATTGTAGCTGCACCATTTTCCATTCCCACCAACAGTGCTGCACAATTTCTCCACATCCTTGCCAACACTTGTTTTCTGTTTTTGTGATAGTAACCATCCTAATGGGTATAAAGTGGTATCTTAATGTGGCTTGAGTTTGCATTTCCTGAATGATTACTGATGTTGAGCATCTTTTCATATGCTTGTTGGCCATATGTGTATCATCTTTGGTCACTCATTCATTTTTAACCATCCATGGAGTGCCTGTTAAAGCCCCAGACTTTGCACCAAGTGCTACAGAAACAAAGATGATTAGAATAAGTTTCTAGATCTCAAGAAGTTTGTAGTCTAACCTGTCAACAGGTGACTCTGAAACAACCTGTCAACAGGTGACTCTGAAATGAAGTAATAAGTATCCTGAGAGAGGTATGCACAAAATACTTTCTAGTTATTCATCTTACCTTTTATCTCTAGTATTTTTCTTCTTAGTATTTGCTTCTGAATATACTGGTGACCACTGGTGGTTGTTCCTTCAGAGATAATTTATAAGTTGCCCCTTTAGCCACTTATACTTATCTTTTATAAGTTAAATTCAACAGAGTTGAATTTCCTGAGGTCCCTAATTGACCAAAATAAAATGATATAAGCCTCTCAAGCTAATTTTAGTTACCATACACTTGTTTATGGCCTGTCATAATGCCCAGGATCTGACATATTGCCTCACTATCAATCCCTAAATTCTATGGGAATTTCTTATCTCTGAAATTAATGAGGAGGTCAGCGTTCTGCCCCTCAACAATTGTTCTGTACTTCTTGCCATATAAACATCACTCAAACACTGTACTGCATTTCTTTTCCCAGTCCTTACTCCTTTTTGACAAAGACTCAGGAAGCATCAGGAGAAGGAGGAATATAGAGAAATATGAGAGAAGATCTGTTACCAGCATGTGATTAGTTGACCTGGGATCCCGCCTATACTTGTTAAATTGTCACTGATCAAGAAAATTATTTCAAGTTTACATTGAGCCAGCCATGGTTCTTAAAGTGTTACCAATCCAACTACTTGTTTCAAGCTGCAAACCTAACACCTTTATGGTATGATTATAGAAATCCATTCATTTTCTCTCAGGAAATAGCTAAAATAGTAGCAGAATCAGAGTTATGTAAAGTATAACCTACCAACGACTCAAAACAGATCTCTCGTGCAAGGAAAGTATCAGTGATTCCCACTAGGCTAATATTTAGCCATTAATCATCCATTAACCTTTGACTTGATTTGTTATATTCTTCAGTCATATGTATGTCAGATTGTGGTAATTTGGTATTTCTTAGAAATCAGTGCTGCTGCAGTATTCTGGGATAGGCAAAAACAGGGCAACATTTACTCAAATCCACAAAAATAGTTCCAGTTATAGCCTGTCATTTTATTTCTACCTTGAGACAAGATCATCTGAGTATAAGAATGTGATCCTGTTTATATATTTTTAAGCTGGACAAGAATAGATGCTAAAAGTCACTCACAATTATTACTGACAGTTGAATATGACTTCCATTCTAAAACTTGTACATATTGTGACTTAAATGTCTATTTGGGATAATATTTAAGAATTTGATGTCACTCTCTTTCCTGAGATTTATATCCTGAGAGGTTTTCTCTGTAAATTATAGCAAATAAAAGAGTAAGTACCTAACAGAAATCTGTTATGCCCCTGACAGTTTGTAGTGATATAGTACAATGGTATCAAAGTGCTGTCCTTGTATAGTACCATATCAGTATCTGGGAGCTTTTTATAAAGGCAAATTCTCTTTGAAATGGAAAAATTCCTTAAAAAGACAGCAGTTTCCAAATGAACCCAAGAAGAATAGAAAACTTGAATGGCTATATAACTATAGAGAATAAATGTGTAAGAACTATATACTAAATGCTACAAAACTTTACTGAAGGGAATTAAAGAAGACCTAAACAAAGGGAGATATTTGCCATGCCTAAATTGGAAGTCCCAATACTTGGATGGCAATTCTCCTCATATTGAATCAATGCAATACCAATCAAACTCCTGGCACGTTTATCCTAAAATATATATGGAAATTCCAGGAACCCAGAATAGCCAAAACAATTTTGAAAAAAGAAGAACAAGTTTAGAGGACTAAGTACCTGATTTTTGAAGGTTTGCTGTAAAGCTACCGTATTCAACCCAGTATGGAGCAGATGGAGAATCCAGATATATATCCACACATACATGGTCCAGTTGATTTTCAGAGATATGCTAGAGCAATTTGTTGGTGCTGAAACAATTGAATATGCATGTGGGGGAAAAAATGAACTCCTCTTCTTAATACCATACCCTAAATCAACTTGAAATGGAGCTTGAAGGTGAGAGCTAAAACTATCAAGACTTCTAGAAGAAAAGATAAGATAAATAAACATAGAATAATCATTGTGACATTGGGTTAGGCAAAGATTTCTCCAAGAACACACAAACTACGAAAGAAATGCAATTTTATAGACCTGACTCCACACCTACTGAATGATAACCTCTATTGGTGGAGCTCAGGCATTTGTTTTAACAAGCTCTCCAGATGATTCTTTTGTACACTATACTTTGAGATGCCTCATAAGTGTAAAAACATAATGCCACATGAGTAACCAAATTTCTCCTCATTCCACCATTAAATAATTGAAGAGTAGAAGTATGGAAAAGACATGTGATTCTCTAAAACCAAACAAAACCAAAAAAAAAAAAAAAAATACCCCAAAAACAGACAATGAGAGTTGAGACAAATTACAGTGTCCAGCATGGTGCATACCCCAGGAAGCAAGATAACATGGCACAGAGTTGGAGAATAGGAAATAATATGTGATAATGTTTGAGGAGTGAAAATCTTCAGGAAGTTGAGTCTTCAGATTTTTTTTAAGAGGGGGGTAAAAGTAAGGAAATTCTGACATGTGTTACAACATGGATGAACCTGGAGGACATTATGCTCAGCGTGAATGAAATTTTTTTTAAGGGACTCAAGTTAATAATTTTAGAATACTTTCCAAGTTCCTTCTGGTGACTGGATGATGCTTTGTTGAACCCAATTCTGCTCTAAGATTTACCACATGGGTCTCTAGGTTCATAAAAATTACTGAAGGTCTTTTTGTTTACTCCTTTATTATCTAATAATTATTCACTTAATGAATATGTGAAATAATTGAAAACATACTTCTCCCAGAATTATCAGATATTATCTAAACAGGAACATTTCACAACTAGGTCCCCATCAAGGTGAATACCTTGTCATTAATTTCACAGAGCTATGTTATCTCTGTCCACATTATGATTTGAGTGTTGGTAGATACATTTTAGGATGGCGTGTGGAGATCACAAGAAAGCCTCTTAAAACAAACTGAGGGTTCCGGGGGGGGGGAGTGGCTAGGGGGATGGGTCAGCCTGGTGGTGGGTATTAAAGAGGGCATGTATTGAATGGAGCACTGGGTGTTATATGCAAATAATGAATCATGGAACACTACATCAAAAACTAATGATGTAATGTATGGTGATTAACATAACATAATAAAATTAAATTTAAAAAAAAGTACACCTTTACAAGGCCCAGAAAAATACTCTGTCCATTTAAAATGTGTGCTTCATATCATAAATTTGAAGTAGTGACAATTAAAATGCAATCTAAAACAAGCAGCTGAAAGCACTTGAAAAGGGAGTTAATAAAACATATGTATTATATAATTTAACATTTTAAAAATACTTAGAATGGTGCCTGGCATGTAGTAAACACAATACAAGTGTTTGATAAGGAAATGAATTCAATAAAAATATGTACATGTATTTATTATTGAACACCTACCCATATGGCAGGCACTGAGCAAAGTGCTGGGGTTAAATGATGGGCCAAAATGGTGGGGTTAAGTGATGGACCGTTGTCTCCATTGGAATTTAGGGTCTAAAAGTTAGACACTCAGATAATCACATAAATAAAGATATAATTAATAGTAATAAAAATATATCTGGTGCAATGAGTACATATGAGGTAGTCTGATGAGTCAAGAGGTTTCAAAGAAGAAATAATACTTGAACTAAATTCTGAGTCATGGAAAAATTAACTAGGCCGAGGAAAGGGCATGTATTAATTCCCTGGGTAAGGAATAAAAATGTCACCTTTCTGAAAATGAGAGCAGGTTTATTTGACTAATGTAAAGAGTATGAGGCCTACAGGTGCTTACAGTAAAGTTGGAAGGTAGGTAGGTGTTACTTTCTGCAAATCTTTTAAACCATGCTAAGAAAAGGATGTATATCCTCATCCTCAAATCAGTGAAGGACATCAGAAGTTTTAAGTACAGAATGAGTATGTCTGTGTGAGTGTGTGTAATCTGCATGCAAGCATGAGTATGAGAGGATAGAGACAGAAAGAGAGTGAGACAGAGAGAGAGATACTAAATGAAAAGAGAATTCTGGCCCCCATTTAGAGAACGGGATATGGGTGCAGGGACAAGAGTGAATGCAGGGAAATGGGTGGCTAATATAGTCATCCAGGAAAGAAACAATGATGTCATAGACTAAGGAAATAAAGTGGTAGCTGTGGCTTTAGGGAGAAGTAGATAGATTTGCCTGTTAAATCAATACAGTTTGTTACTCCATTGGATTTGGGGGAGAGGTGATAAAAAAAAGCAGTATTAAGGATGACCCGTGGGTTTTCATTTTATATGCCCTTCACTGATAAGAAGAGTGGGGAAGTGGGAGGTTTTGGAGTTTGGCTTTAAGTGTTTTGAGTTTGAGGTAGCTTTGTGAGTTTTTCAAGTAGAGCTATGAAGGAGGCAATTGCTATTTGGGATTTGAGCTCAAAGAATGGTTTGAAGATGGAGATATAAATTCAGGAGTTAACTGTATTTAGTTGGTAATGGAAGCCATGTGCATGGATGAGTTTGTATAGAGATTACAGAGTGAGAGGAATACAGGCCTTGTGATGAGTCCTGAGGAATTTCCATATTTAATGAGTGCATAGAGGGAATAGAGCTTCAGGGGAGACAGATAAGAGAAGAAGGCACCATCAAAGGAGGAGGTGTTATCTAGAAGAGTGGAATGATCAATGGTGTGGAATGCTGCTGAGGACTGGTGAGAAGGATTGGAAAAAAAAAAGCAACAGGGCAGTCACTGCTGGTATAGGACAGGGCAGTTTTGGGGGAGTGTAGGGGCAGATGATAGACTGAAGTGAAATGAAGAGAATGCTCCAGAAAATAGCAAATTGGATCAAACAAACTAATTTCTGTTTAGGGGTAGAGGAGGCTTAGTCTGAAGTTCTGCTTACTGATTCTAAAATGTGAATGAAAAACACTACCAGGAACTGGCAGACACCATCTTAACCATTGCAAGTTAGCGTCTTCAGTAATAGGATTAACTGAGATCCTGTGCCTCCTAATGGGATCATCTCAGAAGGATCCAGCAGCACTTAGGTAGACGTTCAGCCAACAATGCATAATCTGAATTCAGTCATGAGTCAACAATCAGACAAGCCCAAATTGAATGGGTCTGTACTCTTAAAAATCCATGTCATGAAAGAAAAAGGAAGGCGGAGGCACTGCTTCAGATCAAAGGCGACTAAACCAACGCATAACTAAATGCAATGTGTGCTATTGAATTGGATCCTGAATCCAAAAGAAAAAAAAAAAAACCTATAGAAGACATTATTGGGACAATCGATGACATTTGAATATGTACTGTATATTCGACACTAATAGTCTTATAATAATGTTAAATTTCCTGAATTAGATTTTACTCCTATAATTATGTAAGAAAACATCCCTGTTCTTAGAAGGAGATACATGTCAAACTATTCAGGAGTAAAGGATCTCAAAGCTGCAGTTGATTTTCAAATGATTCAGCAAACGTAGTGTGTGTCTATGTATGTAATGTACACACAGACACACACAAAGCAAATGTGACAAAATGTTAGAAATTGCTGACTCTATTCTTGCAAGATTTGTGTAAATTTAAAATTTATACAAAAGTTCATTGTGCTATTTATGCAGTTTTTCTGTAAATTTGAATTTTTTTCATAGTAAAAAAATTAAAAATGTATCAACTATCAGAGCTCCACACCATCTGCTGATACTTGTTATTCAATAAAATGTGTCGTACACAGATTAGAAAGAACAATTTTGGATATTGTGGGTATTAGTAACAGCATTCATCTGTGGCCATCAGTATAATTTGAACCCTAATTTCAGGGGTTAACAGAGGAACCAGGACAGATTCCCCCCATGAGTTTTCCTTCACAAGACATTCTACTAAAATTGTGAGACTTTTTTTTTCTTCTCAAAAATCATCACAATGATTCTACATAAGAACTTAGCTAGATTCAGCTAGCATCCATGGAGACCATTCTAAGTGTAAATCTGTATTCCAGGTATCGTAGGGAACATGGAGATGAATGTGACCATCAGGGCTCTCAAGAAGCATGTGGTCCAATATTGGTGCTCAGACGAGATCACACTACCACAAAAATTTATGAAAACACAATAAATGAACTTCAGAGGACGAAGAAGACTACAGAGCAGTATTTCTCAGATTCTGGATTGGCCAGAGTGGTAAAATGTCACCACTAGCAAAAATGTTGGGGAAATTTACATACAAGAAGGATACGAGAAAGCCACTTTTGTTATTTTATATGGAGAGGGCATATTAATACCAAAAACAATGAAGGCAGTATCAAAGTAAAGTTCTTAAAATTAAATGAATTTCATTTTATTGGGAGAAAAAAGACAATAATAAAAGCTCAGTGGCTGGTGCCAGCTAAATTAAGGAGTTCTGAGAAAGTCAAAACAGTTTTTTAATATTGAAAGGAAATAAGACTCACTTGAGTCCTTAAGCAGCTATGCTTGTTGCAGGTAATAGAAATAGGCTTTGAGGAATTCACACGTAGGAAACCTACATACAGGAAAAAGGCCTGTGTTATTTTCTATAGCACATCATGGGCATTCAGTGAGCTACAAATGCATAATTGGGGTAGAGGTAGTAAATATTGAATTAAGTAATTAAATAGTGTCTTGAAGTCTTGAAAGCTTGAACCTAATTTCCAAAGCATTTAAGAAAATGTGAGAAAAGTTGCTTATTTAAGAAGAAAAAAATGTATAAATGTGTGTATCTATATACATAGACATACATATACATATTCCTTCTAAAAAATTTGAAAATAATGCTTTAAATTGAGAGAAATACTGAGTTACATTATAGATACTACTGTTGAGTTAATCTGTCCAAATTTCCCTAGTTTTAACCAAAAAAAGTACACATAAAACCTGTTCAATATGAGAAGCAAAGATTAAAAGGCATAATATCAATTTTGTATAATACTTTGAACTGCTGATAAATGTTTCCAGTGGGCATATTTAAAACCAGACTTCAACTCAGTGCAACAATGAAACTTACTCTTTTGGACAATTCATTGAACTCACCACATAATTAAAAAGAGAGCAGTTACATGATAGTAAAGTGAGTTTGTGGAAAAACAGAAAAAAAAAGTGGCTTCTTTGTGCCTTGTTTCCATAAATAACATGTTTGAAAGCAATTAATTTACTCATGGTTAAAACAAACTTGCAGATATTAAATATGCATCCATTTTTCATTGTACTCTTAGATTACTTTCTCCTGAGTACCCTAATGTAAGCTGTGTAGTAAACTACATTACATTTCAGGTTTTCCCAATTATGAACTTAGGTTCAATATTTATGACTCTTTTACTATGTATCGTCCTGCTAAACCTTCCGGCAAGTTCACTAATGAACTTTATCTTCTGGCTTTCTGACTGCTGTGTCCTAGAGATGCATTATAAAGAGTGAGGTGCATACTTAACAGTCAAGAGGAAATCCTGCACCAAGGATAGTTGTCAGTCAAACCACCTCTCCTGTTCTTTTTATTATGAGAAAATTGCAGATAAAGATGAATGCAACTGACAAAATAAACAGGAATACAAAACTAGAAAAATCTGAGATCTCCCTACGATATCTTCATCACAGATCAGTGAACTGCAGTTCAGTCATGATGTCATTAGAATCAGAAATATGTCTTATTAGTGGATTCATAGAGGTAGATATTTCTTAGTATTCTCAAAACATTTTGACTTTGTATCACTTGTCTAGTCCAGCCTATGGGATTGAATAAGAGACCTGCTTGCTGATCTTATCCCCTCAGTCTTTAATGCATCTGTTACTACAGATTCCAGCCATTGTCACCAAGATCTGGGTATTATCTCTGCTACAACTCCTTACAGAGGAAAAGGAGCTATGAAAGACTGATGCCTCCATGTTGTTATCCAGACTTGCAGTCTTTTTTTTTTTTTTTAAGATTTTATTTATTTTATTTTAGGGAGAGAGTGTGCACATGAGCAGGGTGAGGGGCAGAGGAAGAGGAAGATAGGGAATCTGAAGCTGACTCCACGCTGAGCTTGGAGCCCAGAACCCGATGAGGGATGGATCTCAGAACCCTGAGATCATGACCTGAGCCAAAACCAAGAGTCGACTGCTCAACCAAATGAGCCACCCCCTGCTTGCAGTCTGGATAAGTCATCAGCACTCTACTCCACCTGTTTCTTTATCCCCATTGGAATCATTTCACAGCCCCCCCAACACAGGGTGTGAGCTAATAGCACCATAGACATTTTGCACATGAAATTAGTACCTCCCTAATGGTATGCCTATCTAGAAAAATAACTCATGGGGATTGAAAGGTGTGAATAGAATGCAGGGAAATTGGAGGTATGGTGACACTGGGAGAATGCACTTAAGGCTGCTTATTATTCAAAGCTTTGGTGGAAAGCCTGAGAGCACAAGAAATAGATTTGAATAGATTAGATCCATTACTCAGGTATTTTCTGAGTTGTGCTTATTTACCCACCTTAGAGAAGAAATAGCTGAGAAGAAACACTATTGGATAATAGGGAGAGAGCAAGGAAAAATAATAGGAAATGGCTCAGTGGAGCTGTTTATGGCAACTGCAGTTCATGGACATGTTTCCTATTGTCCTCTGCCCTGAAGTTAGAACAGAATGCCTTTGCAGGGTGACTTTCTTCAGAAGTCCTTGGAATGTGGCTTTCTTAGATTTAGAAACAAGCTACTGCGATTTAGAGTTAATGTTTAAATTTTCTGTCCTCCTATATTTATTTATAGGGGAGCAATCTGAGATTTAGGGATAGACAAGACAAGCTAATCCCAAACATAATCTTGGCTCCTATGGCTTTTGAGAAGAGTCATCAAATACTTTACTTACAGGAATTTTATTTTTTTTCATTTTTTCTTACGCGGCAACTTTATTGCATATCCATAGACTTGATTCTGTTAAGTTAGCTTTTGATTCCTAAAGCTGAATGCATAAGGTAGGAGATAAAAAGCTTTAATAATTTTACCATGTTACATTTTATATTCAAATAAATTATTATAACCAATGTGAGCTAAATTGAAAGCACACATGGGGAAGGGGCAGTTAAAACTTTTTTCATTGATATTCTCAGGACTACAAACTCAACAGGGCCACTTTGGGGCAAACCAATCAAATCAGAGTTCATTCAAGTGTGAACAGAATAATGTGGAAAGGGCATCCACTCTGTGTGAAGGTAAGAGGGAGGGACAATGCATTATCCACCAATAAGGAATGCCAAGATGGTAGGCAGTGTTTCTGTTGCTATTTTTAGAAACTATGTGGGTCAGCATTTGCAAGCCTGGCAAAACAAACAACTATTTCTTCACAGACTAGTACCAGCTCTTTAATGATCAGAAAGTACCTTAGAAGTTGGTCATGATTATTACTAAACTGGTCTTCTGCCACCATTTTATTTCTGTGTTATTTCATATTTAGGAAATGGATTAATTCTTATTATTTTCCTAATTTAACAATTGGTATATCTATATACAAATGGTATTAGAACATAAAAACTGCTCTGCAACTTATCTTACTTTAACAAAATACCAGGAGCATCTTTCCATGCCATGCCACAGTACCCGGTTGCAGAGTATTCCAAATTCTGCATGTAATTATTTACAAAGGCAATCCTATATTGAGGGTGTTCCCCACCTCCATTTTTTCCTGCTTATACAATTATTCATTCAACTGATGTTTTCTTTAGTCTCCAAGTATCAAATTTTATTTTATTTTTTTAAAGATTTTATTTATTTATCTATCTATTTATTTATTTATTTGAGAGAGAGAGCACAAGCAGGGGGAGCTGCAGAGGGAGAGGGAGAAGCGGGCTCCCCGACGTGGGGCTCAATCCCAGGACCCTGGGACCTGAGCTGAAGGCAGATGCTTAACTGACTGAGTCACCCAGGCGCCCCTCCAAGTATCAAATTTTTGAATAAATTTTAGAGGGGTGGTGAGTCTGGATTTCAGTGGCTTGGCATTAATTAAATACTGAGGTAAGCCTGGCATGGTCTCATTACTAGTTCTTAGAGACACTAGTTGACCTGATAGAGGTAGCAAAGGTTTGATTGCTTTAGCAGTACCGATTATCTCTAGCTTTGTGTTAAGCTTTGAAAGATTTTTAAAATAAATTATATATCCATGTAAACCTTCTAAGCATCAGCCGTAGTGCTGTATTTTCTTCTAATATTAAACTTTTATTAGAGTGAGGTATAGAATTAAATAAAATAACAATAGCTGGCACTTATTATAAATTTTCAAATTTTAACTGTGACATATATATTACTGTACATACATGGCAGGTACACTTGCTGGCATGTATAGTTGTGTATACTATATATGTACTAAGTAAAGGATCATAGTAAAATTAATACTTACATCCTCACCACTCAAGTTAGGAAATAAAACTTGATTAGTGCTTTAGAAGGTCCCTGTGCTCTGCCTTGATTGCATCTCCTCCTTCCCCACCTCACCGCCAGTTACCACTGTATTGAATTTTGTCTTAATAATTTCTGTCATTTTCTTCATAGGTTAGCCAAGTAGTTTTGCTATAGGAGTACCTAGGTATGTGCTCCTAAGCAATATATTTACTTTTCCTTATTTTTGAATCACATAGAAGTGGTATCATACAGTATGTATGCTTCTAGGACTTGCTGGTTTTGATCACCATTCTGTTTTTGAGATTCATCCACGTTTATATGTGTAGTAGATTGTTCATTTTTACCAATGTACTGCATTACATGAACATACCACATTTTATTTATCCATTTTACTGGTAATGAGTATTAACCTAACATAATAGTGCTGTCATAAACATTTCTCTACTTGTCTTCTAGCACACATATGTAAGACTTTCTATAGACAGGGGCGCCTGGGTGGCTCAGTTGTTAAGCGTCTGCCTTCGGCTCAGGTCATGGTCCCAGGGTCCTGGGATGGAGCCCCACATTGGGCTCTCTGCTCGGTGGGAAGCCTGCTTCTCCCTCTCCCACTCCCCCTGCTTGTGTTCCCTCTCTTGCTGTGTCTCTCTCTGTCAAATAAATAAAATCTTTAAAAAAAATAAAAAAAAAACTTTCTGTAGACAGTGGCATTCACACTTTTGCCTGAGATACACAGTAAAAAAAATGTATTTTTCTTCACAATTCAGTTAGCACACATGCATGACATGTAAAGAAAGAAATTTCACAAAACAATACTTACCCTTACTAATTGCAGTGCATTCCAATATTTCTATTTAATTCTATTTCATTTTAATTTTAATTTTATTTTTTTTTAAGATTTTATTTATTTGAAAGAGAGAGCACACGCGCGCGAGAGAGTACAAGCAGGGAAAGCGGCAGGCAGAGAGAGATGGAGCAGCAGACGCCCTGCTGAGCTGGGAGCCGGATGTGGGACTCCATCCCAGGTCCCTGGGATCATGACACGAGCCGGAGGCAGATGCTCAACCGACTGAGCCACCCAGGTGCCCCTCTATTTCATTTTTAATTGAGTGTGTCATACATAGCAGTTTGAAACACATTGTCTTTGAATACATACACAGGAGTGGAAGTATCATGTCACTGCATATGCACATGTCCAGTTGTATTAGATGATGCCAAACACTTTTCCAATGACCTTTTGTGGTACTGTCTTCATTTCTTCATTCATTCTCTCAATCCTTTGACTATTTTTCAGTTGGTCTGCCTGTCTTTTTCTTATTAATTCATAAGGTATACTTTATATAGTTTGGATGCAAATTCATCATCAGTTAAATATATTGTAACTATCTTAGTCAATTTATAGCTCATTTTTTCACTCTTTTAATGGTGTCATTTGATGAACAAAAGTTCTTAATTTTTCAATCTTCCCTAAGGTTGTTGATTTTTAAGCCTTGCTTCAGAAATCCCTTTTTACCCTGAGGTCATGAAGATATTCTCTTATGTAATCTTTTGAAAGCTTTATACTTTGGCTTATAAATATTTAACCAATCTGAAATTGATTTTTTATATGGTGTGAAGTAGGAGACAAATTTCATTTTTTCCCAATGGATACACTGAATTATTTCAGAACTCTTTCCTGCAGTGCCTTTTCATTACTTTTGCAATGCCGACTATATTATTCTGTATGGGTTTGTTTCTAGACTCTATTCTATTCCATTGGTCTATTTGTCTCTGTACCAATACTATATTGTCTTAATTATATAGCTTTGTAATAAAACTTGGTATCTGGTAGGGTCAGTTTTTTCAGCTTGCTCTTTTTCTTCAGTTAACTTGACCTTGGTCCTAAGGCTCCTATATAAATTTTTAGAATGACTTTGACAATTTCTCCAAAATAAGTTTTGGAGATTTTGATCAGAATTGCTTTTGAAGAAGTGACATTTTTAGGACAGAAAGTTTTCCTAACTAAGAAAATGGTCTAACTCTCCATTTTATTCCGGTCTACTTCAGTGTTAATATGTTTTATAATTTTCTACAGGGAGATCTTTCCACTTATTGAATTTATTTATTAGTACGTTATATGTTGTTATATATTTGTTAGGTAAAAATGTGATATATTTTAAAATATTTATCTTATATGTACAACTTCTCTTTTTTTTCTTTAAAGATTTTATTTATTTATTTATTTGACAGAGAGAGACACAGCGAGAGAGGGAACACAGCAGGGGGAGTGGGAGAGGGAGAAGCAGGCTTCCCGCTGAGCAGGGAGCCCGATGCGGGGCTCCATCCCAGGACCCCGGGATCATGACCTGAGCCGAAGGCAGACGCTTAACAACTGAGCCACCCAGGCGTCCTCAACTTCTCTTTTCAATCTAATAGTCTATCTGTAAATCATTTGAGTTTTATACTGAAACTATCATATGATTTATAAATGATGACATTGTTTTTCTTCCTTTCTGATTTTTATGCTTTTCTTTTCATTTCCTTATTGTAGTATCCTGGAGAAGGTATCAAGGGAAAAATGAAGGGGGGGGGTGGAAATCAGAGTGGGAGACGAACCATGAGAGACTATGGACTCCGGAAAACAAACTGAAGGTTTTTTGTGGGGGGGATGGGTTAGCCCGGTGATGGGTATTAAAGAGGGTACGTATTGCAGGGAGCACTGGGTGTTATACGCAAACAAGGAATCATGGAACACTACATCAAAAACTAATGATGTAATGTATAGTGACTAACATAACATAATAAAATAAATAAATAGAATTGAAAAAAATAGAATACTTTGAAAGGAAGTGATGACAGCAGACATTTTGTTTTGTTCCTGATCTTAAGAGAATCTTCACAACTATTTATCACTACGTGCTGTGTGTACTTAGTTTTGTTATTTGTAGACACCACTTGGTGCTGTATATCTTCCATATCCCTCTCGATTACTTTATTACTCTCCACTTGCCCCACCAGCTGGGTGCCCTGGGTGGCTGACCTACATGGGCCACTTCAATGGCTTTTCTTGGCTTCTATTGGCTGCTTCTCGGGTTCAGTCACTGGAGATGGCTGGCAGTAGAGGAAGTGCAGAGGGTGAAAGAAGAGGTGTCGAGTTCACCTGGTTCTTTCACTGTGGATTCACCCAAGTCCTTAGTTTACATTAGGGTTTACTCTCAGTGTTGTATATTCTGCAGGTTTAGACAAATGTATAATAACATGTAGCCGTCATTGTAGTATCATGCGGAGTATTTTCAGTGCCCTAAAGATCCTCTGTACTCCACCTGTTTATCCCTCTCCTCCCACTCCTGGCAACCACTGATCTTTTCATTTTTTTCCATGGTTTTGCCTTTTCTGGAATGTCATAAAATTGGAATCATAAGTATGGAGCATTTTCAAACTGACTTCTTTCATGTAGTAATAGGCACTTTTGGTTCATCCATGTCTTTTCATAGCTTGATAGCTCATTTCTTTTTAGCTTGAAATAATATTCCATTTTATTTATCCATTTACCTAGTGAAGGACATCTTAAGAGGCTGTTTCTAAGTTTTGGTAGTCATGGGTAAAGCTGCGAGAAACATCATGTGCAGGTGTCTGTGTGGACGTAAGTTTTCACCTCTTTTGGGTAAACACCAAGAAATGTAATTGCTGGATCATATGCTAAGAATATGTTTAGTTTCATAAGGAACTGCCAAACTGTCTTCCAAAATAGTTGTACCATTTTGCACTCCTACCACGGATAATGAGTGTTCTTATTGCTTCACAGCCTTTCAGCATTTGGTGTGGTCAGTGTTCTGGATGGGGGCCATTTGAAAAGGGTTAGTGATATTTAATTGTTGTAATTTGCATTTCCCTGATGACACACGATGTAGGCCATCTCCAATTCAACTTTTAGTGGGTAATTCTAACCTAATTCCTCTGTAGTCAGAAAGTGTGATGTGTTTGATACCTTTGAAATTTCTTGAGGTTAGCTTCATGGCTTAGCCCATGGTCAACTTTTGTATAATTTTTATGTCTGTTTAAAAAATTATAGGGGCACCTGGGTGGCTCAGTCATTATGTGTCTGCCTTTGGCTTGGGTCATGATCCCGGGGTCCTGGGATTGAGCCCTGCATCGGGCTCTCTGCTCGGCTTGAAGTCTGCTTCTCCCTCTCCCACTCCCCCTACTGTGTTCCTGCTCTCTCTGTGTCTCTCTCTGTCAAATAAATCAATAAAATCTTTAAAAAAATTAATTAAACATTAAAATTAAAAGCGGAACATACAGTATATTCAATAATGATAAAAAGGTAAGGGGGAAAATAAAGCAGGAAAAGGGTCAGAAGTGCTAGAGGCAAAGTTTGTTAGTATTGGTCAAAGATGGCCTCCCTAAGTAAAAAAGATGCATTTGAGTCAAGTCTTAAGAAAGAAAGAAAGCCATACAACTATTCATGAAATTGAATAAATATTAGCTATTATATTTGCATTTTATTCTAGTTATTTTCATCAGCTGTATATTCCAGAAATCTATTTTAATTATTTTGTAAGGACTTTGAAAATTTCTAGAAGTTCCTTTTTTCTCTTTTTAATTTTATTTTTAAGTAATCTCTACACCCAACATGGGGCTCAAACTTACAACCCTGAGATCAAGAGTTGCATGCTCTACTGACTGAGCCAGCCAGGTGCCCCTAGAATTTCCTTTTAAAATTACTACAACTGTTCATATTTTCTCCATCAACCTGAAAATAAGCCTATCCTTTTTCTAAAGAAACAACATTCAAGAGAAATTTTGGAAGTTTCTCCCAGTTTGGGTATCCCCCCACCCCAAAATATTGTAACAATGGTGTTTTACACAATAGTTTCTGGTAAATTCACAATATCTAAATTATTGATCTTATCTACTAATATGAACACTTAATGACATTTTCCTCCCTAGGAAAATACCTTCTCAGTTCTGAAAAACCAATTTACAATAGGATCAAATATCACTATATATCCCTGAATTTAATTTGTACTTTATTTGATTAAAACTCCCCCCTCATCCTATTAGAAAAGTTTTAATGAAACTAAAATAACTCCATTTTAATACTTAATTTGAATTTTCTAGTTCAGTGTAGAATAATTTCATATATTACAAAAAAAATATTTTCTTTAATAATGAATTAATATATGTGAACAAATTATTTCTGGGCCTCAGATTTTTCATCTATAAAAAACAAGTTGGTGTTCTGGTTTATTTTCCTTTTTGATCTTCTCCAGTCTTGCTTACCAGTATATCTTCCAAGATAAAGTTGGTACCAGTATTCTTATTGAGGAAAGAATAATATTGGAGAATAATTCCTGAAGTTTCTTTGCTAATGCAGAGCAGGATACATAAAGGAAAGTGCCTTGCATAGAGATGGAGGGAAGCCAAAAAAGCAGAAGACCTGGAGCCTAACAACATGGTTGGAAGTTGGAACCTGAGCTGATGAAAAAAGCCAGAGGAGTTTTTAAGGAGGATACTTAATATTCAATTTAAAATCTTTTATGTTTCTTCAGTGTAAATTCCCAAACGGTCAGAATGGTCTAGTGTAATTTTCAAAAGTTAATAATACGGCTCTCATGCAAATATAAAATGAACATATGTCAAGGATTTTTTTTTTTAAAGATTTTATTTATTTATTTGAGAGAGAGAATGAGATAGAGAGAGCATGAGAGCGGGGAGGGTCAGAGGGAGAAGCAGACTCTCTGCTGAGCAAGGAGCCCGATGCGGGACTTGATCCCGGGACTCCAGGATCATGACCTGAGCCGAAGGCAGTCGCTTAACCAACTGAGCCACCCAGATGCCCCATATGTCAAGGATTTTATTCAACTCATTAATTAATGCAGGAAACTATGATATTAAGACTAGTTCAAATGAGAATGTGAAGAACGGTGATAAATATGAAATTAGGAATGCGAAAATGAATTTGCTAATAGGTATAAAACTTGTTAGTTTCTTACAGAGCAGTAACATCTTATGTTTGGGATCGATCTTTTCTATAAAGCAGAAATGAATTGTATCTTTACTGGGCACAATTCATTCTCACTGCTTTGGACAAGAATCCTTTGCATTACTATCAGTTTTTTACAACCCTGAGGGAGTCGTAAAACAGCCTAGTTAATAGAAAGATAATTAGAGGTGCACACCTGATAAAATCAGATAATCCCTAGAGGGTCCACTAGACTGCGTAGGCCTTCGCTGAAAGGACACACAGTAATCTCAGTATTATCTGTTGCTCATTTTGAAGTCATAGGCAGTTTATCTTGGTGGAGAGGACAAGTAGCACCCACCAAGTCATATGATTATGGTAGAGGATTCAAATACTTGTTTGAGTTGATGTGTTAAGGAAACAAAATAGCATGGGCAGAATGGTGTGAGAGTCTATGCACTAATCTAATTACGTAGAAACTGGAGTTCCAACACTTAAGTAATCCTAAAAACAGAGACTGTCTGGGAAGTCTTGGAAGAGGACATTGGACTGCTTATAAGATGTAACTGGGGGTCAACCAATCTCATCTGGATTTTAATTGACAAGGAAACCCCAACCACAGCTGACCTTTTGGCTGCACTGTTCATAAAATGATATTCAATTGTGAGAGTTAATTTCCTTCAACTTCTGTGGGGAAGTTTTGGAAAACAAAAAATTCTAAAACCTATTAAGTAATGGTAACATCCTCAAACATAGCAGTGATTACATTGCTTTTCCAAAGGCCAGTCTAACACTTCAACATCCTTAAAGACCATAGCTGCTCCTGATTTGGTACCTAATATTAACAAAAACCATGAGTAGATAAACAGAGATGTGCTTTTATCAGCAATGGCTTTTGAAGTGCCCCCACTCGCAGTGGCTGAGGAATCTTCTCATCTACTTTGTGCCTATCAGAGATTGCAGATCACTATTTGATAAGTTTGGTGTTAACTAGAGAGATCAGAGATCTAGCCGGATTTGGTTCCAACAACCAAATCAAAATCTGAAGCTGGCTATTCTAGACTTCTTAATGCTACAGTGCCATTTTGTAATCTTTGGGAGAAATTCAGGACTGGTTCCAAGCGACAGCATAGCAGTGTGGTCAAGAGTTCTGGTTCTATAGCCATATTCCTTGAGTTTGAATCATGATTCTATCTCTTCCCAGTTACGTAGCCCTGATGAGTCACCTAACTTCTTTGTGGCTTAGGTTCCCTAATTGTAAAACAGGATGACAGACATACCATTTTCATAGAGTTGAAATGAGCATTAAATAAATCAATTTGTGTAAAATAAGCTTGACACATATTAATTACTATATGTATGTTAGCTTTTGTTCTAAATTGACAGTTTTATCTCACAAGATCAAGGTTGAAAAATGTTTCCATGAGTAATATACTTTCAGATATGTTCAAATACACATACATATGTATATACACATGTATGTATATGATATGTATAATATATGTGTGTATATGTATGTATGTATATTTACCAGAGGTGTATGGATCAGAATTCTACCCAGAGAAATAGAGCAGATAAGATACACACACACACACACATTACACATAAAGAGAGAAAACATTTGTGTAGCACATATTCTATATATTGTATATACACATGTATATACACAGAGATAGAGAGAGATTGATTTCAAGGAATTGGCTTCCACAGTTGTGGGGCCTGGCTAGACAAATCTGATATCCATAGGGCAGGCCCAACAAGCTGGAACTTCTTGGGTAGCAGCTAACACTGCAGAGCACAGGCAAAATTTCTTCTTTCTCAGAGAAACCGCAGTTTTGCTCTTAAGGCCCTTCAACTGATTAGATGAGGCCCACCCATGTTCTTGAGGAGAATCTCCTTAAAATCAACTGAGTATATGGGCACCTGGGTGGCTCAGTTGGTTAAGCATCTGCCTTTGGCTCAGCTCATGATCTCAGGGTCCTGAGATCGAGCCCCACGTCGGGCTCCCTGTTCAGCAGAGAGCCTGCTTCTTCCTCTCCCTCTGCTCTTCCCCCTGCTTGAGCGCTCTCTCTCTGTCAAATAAATAAATAAAATCTTTGAGAAAAATCAACTGAGTGTAGATGTTAACCAGATCTGCAGAATACCTTTATAGCAGCAACTAGATTAGTATTTGATTGAATAAGTGGTTACTGTGGCCTAAAACTAACCATCATTAGAGACTTTCAATTCCAGATTGCACTCCCTGATGTCTAGGCTTTTTAATAAAGGATTATGAGGGAAACTTTCATCTGGGCACTACTACTCCTACTCTGCTGACATCTTTTGTTTTCAATTTTGAGAGATACAATTAAGTAGTTATTTGTTAACAATATCCAACTACCAATATCCAGAAGTTATTTTTCCTCTATTTTTTCCCACTTGAGAAGTACTTTAAGAAAATTATCAAGAAGTCGGTTGTTCCTGGCACAAGAGTTGGTCACTTTCCATCATCCACTTGGGGCACAACTTTCCTCATAGGAACTGAAGAGAGCCTTGAGGTGATGGGAGGGGCCTTACTTTCCTCCCATTAAGATTCTTGGAATCACAGGATTTCAGAAGCTAAAGGCCACCCTCCTTCCTCATTTTACAACAGAGGCACAGAAGCCAGAGCATCCAACATCACACAACAAATTGGTGTCTGAAACAGGAATACAACAAGATTTTCTAACTCCCTGGTGAGTTTTTAATCCCTTCTGATCTTTTCCACCCTCCTTTTCTCAGTCTACACGTTTTCCTCAGGTATTCAAAGTATAATGACAAAAAGCTTAGCATTCAACCCAATGATGCTATAAAGCATCTTGAGACTTTTTCAGGAAACTTAATGTTAAGTCAGGTAGTTATAATTTCATTTTTTCCTTATAGTAGTAGTGGGGTGAATGGTGGAATACTTGGTAATCTAATGCTATAGATAAGCACAAAAAAATCTGAAGAGAGAATAGATACTTCAGTTTGAATCACTAAAAATGTAAATTAATGTTCATTTCTAAAATGTCTCAACCTATGTAAAAATGGGTAGAAAGCTTTGTTTCATTATCATATAGGCCAATAATAGCTACAAAAGGTGTCATCCAAAACGAGTGGATTTATTTCAAGCGAACACTCAACCATATGGACACAGGGGACACAGAGCCTTTTATTAGAATTACCCATGAGCATGTCTGTCTCCTTACATGCTACAGAAATCCTTGGATAATCAAATATTCATCTGTCTTAACCTCTAATGCCCAGAGCAGTCCTTGAGACATATCTGGCAATTAAGAGATGAGATGAATGCTGTGCTCCCCTAGAATTAAGGCCTCTACTTGTCGTAATAGAGGTGGTTGGTAATGACAAAACATTTCCCAGTTCTTTTGAAATGGAGCAAATAGCCATTACTTATTAGTGATTTATAAGATATACTTTCGGAAAATAGGTTCAGTGTATTTACACTAGAGCTATCAACAGATGTTTTCAAAGAAGAATGATAAGGCATGAAGATAACATGACATTAAAAGTAACACCATGAATTATTACTTTGTTTCCTTATATATAGTGGGAGTGGAACATGAGCTATATTATAGTTTTTTTGTGAATATTTTCCATTTTTTCCATTAAAAAGGGGCTTAATGATAAAGATAAGAATTAATACTTAGTATTTACTTAGTACTATATTGCACATCTAATTATAAATGTTGGGCTTGTAATATATAAAAAAGCTTTATAGGTTTGTTACATGTACATAGGACTTGTATAGTTACGTTTACACTATTGCAGGGTCAAATGTGCAGGAAGAAAAAAGTGAAATGGCTAAAACACAGAGGAATTTCTTATGGAAGAGAGATGGAGTAATATGATCCCACCGGTAGACATTGTAACAGACCCTCTCCTCCTCTAAACCACAGGCAGATCTTAGCTAGGAGGTCCTTTGTGGGTAGTATTTGTTGAAGGTTGAAACTATTTCCAATTTGGTATTTATAAATCAATCATTCTTTGATAGACCTACATTTCTTAAACATAATTTGAATTCTAGGACAAGCTCAGTCTCAAGTTCATATGTTTTAGAGCAAAGTCTGTGAAATGTACTCTACTTAAATTTCTTAATTTTCCGTGTTTGGGATCAACCTTATATTACCATGGAGAGGGTTATGCAATTCTCTGTAAGATTTGAGCCACTGAAGGGGGACAGTGTACTTGTGTCTTATGCACTGTAGTACTAAACATGTGTAATAATGGTAGCAATTTCCATTTATTGAACATTTATTTAATGGTCAGCAATTATGTTAATTTAATAATATAAAAATATCAATTAACTTAGTAAAGTCTATTTAATGTAGGCATGGCTCTAGGCACCTGGAACACATTTATAGTATTTGATGCTCACACCAGCTTTACAAGGTGGATTTATTATCTCTATTGTAAAGGGGATAACTAGAATCAGAGAAATATAGGAATCTAATTAAGAAGTGGAGGAGCCAAATTTCAAGGTGAGATTTGTCAGATTCCCCTAGGTCTGTTTCCTTTCTTCCATGGGGTCTGCACTCAGCAGATGTTGAAAGAATGAATGCTCTTCTTTAAAATCTTTATCAACTATGTGACAGTTGCCCAGTATGCATGTAATTTTAAGGATCTAATGGGACCTTTAAACTTTAAGGAATTAATACTGTGTTCTAAAGTAGACATTTTATTTCTAATAGCACAAAAGCAAACATCTGGATATTATATTCATTCATAAGGTCTGAGAGTGTTTCAATGGTTCTGATAGAACTTGTTTGTTCACATCTCCACACAATACATTGATTTGCTATTGTACATCCACCAGGGAGGGGACTATTTATTCACACATACAAGATACCTTCTTTTTAGATCATCACTTTGATAAGCACATGTTCAACTGAAATCATCTTGAGTAAGGTTTAGTATATAAAAGTGTGATGAATTGACACATAATTCTCATCATGATTACCAAGTGCAAAATGTAAAATTCTCCTGACCTCTATAGGTAAAGAGTTTTGGCAAACAATGTAAGTTTTCTTATCACTACAGGAAAGAGTTGGCAAACTCTCACTGATGACCAAGCTTAAATCCAATCTTGAGAACAAAGAGGAAGTGATCCTGTGTTCTATAAGGATAATCTAGAATTTTTATATGGGTCCTTGTCTTAAGTAAGGTTGAATAAAGCAGTGAACAAAGAGTAAGATTTATAAATTGTGTATACCATTTACTATATGCCAAAAATGTTAAAAGTGGTCTACTTAAATTTTCTAATTTAATCCTCCCACTTAAAACTGTGAGGGAGGCAGTATTAACTTCATTTTACAGATGAAGATGCTGAGTAGAGAAAGTAACTTGCCAAGAGGCACACAAGCAGCAAGGAGCGGAGGCAGGATTCAGACCAACATCTGCCTAATTCTTGTGCCCACATTCTTAACTTCTTTTCAGATTGCTTCTGAGAAGTCTTCCTTGACTCAAGGATTGAGGAATTTGACACAGTATAGGATGTTTGTGAACATCTGAGACTTCACATGTTCACAGCTGACTTTCCTCTTCTGTCCCACAACCCTGCCCCGATCATCCTCCTCTTCTTTATTTGTCCCTTATTCCTTTTCATATGATCCCCCAAACATGAAAAATTGGCATCTCTCCAGTGCCCTACTATTTAATTTGTTGCCAAGCTCTGTAACTTCTTCCTGCAATGTGCCTTGAATCTGTCTCTGACTTTTCCTACGTGATTCCTGACTTTAGTTCAGAGCTCATTGCTTTCCGTCTAGAAACCTGAAGTCATTTTCTGACTGGTTTTCTCTACTCCTTTATTATTATTGTTGTTCTTGTTAGTACTATTATTGTTACCACATTTTATCATTGTCCTAAGATTCATCCCAAAGTTAAGCTGTGATGATTCCTGTCCCCTGATTTTGAAAAACAATCCTTTCATCTCTTTTGCATTTGGAATTATGCCCAAATTTCTCACCTAAGGTTGTGGGGAGGCAAATTGAGACCTCTCTTCCCAGGGGCTATCAGAAAATACTTGGGGATTTTTCCGACCATTCTCAAGGAAGACTGGAATTCAAACAGTCCCAGGAAGTAGTCATATGCTTCTTATCATGAGTCCTGGGTTGTTATTTCAAAGCAGGGCAATCAAGGCCATGCTACAAAGAGAAACATTATTTCCTCATAGGAGACTAAACTGTGTTGTGCTTAGAAGAAAATTGATGTTTGCTGAAGTGAGATATGTTTGCCTTGGAGTACACTAGGGAGGAACCCAGCTGTGACCTTTGATGGTTCAGCGTCTTCCCCACCTCAAGGGAGCAGAACCCACTTACCCTTCCCCAGAGCCTGAAAAATCTAAGAAAGAAAAGACTGCCTTAGGATTTGGTTGAAGATCAAGGCTCCAATGCCGGCAAAATTCAAGAAGGAAAATAGCTTTCTTTTCTAATGATAAAAGGGTGAAGCTTTGAGATGAAAGAGTTTGGGATTCCATGTGTGGAGAATTGAGATTGAAAAGGGATTATGATGTTCCGAGGGATCTAAAAGATAAACCATGGCTGGGCATAAGAGGGGCAACCTTCCTCTCCATCACTCTCTCTAAGCATAAACTCTTACTCTGATTTTTCCTTTCTCCTCCTTTTTCTCCCCCTTTTCCTCTTTTTTACTCCATCATCTATAAATTAGTTTGTCTGATTATTATCTATCTCCCTCTACTAAAATGTAAGTCCCATGAAAGCACAGAACTTTATATTAATCACGGTTGTCTCCCTAAAGTCTTGAACAGAGCCTAGCTCAAGTTAAGCACTGAGTAAATATGTATTGAACAAACGAAGGAAGGCTAGAATGAAGGAAGGCATGAAAGAACCTTCAGAAGGCACCAAGTGTGAAGTTTTTCCCCATCACATATGCTATGAGGGACTGAGTTGGACTCAGTTTTTCTATACAGTTCTGCTTGGTGAAGCTTACCTGACTTTTTAAGAAGGAAGTTACTTAAATAAACCTAATATTGAGCAAAAGAAGTAAGGCAAAAGAGGAAGCATACAATATGATTCCTGATTCCACTTATATAAAGTTTAAATAGACAAAAGTAAGCTATATTGTTGAAGGATGCCTTCAAGGTTTGTAAGGCCACTTTAAAAAAGGGGAAAAAGGCAAGGAAATGATTATCAAAACTTCCAGAATAATGAAAGTTAGAAAGAAAGTGTGGTGGTCTGGGCTATTTTCAGCCAGTATTATACACCCTCACAGCTCCCACAGGTTGCTTGCTCTCAGTTGGTGCTCTTCTGACTTTTCCGTGAACTTGAACATATCTCGAATAATACCCAGAGTGGTTTGGAAGGTATTATGGTTACTATTATTGTATAACAAACCACCTTAAAACTTAGTGATCTAAGAAAAGATTTTATTATGTTCATAGACTGCACCAAAGAGTACCAGACTAATTACTTGCTGATCTAGGGCTTGAATCAAGCCCTGAGTTCCAGTAGTTACTTTCTGTACTCTGGCCCTTTGCTTCTCTTTCACTGCATTTTTTCCGTCTTCATCTCCGAGTATTTTGGTTTTCAGGGAAGCAGTAACAATAAAGGATGCCATTCTTTTACTAGGTAAACTTCAAAGCTGGAGATGGCCTTTGACCTGTCTGTTGATTTGTCTGAGAGCTTCCATCCTCTAGACCCTGCCTTAGGCCAACACTTGGTCAAGATGAAGAGAGAACAGAACCCCAAAAAATAAGGTAAGGGAAACAAGTCAGCTGAAACATTAAGTAAAAATTCATTATTACAATAGGAGGGAGGATCGGTTTCTTCTAAATAAACTAGTCAAAGAGAAGTAGTAGGTGAGATTAGACAGTGACACATACATCCTGGAATTCCAGACTTTGAAACAAGGCAGTTTGTTGTTTTGGTTATAGAAGGCATCAATGTAAACTCATGGGAAAACAAAATCTATGATTCGCATCGGGTTTTATCTGTCTTCATGCTGGGCGTGCTCTCTTACTTGGATGGGATATTGACAGATTCGCTGACAGATTGGCTCTCCCTTCTCTATGTGGTATCTGGAGGCAAGACTGTAGAGTAGAAAAAGGTTCAGAAGAGTTAAAAAGCATAGACCAAACTGGCCATTTATACTCAAAGTGTTATTTGCTGGTTACTTTCTTAAAAATGGATTCTCAAAGTAAAAAGAAACATACACCCATAAAACACTATGATGGATCCCTTATACTCATGCTAGTTATTGGTTTCATTTCAAAGTTTTCTCACAGTGGACAAGAAGACATTGTCATAGAGCATGTGGTGAAGTGTTTGCATTTTTAAAAAATTGGGGGTGAGAGTAATAATGTCCTATTGCTTTGGGGACTGCTACAGAGCTAAAGCATCAAAGAATTTGTAAAGACCACCTATTCAGGTTAGTTTACACTTGCCATCAAAAATAAAATCCCCATGTTTAGAACGTTGATGAGAATGTGAAATACCTCTTCAAATACCTTTTCTTTTTGGCATGACTTCCAATATACCAACCAAACCTGGGGGTTAACATCACTGCATCATTTTTCACAGTGGTGACTTCTGAGCCCTCTTCCATCAAATAGTGTGTAAATGGCCCTATGGTTTGCACTTGAAGGGACTTTCCTCAAAATGCAATATTCCTTGCTCATTTCTGGGTGGCCACCTGCTTCTTTCTCTATTCCTCTGCTTTCTTGTACCTCTTTGCTGGCTCCAAGTCACCCACACATCTCCACACCTGTTGACTTTCCGGGAGGCAGGGGGCATCTGCATGGGGAAGGTCTCAGCTCACATTAGTCTTGTTCTTCTTTCTGGCTCTTATCCATGATATGGATTTTAAATCACTTTCAGTGGAAGTTAGCAAATAGTCATATATCAATAAAAGACTGGCAGCAGGCTAAAAAAAGAAAAGCCAAAGAAGTCTGGATAACCCATGAACTATTGTTAATTATACTGGTTTTTTTTTAAGATGTTAATTATGCTGGTTTTTTTTTTTTTTTTTAAGATGGTAGGAGTAGAATTTTAGAAGTTAGGATATAAAGAATACTTCATTTCGGATCAACCAAACTGATTGTGAAATCTTGCAGAACCAAAATCTCTCTACATATCTCTCTCTTTCTGATTTTTTACTACATTTTGGCTCTTGGTATTTTTGAAATGGTACACTAATTATATGTAAAATATAATAGTTGAGCTTGATTGCACATATCGTTCCAACAATATCTAATGCACTTTATTGTTTGCCCAAGGGTTAAATATAATTGTTTTAATTCTTCACTTAAAGAAGTAGAAGGTGAAATGACTAGCACACAAGGTCATTTTCTTCAATATGTAATTTGTTAACCATTCCTAAAGTATCCGGTTTTAAAGGCAATAATTTGAACAAGAGTTGAGCATCCAGTTATATATGATAAACTGTGCAGTGAAATATGTCTGCAGGCTAATTAAAGATACTGAGACATTTTACACTGCCTGGTACTTCTTTTATTCCAGCAATTTGGTATATACAGGCCCTGTCTGAGCTTCCAAATTAACGTTTACAGCATGAACATAACTTTGCCTGCTAGACAGCCAATCACCAGTATTGTGTTAAAAACAAAAACAAAAACCAGCTTGTGAATGTGAAAGGCTATAGGGAGAAGTGGCCACGATGGATGAAACCATTAGAAAGGATCCAGAGAGTGTGGCTATTTTGTAATTTGAAACTTTAGAAGAAAGCAGAAATCCATGTTTCAGTGCAAGCCAGGCACTATTTATACAATCCTCCGATTAAAACTGAAATAATACTGTAGTTGATCCTCTACAGTTAGGAGCTTTATTATGGAATAAATTTAAAATCAATACATGTGAAGTTCAGGAGAGGGTTGTTGCATGAAAATGTTGGTAGTAGTAAAAAGTCCTGCAATAAATGCCTAAAATATGGAAGTTTGCACTATACTTTGCATTTAGAGATGAAGCTAAAATAAAGGCTAATATATAAAAAATGGGGCTGTGTAGAGGATTCTTGAAACCTAGATCTTGAACAAAATTTGGGGGTCTTCTCACAAGAGAATCTACCTATCCCCTTACCTAATCCTTACCTGGTAACCCATTTCCACAGGCCGGGCTCATCTTCGCAGTTGGTCAGGGTTAATCTTTCACAGATACCGCTTGGTGAGAAGCGGGGGATTTCTCTCCCAGAGACCATCCAGAGATGAGCAGTCCCGCTTTGTTCCTTCACTGTGATTTCCCTCCCTAGGCATTTGAGGTTTTATGAGATCAAGTGTACTTGTCTTCAATCATAAGTAGATTGTATAACCTGGACTAGGCATAAAGCCCCAGGATATCCCTTCTGGCCACTGTGACTCCTTCCCCTGAGTCCTCAGGAGGCCCCTTCGAAAGGTCTTTGCTGTTGAGGTCAGTGTGTTGTCATTTTTTCCCTTCTTATTCTTGAAATGAAAATAACTTTCCTTTTTTGTCTGTATTATTAAAGTTTCATAACATTGCTCCTTTTTGTTGCTGATAGGTTTCATTGGCTTTGCCTAAGATCAAAGCTGTTACATCCTTCAAACCTCAGAGATTGTTCCTAGCTGGGTACCAAGTGAATCCCCCAACAGCCCGGCAATGCTGCCATTTTATTCTGTTTTGGGGAAACCTTAGGCTAATCGTTCTCCCCATTATGAGAACATAGATTCTTTTTAGACACATTTGCTGAGCTGAACTGTCTGTCCATCACTGAAGGACTTTTACACTCTCCCTTCTGCTTTTCTACCAGTAGCATGAACAATTACCACATAGCTGCACAAAGGAACAGACACATGCAAGAGAACTGAATTCACCAGGTATTAGTAAGCCATCTGGAAAAAAATGACTCCTAATTTTCTAATAAGTAACCTTGTAATTAAATACAAACTAATGAATATTTTTATGAGTGATTATTTGTTAAATTCATTTGTTACTGTTTGGATTCATTATGAGTTTTTTTTTTTTCAGTCTCTTTTTATTTTAGTTTTTGAATAGGCAATACTTGTATATGGTTCAAAACAGAAAAATATATAAAAAAATGCATACTCAGAGAAGTCTCACTCCCATTTACCCATTCATATAGATAACCTTTGCCATTAGTTTCTGGTATTTAACCTGTGTTTCTTTTTCCAAAAATTAGTAAGTATGTGTGTTTGTGTATATTATGGGTATTCCTTTTTCCTTATGCAAAAAATAGCATAGTACATACATTCTTTTGCTCTTTCACAGTAATAGCAGTTCATAGAAACCTGTTCTTTTTGTTAGTTTCTGCAGAGTACTCCATGATGTAAATATTGTAATAAGTATTTTTGGTCAAAATATCCCAAAATAAAACTTCAAATGATAAAAACTATACATTATAAAAATTGTTAAAAGATTAAAAATCTATGGAAGAAGCATATTGGGAAAGACTACACAAAATTAGAGTTAGTATAAGTAGTCATCATAAAATAAAATTTAAAAAGCTGAAACTTCACACGATAAGGTTTATGAATCACTAAAATCTGATACCAGAATAAAATCTGATATCACAATCTTCTTAACAAAATTTAGACATGTCAAATTTGACTTGGGGAAATTGAGCTTGTTAGAAGAGTTTCCAAAGAAAAATCACAATAGCGGAAGCTATAATTGGGAAAATACGATGTTTTCAAGAAATCCAATAGAATAATCAAGAGTAATATTTAAGTTGGAAAAAATCAATTTCAATAGAAGTAATTTCAGTTACATTAAAGATAAAAATGGAAAAAAAGAATTAACTGTCCTGTATAGAAAATTTATCAAAGAATCAACTTGGCTTAATGAAATAAGCTCCAGAAAATATTTTCATGATGAAAATTGATCATGTTTGTATAATCCTGCTTAACATTTCTTATATGGGATCAAATTTATCTACTGGGGCATAAAGTGGTATCAAAATAAGCTGTACTAGCTTGTCCTAGGGTCCTTTTCTACACTTCTGCCCTTGATTTTTTCTCATCTCCTCTTCTCTTTTCTAGAGTCTTTGATGTATCATTTCAGAGCTGCTTAACTATGAATCAACTCATCTTTTCTTTGAAGCACTTCTTTCTGCCTCCCATTTCTCAACAACTCAAAGCCTCTTTGCACTTCAAGCCCTTGACTTCATCTGGCAGGTTGGACCTCCTCCCTTCCTTTCATCACACATCATCTTTGTTGACATTTGCATATTTTAAATATTCATTAGCATGTTGAAGAAAGAACCAGCTTTCTCTGCAAGTGCCCTTATCACCTTTCTTTGAAATCTGTGCTGACCTTTCTGGCTCCCTGCCTCTTCTCTTTCCCCTCACCTAAATTCCTGGTTCCCCAAAGCATGCTTAGTCCAGCAGCGGCTGGGGCCAGTCCTATTCTTGGTTGGGGGAACTCTAGGAGCCCTTAGCGAGGAGCTCCAATGACTAAGCATCTCACTAACCCTGCTGCCATTTCTAAGTTGGCAATGTGCCCTGAGTTGGTAATCATATTCAGGCTTGTGCTTTGAGATAACTTCCATGATATATCCTAATTCCAGAGTTTGTATTCTTGTCTTCTTACTTGTTGCTTCAGTTTCTGTTTTGATAGCATGCTTGGTACTCCTGTCTCACTAAGACTACATTGTCAGCCTTCTTTAGAGCCTAGAGTCCTACCGTTGACCTGTAGCCTCAGGTCTGGGGCCCTGTTTCCAGAGATTCCTGATGTCTGTCAGCCACCTGACTGGCTGACCTCCAAGTATTACCTGCTCTACACCACCCATTTCCAGTCTTCTATCTACTGGAATGCCTACCCTTTATCTCATGTTGAACTTCCCAGGCAGAGACCACTTGACTAAAATCCTCCCTCATCCCCACACAGTTTTCTCCAGATAGGATCCAGGTCAGGTTATGCTTCTTTCTATTTCTAGATGCTGGCCTCACTCTCTAGCATCTGTTCAATTCTGGGAAGTAATTTCTTGCCCAAGTCTCAGGGTAAGCCTTCATTCCGAATTCCCATTTTGACAAAACCTTTACTATATTTAAGTACCTAGATTAACATTTTTATTGTATCATTCTCCACTTTTTTTGGAGCTTACCTGTTAATACTTATTTCCTCCTAGGAGAGACTTTTTTGATTGATTAATTTTTATTTATTTGCTCTATAGTGCTCTTAAGTATCCTTAAGATAACAAATAATTCACTTACTATCTACAGTTTCCAAAGATTTCATATCATCACTGTTACTAAAATAGGAAAGTTATCCATAATTAATTTATTGAAAACTTGTCATGTGCCAGTGCATGTAGGAAACAAAGATAAATAAGATAGAGTCCTTGTCCTTAGCTAGCTCAGACACCATACAGTTAAAATACAATATGGATAAAAGTTCCACCAGGTGGGATATGCAAGGAACTCTGGGAGCACAGAGGTAGGCTTGACTTACCTTCTTTGAAGTAAGAGTATCAGGGGTTGCTTCACAGCTTATTTGAGGTGGTTTCTGAAGAGTGAGGAAGAGTTTGCCATAAGGTAAGGATATGCCTGGCAGAAGAAACAGGAAGGAGGAAGATAGGCAGGCATGCCAGAGTATGGCACAGAGCATGAATAATTTGGGTGGTCCCATTGTAAGCTCTATTGAATGGGGGAAGGGCAAGAAGTATGCCTGGAGAGACAGGTTGGGGACCACTGGTGAAAGATCTTACATGCTATGCTAAGGAGTTGGGACCTGGTTCTATTGGTGATGGGGACCTATCCCTGACAGTTGAGCAATTCAACTGCCTGATGGAGTAATCCAGCCCTTCTTGCCTGCCTCAAAATGTATTCACAGCATATGAAGAATCAGCAAGACTTCTATGCTCTGGAAGTTACATAGTTATCAGTGTGACTCTTCCAAAAGGCAGGTATCATTCTAGACATTATCCCTGCAGATACCACATTTTACATACAAGTATCTTTCCCTACTTGGTAGATACCTTGTAGAAAACTATACTTAATACCACTTAATATCAGATTAACCTGATATCTTGATATTTATTTATTTACTTTACTTATATTTGAATATTATGGTAAGTGTAGAAAATTTTTTATAGAAATAATAACTTTTCACATGCATGCATGTGCACGTGTGCAAAAGAAAGACAAAGAGAAAGTGACAGATTGGAAGGGTTTTCTGGTTTGGCAATGTACATTTGTATTTCTCTAAGTTGTATTGATCATGTATGGCTTCTCCCTGTCTTGTTAGGATAAGCTGTTAAAATTTTCTGGCAAAAAACTAACAACTTTAATTTTATCATATGGTTCTATAAAAGAAATTATCTGTCAAGTAGCCATGACGACATTTCCAAAACTCTTCCCTTTCACAAATATTTTCAACAGCTGTGATCTAGAGAAGCATGAAAAAGTACTCCTGAGAATGGTGGGTTTTCTGCCTTGTTTGTACATGTGAATCTTAGTGAAATGCAGCGGGATGGATCATTTATGTGTTCAGCGTTTATTTAGGCACTTATCTAGGTGCTAGGGGTAAGGTTTACAAAGACAGAGGGTGATTCCCTTTTTTCCAGTGTCACCTTGATATCTATTAGTGGCTTCCTTCTCTGTCCTCTGGCTTGAAGCTACTTCAGTCCAGCAGGATTGGCCCTGCATTCCACCAGGGTGGAAAGTACATGGGCATTTATGTGCTCTTGGGCAGAATACAGCCAGTGACAGAGGGAGGGGACTTCCTGTGAAATTGCTTCTGTGCCTGGCTTCCCATTCTCTCTCTTGCTTCCTCCATTCCCTACCAGTTTTTCTTGGGAGCACTGGGGACAATGGATGATGGTAGCTGTGTGTATCAACCAAGGTTCTTCAGAGAAGTAGAACCAGTAAGAGATAGATACACATGTATATTTATGCATATGTACATGCAGTTGATTCTTGTTATTCACAATGCACAGTAGTTATGTTCTGTTAGTTGCCGCAAACACTGAATTAGCAAATACTGGTCCTAGAAGAAATACAGGATTGGGTTCCTGGGGCCACCAGTGGCAACATTTTCCTCAACTGATCAACACATAACTTTGTTTCATGTGTGTTTCTAGTCTAAAGACACCTTATTTTGTATATGTATATATATATATGATTCATTAACCCTGAACTCAACTCATGCCTAACACATGTCTTTTCTCCACAAGGCATATCCTAGCCTCCCTGCACTTAGAAACACAAGACAGCACTTTAGCACTATGCTGGGGGGCCATTTTAAACAGCAAAATCAACAAAAAGCACAAAAATGCAAAAATATGGCACTAACTAGACCATGAAAAGGATACTTGTTTAAAGTCATGAGAGCTGAAAGAAGGCAGAGATTTGCCTGTTTGACTTCAGATGAAAACATGCACATTGGGCAACTTAAGACTTTTCACTACTTTGTGCACAATGTCCATGAGTGATTGCAAAACCATCTTGAGTCTTGATTTTGGGGTTACTAATAAATTTTAGTGAGTAGGCAAATTAACAAATACAGAATCCACCCATAATAAGGATTGACTGCATATGTATATATATTGTATGTATATCCATGTGTGTTGCATATGTATTTGTTATACATGCATATGTATAAATGCTATATACGTATGTGTGCAATTATACATATATAAATATACATACATTATATATGATGCAGGCAGGCTGAGTCCCAGGACCTAGAGGAGGGTCCCACAGGACTAGTCAAGAGAGTCCTTGGCTTCATGCAGGATAGAAATCAAACATGAGCCAGAGAATGTGAAAGCAGAGTTTATTGAATAGCGTGGATGACAGGTAGAGAATAGCAGATGGAGAGTCTGTGAGCCTTGGACAGGAAAGGAGAATGAGTCTCGTCATTGTTTAGGGTTAGAGATTTATATTGGAAAGGGGCCCAGGGTACCTGTTCCTTTGGGAATCCAGGGTAGGGTCTGATCAAAGGTGAGTGTCAGGTGAACAAAAGGTGTTATTCCATAAATCATTGAAGGGAGAGGGCATTGATGCCAGTGTCAACTGAGGTTTGTTCGAAGCTAATGTCCCGGGACGTGTTTGGGGACATCTAACATTCTTAGATGTTATTGGGTCTTTGGGGACTAGGATAAAACTCAGAGAATGACTAACTTCCTTGTTTCTCCCCTTGAAGTGGGAACATAGCTTCTTTGGCTTATTCAGAGGGAAGTATAGAACATGAATAAATGGGGCCTAGCAGAAAAACAGCAGAGATGGAAACTTTCTGAAATGGAGTCCTTTCAGGTTCCCTATATTATATACATATATAACATATATATATATATATATATATATATAAATAACGTATGTATGTATATAACATATAATGTATAAATAAGGTGTATATATATAACATATAATATATGTAATGTGTATAAAATATATATACGTTATACACACACACACACACACACACACAAGCTGGAGCCCAGGTAGGAGTTAATGTTGCAATCTTGAGGCGGAATTTCTTTTCCAGGAAACCTGTTTTTGTTCTTAAGGCCTTCAATTGATTGAATAAAGCCCCAACCACACTAATAAAAGTAATCACCTTTATTTAAAGTCAGCTGATTATAGATGTTATCCACATTTACAAGATACCTTCACAGCCAACACCTAGACTAGTGTTATTAATAACTGGGGTACTAGAGCTTAGTCAAGTTGCCATAAAAACAAATTCTCACACCATATAAACAACTTTAATCTGCAGTTGGTTTCTCCATTCTTAAAATATCTGTGGCTATGCAGCCACCTGGTATCTCCATTGGCAGTTTCCCTGCAAGGTCTTTATCTTATCTCCTACTAGAGATCTTTCTCTTTCCTTTCTTTAAAAGAATAAGATAACCATCATTTTGTTTCTTGGGATTATGCCCCATGTCTCAAAAAGTTTAGCCAAGTATTTTCTCACATAGCCATAAAATATCATGCAGTTGGCATCTTGTTTTATCTGGATGGAGGATCAGAAATAATGGGTTTGGGTAGATTTGAGATGGCTTTTGCAGAATAAATAGGATTGCAGGAGGCTGAGCTAGACTGGGTGTGACTGGGGAAGGGACAAGTAAGTGTGAACAAAAGCACAGGCGTGAGATAGGTGCAGAGCGTACTCATGGGAGACAAGTTGTTCTGAGCTGGCTGAACATGAAAATAGTGTCTCTGGGCTGAGGGAGACGGACGTGGAAAAGTGGTCATGGTGCATACTGCAAAGATTCTTGAATGAAATGACGAGTGATGCTGCTACAGCGTTCTTGTCTCATGGAGTCAAAGAATGAATCTCACGGACACGGAGGCGTGAAGTGATAGTTTATTAAGTGAAGGTAAGAACAGAAAAACGAAAAGCTCTCCAGAGTGAGAGGAGTCCCGAATGGGTTGCCCATGAGGGCTTTTATTGACACTCTTTTAAAGACTGACCAGGAACCTTGCGGCCTCAAAATTCCCATGACGTGTTTTGTTGAGCAAGGATTTACGGTAACATCTTTAATGGTTAACTTCTCCTTTGAGGCCTGGTCATTTTTCTTTGTGGTCATTTTCTATTTTCAGTGGTCACAATGTAATTATCATCAAACATTTCAACCCTACTAGTTGGGGCACGGTGGTCTGAGTTTTCTCCCTGATCTTTGTTTTTGTTCTGTCTCAGTGTCTGTATACCTGAAATACCCTCAGAGTCCAGTTGGGGCCCCTATTCTTTCCCTACCTAAAGTCCCATTCTTTCCCTATTCAATGAGGAGCTATTGTATGAACACAGCAGCTTAGGCATTGTATCTATTTTCATTTCCACCTCTCCCTGCCACCTAGCCTCCTTCTCTTCCTAAAGAAGGTCCTGCCCGAGCTCAAACTTTGAATGCAGCCTGTTGCTATGAGTGCCTGGCTGGAGGTCTAGGAACACTGGCTGTAAAGGGGGAGAGAGGTAAATAAATTGAAAAGGAGGATTTTGGGGGCTAAACATTTAATAAGTCCTAAAGGGTATGATATATACCCCACTTTTCACTTGCCACCTGAGGGGAAAACCAGGAGAAACTCTGATAAGGCAGCACCACATGCAGACAGGGCTGTCAGTTAGTGCAGCAGACTGAAAAGAAAGGCATTTGCAAATGTAAAAAACCGCCTTTTCCTCTCCATTCCAGAGAGTGACCCCAAAGAGAGTGGAGTGCATCCTCTATTCTATTCTCCAGGCTGTGAAATACCGAAATCACAAAGCACTGACTGAAAATGGCTGTTTCCTTTGTTCTCCTGCATACAGCTAAGGGACTTTGGGAGGTATTTACAGGCAGTTCAAGTGCAAATGGATGTTGAGTAGTTCTCACTTTCCAGAAAAAAAAAAAAACAACCCTCAAACAAGTTGCCTCCAGGTGCATCCCAAACGGCATGTTGATTGACTTGGTTCAAAAAGAAATTAGGGATGTAAATGTGTTTGAGAAAATTATTACCCAAATCACAACATCCTCTTCAGACAGTTGTTTGATTGAATACAGAAAAGAATATTAAAAATCTTCCCCAAAAACCTTTGCCAAAGTATTAAATGATAAACTGGTATGAATTCTCTTCTTGCCCTCTGAGAAAAAGATCTTCTTCACCTTTGATATTAATTCAGGTTTGTTTGCATGTATAATTCAGACACATTTGTAGGTGGCCTTCTGTCAAAATGTCATGAGATTTCATATTTAGAATTACTAATACTTGGAGTGATGTAATGAGTATGGAAATTATTGGCCAGCCAACTGTCACTAGAATCTTAAAGTAAATGGGGTGCAATGTGTCCCAAAGTAAATATGCTTAACCAGACATAACAATAATAAAAAATTTTTCATTTGTATATTAGTTAACCTTCCCAATTTTTTTTTACTTTTATTCTTTTTTATGCAGACCTACTAAACATCTGAAGTTTCTCTTGATCAAAGACTTCTGCTTTATTAATTGATGAATTGATTCCTTCTGTAAATAAAGGTCAATTATTGTTTAGACCCTAGAGAAATGGCAGTGAACAAGACAGTCAAGGATGCTGTTTGTGTAGAGTTTAAATCCTGCTGTGGCAAAACAGACAATATAAATCAAACAGATGTGTAAGAACATCTCAGAACTAGAGCTTCAGTTCCTCCCTTCCACCATTAAATCTACCATTGATGATTAATTTCAAAAAACAACATCATCCATCACTTTAAATTATCACTGGTTATTTCATAGAGTTTTGGCAGTAATTTTGTAACATGCATGTGTGGAGTTAGGAGGAAGGAGGGAACAAAAAAGAATGTGTAATTTTTTCTGATGTAGATCTTTTATAAGTACCTAACAGGTTAACTTTTCTGTGTTCGCTCAAGGATGGTTAATGGATAATTCTGGAAAGATAATGTTATTATTTTACTGTTATGCCACTGGCCCTTTCATGATGCTCTCATTTCTTGCAAATTTCTGAGGACTGTGAGGAACATGTATAAAAGCCCATAAACAAAAAAAAAAAATTGTATTGATCAGCAACGTATTCATTTGGTCAATGAACCAAAATTATATATTGCAAACCGCTCTGAACAATGTTCTATAACTAATAACTGTATTTTTGGTACTCAACCAAGTGAAAAAAATCCATTATCTTTTATTTGGACTGAGTCTCTCTCTCTCTCCCTCTCTCTCTCTCTTTGTCTCTCTCTCTCTCCCTCTCTCTTTTACCTTCAGTAGCTCAACAGTCTCTCAAGAACCACAAACTGAAGGCAGGAGGCCAGCATCGACAGAGCAGGGCCATCTCTGACTTTAATCCCTTACCCCATTTCTTAGAACCTTGTCTGCCTGTTTTTCAGGGACAATACACTTTTTTTTTTTTTTTTTTTGGTAAATGAATGAATCACTGCATACAGAGAATTGAGATTTGATTACACAGTTAATTAAAGAGATTAAGGTCAGAGGGCAATCTTCTTAGGAACAAACCAAGCAGTAACCCATTTAAAAGAAGAACCTGCTGGGGCGCCTGGGTGGCTCAGTCGGTTAAGCGTCTGCCTTGGGCTCAGGTCATGATCCCAGGGTCCTGGGATTGAGCCCTGCGTTGTGCTCCCTGCTCAGCAGGGAGCCTGCTTATCCCTCTCCCTCTGCCTGCCACTCTGCCTGCTTGTGCTCTCTCTGTCAAATAAATAAATAAAACATTAAAAAAGTAAATGAACCTTCTATATATTTCTGTATGCAAATTTGACACAGAGCCCATGCCTCTTGTCTGGTTTCTGTCCTGATACAACTTTCCACCTACAAGAGGTGAGAGAGAGAGAGAGACAGACAGACTGTCTAAGAACTAATAATGGATTTTTTTCATTTGGCTGAGTTCTGAAAATTACAAAATTATAGTTATTAGTAAAAGGACACTGTTTAGAAAGGATTGTATTTTGCCACTTTAATAAAATTTCCAAATATACATATTTTCTCCCACTGTGTCATAGAATGTTTAAATTGTACATTTGGATCTATGTCCTCCCCATCTTTGGAAAGAACAGCAAGTTGTAGTTTTGTAGAAAAAAGAAAAAACAAAAAAAAAAATAAAAACACTAGACTTGGAAGCAGAAGACTAGATTATACAGTTTAAGAATTCTGAGACTTTGGCAAGTCGCTTCATATTTCTGGGCCAGTCTTTTTCATCTATAAAACAATAGAGATCCTTAGATGATCTCTAAGCTGCCTTTCAAGCTTAATTATTCACCTCCTTTGAATAATCAGCCAATAGTAGTCATACTGGACTCCCAGATTCTGTCCCCATCTGAAATCCGCTTCCTTCTTGTCCCCTCTTATTAGCTATGTCCGTTGTCCTCCAGGGAATTATAGAACTACTCTTAGGGTGAGGGAAGGGAAGAACATGTTTTTTTAAATTAATTATTGGCCTCTTTCTGTGAATATATTGTGTTTGTATAATATTTTTATTAAAATTATTTTCATATGGAACAACTGTATGGAAATGCTGTGGAAAATGAAAAGTTCACTTAAAATCTGTTCCAAGCACATTTTGTTTTGCTGTCTCCACACATTTATTACATGGGAGATTCTTTCCATGCCTCTATTCCAGAGACAGAAATCAGTGTATAATTCTGAAATGATTTTTTTTTTAATAAACTGGAGCTGATTCTCAAGTAAAGAAATGCTTCCAGTTTTCATGACTGTACTCATACCTAGACTATGTCACAGATAGTTCCCTTCTGACAGTCCTTTCCTTGGACCCCGCCTGTCACCATATTTCTTAGGGTCTGCTAGTCCTCTGCTTATAACCACTTCCACTTTTTCAACTAACTTCAGACTGCTGACCTGCTAGGTGAATCTGCCAGTCTCTTTATTTTAAACAAATCTTTGTGGAGCTGTGCATATATATTTTTTATTTTTATTCACTTTTTTTTCTGGTGTATGGTTATGTAAGTTCTGCCCAATGCATAGTCACATAACCAACACCACAACTAAGATACAGAACAATACCTTACGCCAAAATTTTGTTGAGCTGCCCCTGTGTAGTCAGACCCTTCCCCTACCCTGACCTTTGTCAATTACTGATTTGTTTCCTGACCCTAAAGTTTCACATTGTCCAGAATATCATCTAATTGGAATAATACAGTATTGATCTTTTGAATCTGATTTCTTTCATTTATCATAATGTCTTTGAGATTTATTTCTGTTGGTGAACGTACTGGTAGTTCATTCCTTCTGATTGCTGAGTAGTATTCCACCACATGGGTGAACAACAGTTTATTAATCCACTGAAAGGACATTTTGAGTTTCCAGTTTTTGGCAGTTACGAATAATGCTGCTCTAAATTCGTGTACAAATTCCTATGTGAATGTAAATTTTAACTTCTCTTGGATAAATATCTACTGGAATTGTTGGGTTATATGGTAAGTATGTGTTTAATTTTATTAGAAACTGCCAAACTGTTTTACAGAGTGGCTGTACCTTTTTCACATGCCCACCAGCAATGAACGAGAATTGCAGAAACTCCTCTAATAATACTTGGTATAGCCAGGGTCTTTGGTTTTATGGGTGAATACTGAAATGTGCCTTTTTTACCACAAGAATGTCTTTTACATTGTGAAACAAAATACTTATCATTCCAGTTTAATGTACTTGGACTTGTATTAAGTTACCAGTATCTGGAGCAATCCCAAGGATCCTGAGTAGGCATTTGACTTACATCTGGTTAGTCAAGAGGATATATAAAAGAGATGCATCCCTGAGCAAAGACTGGCTCCCATAATGATGAACTACACATCCCAAGCTATATAGGAGGCAAATGTGTAGTTTTAGACTAGCCCTCTTGCCCCTATAGCCCACTATGAAGGGTTCAGAAACAACTAAAGACTCATCACATCACACTTTCACACAACTAGGGAATATTTAAAATAAGAAGGAGACATTTGTTTTATAGCACAAGTTAAAATGTCGAACTGCCAAGTTTAATGTCAGACACAAAACACCTTTAGTCTTATTTTTAATAGGAATTACATCTGAATCCTTTCTTGGGATTGACTTCTCCCCTGTTATTTGCCTACTGTATGTCTCTGAAGTAAGTGAATCTCAGATTTATGGTGTTGTGGTGTTGTTAGGTGTACATTAGAATAGCTGATATCCTTACCGTGACTTTTGTCCTAATAGCATCTGAAAATCTTATTGACTTCCTCATTTACTAGATTAGCCTAGTACTCATGGTGTCCCCTGTCTTGAGACTCCTTAGAACCTAGCATAGCTGGGTTATATCTTAAATTGGTGTTAGGTTCTTAAGTCAGTGAGAAAGGAAAAACTGCCTATAGTCCCGGTTACTACCAAAATTCCTTTAGGATGATGCCAAGTTGGAGGCCACCGCAGCATCTCACAGCTGAACTCAACTCAGCCAGTTTTTCCTCCAGCTTTGGAACAAGGTACTTTTTCTTCTGTTAAGCACCAGATGAAGGAGTTGGCTTCTGTTTAGGGGCCATGTTGTAAGAAAACTATCTTCTGTGTCTGGGTACCAGAATTCTATTTAGTGCATCTGATTCTCACACTATGAGAAGCTCAGAGGAACTGAGATAAGCTGAGGGAACAGATTCATGTCTCCTACTTTTACTCATCTTGGGCATACTTTCAGCATATTGAGAGATGGCAGGTGGATTTTCTGGCACCATCTTAATTGTTATTTTTTCTGTCTTTCCTCCTACCCTATGCCTACCTTCCCAAGGTATATGGTTGGATTTCCATAAGAAAAATGTCATAAATGTTTGTAATGCTACTGTTCTGTGCTGGCAGTGTAGTCGCTGGCTACTGTATTCTTTTCCATTTCTTCATAATGAGATGGGGGCAAGTTGATAGGTTTTACATACCTCTTGATATCTAATGACAAACTCGACCAGCCCTACTCCTGCCCCAGGTGGTGCCCCCTGCAAGTGGCATATTTGATGAGCTTGCCCACAGAGCAGTCATAACCAGCACTGTTCTTGCACTAGTGAGAGACATTCTCTGATGATGCTTCTCGCCTGAAGCCGCAGAGTTCTCCTCCTGAGGTCTATAAATGCTCAGGCAGATTATAGAGTTGGGCTCATTAAAATCTGGCTGTAGAGGAATGGTGGTACCAGAATATGATGTGTTATTATTTCCATTTTCATTTTCTGAAATGACTGTGGCATTACTCATTGGAGATGCATTAGACCTTTTGGACATGTTTTTATGCAATTAACTTCACAGAAGTATAAATGCCAACAAAATTTCCGAAATATGGTAATGCAAATTTCCAAGTCTGGTTTAATAACACAAAATAACTGCTGTTTACATGTAATAAATAAAGTATGTAGAAATAGGTAAAGACTCAAATGCACTTAATAAACACACTATTTTAAAAATAGGTAGCTAAAAATTGAAGAATTGCTAGCACAAAGCCTTACATAATAGGCATTCATTAAATATTGATCTCCCTGTTTTCTTTCATTTTTAACCCTGTGTATTTAGAAGATGGGTTTGTTAAAGTCCTTTTCATAGCAAAAAGGAAAAAAAAGTGCTTAAGTAAGAAGAGTTAGTCCTTGGATCACCCATTTCATTGTTTATTTTGGGAAAGAAATGTGGTACAACAGAAATATTATTAACCAGACCAATCTAGACTCAAATCCCAGCTAGCTGTGTGGCCTTAGGTAAACTCTTTAATTTTCTGAGGATTGGCTTCTCATTCTTAGAATAGAAAATAATCTGAATATTCAAGGCAGTGGATGATAACACTGCCTTGCAGAATCATTCTGACAATTTAGGATGAGGCCATTAAATATTCAGTTCATTGCATCTGTATAGTTTTGGTTCCAAGCAACCTTCTACCCATGTAATTTCCTAGGTATCTCTCTCTGGAGGGAGATTTTGTAGTAAGCACATGGGCTTCTGGACCTTCTCAGTCATTTCTCAGTGGAACCAATGACTCTTATTTACCTAACCATGTTGCTTTACCATAGAAAAAGAATGCACCATTTTTACAGACATAGGCGTGCTGGTTACCAGGGTAGTGGGGCCTCATCCTAAATTATTATACTTTATCTTATGAATGTGATTGACTTTCACTGCTTCTCTTAGAGACTTTGTTTAGGTGCAGATGAAATTAAATTTTGGAGCCTACAAAGCTGAGGACTAGAAGCTGAAGGTTATACATTTTAGTAACCCAAGGAGATCTTCTGGATAGAGTGGGTGAACTTTTTTCCCTGACCACTCTACATCTGCATTCCCATTAAAATTTAAATTTAATCATTATTAAAGTAATGAGCGAATAATTTTAAAAATAAAAAATAATACTTGGCTTATAATGAAAAACTCCTAACTCCTGCTGCTCAGAGGCAACCACATTCAACTCTTTAAGCTATTTCTTCTGGTGTTCGCCTCCATGTTTCTAAATTGCATGCATCTTGTATTAATTTCTTGGTTTTTAAAGTTTTAGACATTTTCTGTTTATTTCATACTGCAGAAGAAGAGGATTTTGCAACCCTATACACCAACTAATCCATATCCCTACTGTCAGACCCCCCATATGCTTATAATACAATTTTTGTTGAGAGCAGTTGAATCATTACAATGGTTATATAAATATTATTCATAACTGAGACATTGTTCGTTTGAGTATTATAGTTGTGCATCTTTTTTCTTGCATTAACTTTTGCTTTTTTCTAATTAACATTGAGGAAGGGCCACTCTATAAGATCATGCCGTATAACCTAGTTAACGAGTGCTCCAATCTCAGCAAATGACGTACTCTAAATATTCTACTGGAACAGACTCTGGAGTCCTTTTAAAATGTTGTCCATACCCCCTTCAAATGCCCATTTTGAAATTTGTTTACTTACACCTACAAGCCCTATGCTCTGAAATCTCCTCTCAACCTGGAGATCCTGCTGACTCCAAGGCAATTCCTGGAAGAGACCTTAGGTTTTATTCAAGTACACTAAAAAAAAAAAAAAAAAAAAAAAAATCACACTAGACTGTACTGAGAATCTGGGATGGGATGGTTTCAGCCTCTGGCTGGTGAACATCTCTTTTCTCTTCTTGCATGCTATTCTTCTTCTTCTTCTTCTTCTTCTTCTTCTTTTTTTTTTTTTTTTAAGATTTTACTTATTTATTTGACAGAGATACAGTGAAAGAGGGAACACAAGCAGGGGGAGTGAGAGAGGGAGAAGCAGGCTTCTCGCCAGGCAGGGAGCCCGATGTGGGACTCAATCCCAGGACCCTGGGATCATGACCGGAGCTGAAGGCAGACGCTTAACCACTGAGCCACCCAGGTGCCCCCACATGCTGTTCTTCTTAATGACAAGGTTTATTTCTAAATTCTGAGTTTGGGTCTTCATTTCCTCAACATTTACTACTGTTCTGGTTTGGTTATGTTTTTCACAAACTCCTCTGAATAATTTCAAACATACTAGGATTTTGTCATGTTTATTTCTTCTTGGAGATAGATCTCCTGAGGCCTTGGTCCTGCTGTAATGAGGACTGGCTGGTCCAAGGCTGGTGGCACAGCTGTCCTGCTAGGAATCCCCTCCCCTTCCCCACCACAGGGAAGGCTGTCCACCTCTCTCTTCCTGGAGGCTCTGCTTCCTGCAGTGCATGTTTTTGTCTTTCCTGATTTACTCCTTTGTTTGAGGCAGCATATCGTTCAGTAGATTCCTGGGAAAGGATTCCTGGTAGGTACTTCTATTTACATTTTTTATGACCTAAAATATCTTTGTCTTATTTTCACACTTGCTAGTTTGATTTGGTTCAGTATTAGGGTAGAAATTCCTTTTTTTCAAATTTTGAACACATTGTTCTGTTATTTTCAACTTCCAGTGATGAAGTTGGGAAGTCTGATGCTATAACTGATTATCTTTTCATTATTTTTATTACTAGCTTTATTCAATGATCATTTTAAACTGATTCTTGATCCTTTATAAAAGATGAGGATTTCTTTTTTTACTCTGATGATGTTTAAAATCTATCCTTTATACCTATTATTCATGAATTTTATATGATGTGGTTTGATGTAGGATTTGTCTGTGGGTCCCTTAAACCTAGAAATACATGCCTTTCAGTTCTGGAAAATATTCTTGTTTTATCTTTTGGTAATCTGCTATCTTCTGTTTACTCTAAATTTCTGGAACTTTCTTTCTTTCTTTCTTTCTTTCTTTCTTTCTTTCTTTCTTTCTTTCTTTCTTCTTTCTTTCTTTTTAAAGATGTTATTTATTTGAGACAGAGAGAGAGCGAGCTAGAGAGAGAGCACGAGTTGGTGGGGAGGGGCAGAGGGAGAGGAAGAAGCAAACTCCCTGCTGAGCAGGGAGCCCGATGTGGGGCTTGATCCCAGGACCCCGAGACCGATGACTTGAGCCGAAGGCAGACGCTTAATGGAGTGAGCCACCCAGGTGCCCCTGGAACTATGATTTTTGAGATGTTGGACTCCCTGTACTGTTACAATAAATAAAATTTTACTATCTTTGTATTTTTCACTATCTTGGTATTTTATTTCTACTTTGTACTCCATTTTTCAATGCTCCCATTTGAAAGGATTGAGAACCTGCCACCCCAAAATACGCCAATTTGGTATGTTGACCCTTTTGAGTTAAAAGCGCTTAAGACACAGGTGCAAGAGAGGCACTCTGACCCTCTCATCTTTTTCCCCCTAAAAAGAGAAGATAAAATTCCCACATGAAAGATAATCTCCCTGAACATTCTCATCACCAGAGGCAGGAATTAGGCTGAAAAGAATCTGGACAAATAAATCTTGTTAAAATAATCCTCGGGCAGTGGTGGTGGGAGCCCCGCGGGCGCGGCGCCGTCCCTCGCAGTCTGGCGGCGGCAGCGGCACAGCGCTGGGCGCACATCGCGCCTTCGCAGAAGCAGCGGCCGCAGCGGCCGAGGCGCCCCCGCCGTCCCAGCCCCTGCGCCGGTGCAGCCGCCCTCGCTCCCCGCGCTCTTCTTCCCTTCGCTCGCACCGTGGCTGATCGGCTGACCGAACAGCAGACTGCTGAGCTCAAGGAAGCTCTCTCCCCATTTGACGAAGATGGCGATGGAGCCATCGCAACAAAGGAACTTGGAACCGTCACGAGGTCCCTGGGTCAGAACCCAACAGAAGCCGAGGTGCAGGATGTGATCAACGAGGTGGATGCTGACGGAAATGGCACCATCGACTTCCCAGACTTTTTGACTAGGATGGCCAGAAAAGTGAAAGACACAGTGAAGAAGAAACTCACGAGGCCTTCCGAGTCTTCGACAAGGATGGCAACGGTTACGTCAGCGCGGCGGAGCTACGTCACGGCATGGCCAACTTAGGAGAAAAACTAACAGATGAAGAAGTAGATGAGGTGATCAGAGAAGCAGATATTGATGCAGATGGGCAGGTCAACTATGAAGAATTCGTGCAGATGATGACTGCAAAATGAAGGCCTACTTTCAACTCCTTTTCCCCTTCTAGAAGAATCAAATTGAATCTTTTACTTACCTCTTGCAAAAAAAAAAAAAAAAAAAAAGTTCATTTACTCATTCTGTTTCTGTATAGCAAAACTGAATGTCAAAAGTACCTTCTGTCCACACACACAAAATCTGCATGTGTTGGTTGGTGGTCCTGTCCCCTAAAGATCAAGCTACACATCAGTTTTACGATATAAATACTTATACTACCTTAATGATAAGGAAGCACCTAATGGACTCCTTGCAGTTCCATTTGCTCATGATTAATACACTGTTTGGGCTGGCCAGTTTTTCATGCATGCAGCTTGACAACTGAGCACAGTCAGGCATTTGTATTAAAAACAAAAAATGAAAAAAACAAATATAAAATTAAAAAAATAATAATAATCCTTATCTTCCTTTAGCCTTCCTGGATATTTTAGTTACTCATTTCCCAGTTACTGTTCTTTGTGCAACCTAGCATACAAGCATGTAGGCCTGACCATTTTGTGGGTCTGGAGGCTTCCATGTACATGGAAAAATATAATTTGTATACTTTTTTCCTATTAATCTCTCTTATGCAAACTTAATTCTCAGGCCCAGTGACAGACCTTAAAAGGGTAGAAGAAAAGTTTTGCCTCTTTTACATGTTAAAAGGTTTATTTTTTTAATCATACTTTTAATTTTCTTTCTTTTATTTGTAGCAAAACATCCTTTGCTTGTTTTGTGTATGCTTTTGCTTCTTTTAGATTGTTGTAGTATCTGTTCTTACCTCTTTAACAAAATTAATTTAAATGTTTTAGAGTTTCCTTTTGTTTCCTCCCTTATTTTTGTTTTCTCTGTGTTTCTGTTTTTCTGTTTGTTCAATTTCTGCCTTCCATGCTAAAACTTCCCTTTCCTGTCTGGTGGTTTTTGGTTGCTTAATTTTAAAGAAAATGTTACTGGGAACTCTGTTTCTGGGAACACATCTGCCAGTTTGTGGACCTTGCCATAAGGTGATTGGATGTGGGTTCTGGCTCTCCCACCAGGACACTCCCAAAATAATTTCTGAAGTCTTTTCTTTTGGGTAGGTCAGTTTCCCCAGAAAGAAAGCCTCCAATTTCTTACCTAATTATATAAAATTTACTGAAAGCATTTTAGGAGTCCAGCAAGAAAAAGGTGCTGGTGAAGGGAATGGAGAAGCGGGGAACAGCAGATTTTTATCAGCCCTCTAAAAGTTAAGAGCTTTTTGGAAAATGAGCTAAATCTTACTCATTTTAGTATTCTTTGTGGCATTGAGCTAGATCCCTTACATATTGTGACATGGGAGTGCATGGGCAGTTTGACTGGGATATTTGTCACACTCTTGAGTGTATGCTTGAATATCCATGTGCAATCCTTTAAAAACTGAAAGAGGATGAATGGCCTTCACCGATAGAGAAAGCCTGCTCTTGCAGGCTGAGTATCCAGCTGAGTATCCAGCTACAAGATAGAAGATAAAGTAGTTAACATGCATAAAGTACTTAAATTAGTTCCTGGCACAGGAACTATTATTAGAGTCATAACTACCAATGATTTTTTTTTTTTTAAGATTTTATTTATTTATTTAACATAAAGACTGAGACAGAGCATGAGCGCGGGGGGGGAGGAGACAGTGGGAGAGGGAGAAGCAGGCTCCCTGCTGAGCAAGGAGCCCAATGCAGGACTCGATCCCAGGACCGTGGGATCATGACCTGAGCTGAAGGCAGATGCTTCATCGAGTGAGCCACCCAGGCATCCCATAACTATCAATGATTTTAAATCAACTTATTAATTAAATAAATGTCTTTTGAGCCTACATATATATATTTGAATAATGCTCTTCCCTCAAGTATCTTATAGTCTAGGAGAGACACATAAAAAATTAATAATAAAATACTTAGGAATAAATTTAACCAAGGAGGTAAAAGAGCTATATGCTGAAAATTACAAGACATTGATGAAAGAAATTGAATACATAAATGGAAAGATATCCCATGTTCATAGATCAGAAGTATTAATATTGTTAAAATGTCCATACTATACAAAGCAATCTGTAGATTCAGTGCAATCCCTATCAATTCCAATGACATTTGTAACAGAAATAGGGGGAAAAAAATCCTAAAATTCATATGGAATCACAAAAGACCCCAAAGAGCCAAAGTAATCTTGAGAAAGAAAAACAAAGCTAGAGGCATCACACTTCCTGTTTGAAACTTTGTTATAAAGCTATAGTAATCAAAACAGTATGGTACCAGCATAAAAATAGACACATAGACCAATAGAACAGAACTGAGAGCCCAGAAATAAACACATATACATATAATCAACTAATATTTGAGAAGGGACTTAAGAAGACTCAATAGAGGGGTGCGTGGGTGACTCAGTTGGTTAAGCCTCTGCCTTTGGCTCAGGTCATGATCTCGGGGTCCTGGGATTGAGCCCCAATTTGGGCTCCCTGCTCAGCGTGAAGTTTTTTCTCCCTCTCCCTCTGCCCCCTACCCCGTGCTCATGCTCTGTCTCTCTCTGTCTCAAATAAATAAATAAAACCTTAAAAAAAAAAAGACTCAATAGAGAAAGGATACTCTTTTCAATAAATGGTGCAGGGAAAACTGGATAACTGCATGCAGAATAATGAAATTGGGGCTGCATGGGTGGCTCAGTCAGTTAAGTGTCCTACTCTTGATTTCAGCTCAGGTCATGATCTCAGGGTTGTAAGATCAAGCCCTGCGTGGGGCTCCGTGCTGGACATGGAGCCTGCTTAAGACTCTCTCTCTCTCTCTCCCCCTTTCTCTCTGCCCCTCCGCCACCTCCCTTTCTAGAAAGGAAGAAAGAAAGAAAGAAATTGGACTCCTATGCCAGTCACAAAAATTAACTTAAAATGGATTAAAGGCTTAAATGCATGACCCCAAACTGTGAAACTAGAAGAAAACATGGGGGGAAAAGTGCCTGGACATTGGCCTTTGCAAAAATTTTTTGCACATAATATCAAATGTGTAAGCAACAAAAGCAAAAATTAAAAAAAAAAATAGTGGGACTACATCAAACTAAAAGCTTCAACACAACAAAAGAAATGATCAGCAAAATAAAAGGGCAACTTACGGAATGGAAGCAAATATTTGCAAACCATTTATCTGATAAGGAATTAATGTCCAACATATATAAGAAGTTTATATAACTCAAGGGCAAAAAAACCAAATAATCTAATTAAAATATGGGCAGAGGGACTGAATAGACATTTTTCCAAAGAAGACATACAGATGGCCAATGGATACATGAAAAGATGCTAAACATCACTAATCATCAGGGAACTGCATATCAAAACCACAATGAGGGCGCCTGGGTGGCTCAGATGGTTAAGCGTCTGCCTTCGGCTCAGGTCATGATCTCAGGGTCCTGGGATCGAGTCCCGCATCGGGCTCCCTGCTCCTTGGGAGCCTGCTTCTCCCTCTGCCTCTCTCTCTCTCTCTCATGAATAAATAAATAAAATTTAAAAAACAAAACAAAACCAAACCACAATGAGACATCACCTCATACCTGTTAGAATGGCTATTATCAAGAAGACAAGATATAACAAGTGCTGACAAGGATGTAGAGAAGAGAGAACTCTTGCGCACTATTGCTGGGAATGTAAATTGGAAAACACTATGGAAAACAATATGGAGGTTCCTCAAAAAATTAAAAATAGGAGTACAATATGATCCAGCAATCCCACTTCTGGTTATATATCTGAAGAAAATGGAACCACTACCTCTACCTCTAAGAGAGATGTGCACCCCTAGTTTACTGCAGCATTATTTATGATAGCCATGACCTGGGAACAACCTAAGTTGTCCCATCAACAAATATATGGATAAAGAAACTGTGATACACACGCACACACACAAATATTCTTCTAACATAAGAAGGAAGGAAATCCTGCCATATGTGATAACTTGGATGGACCTTGAGGGCAGTATGCTAAGTGACATAAGTCAGGCAGAGAAAGACAAATACTGTATGTTCTCACTTACATGTGGAATACAAAAAAGTTGAACTCAAAGAAATAGAGAGTAGAATGGTGGTTGCCAAGGGTGGGGAAAAGGGAGAAATGGAAGTGGTTCATCACAGGGTACAAACTTCTAGCTATAAGATAAATAAGTTTTGGGAATTTAATGTGCAGCATGACGACTATAATTAACAATATTGTGTTATATATTTGAAAGTTGATAAGAGAGTAGATCTTAAATCATCTTTCTCACCACATACACAAAAATGGTAGTTATGTAAGGGGATGGAGGTATTAATTAACCTAATTGTGGTAATCCTTTCACAAAATATACAGTTGTATTAAGTCATTGAATTGTACACCTTAAAATAAAATTAACATGTTATGTATTAATAATATCTCAATAGTTCTAGGAAAAATATAAATAATTAGGGATAACACCCACAGGATGAAAAACAGAGAATGAGAGAATGAATATCTGTGTTACTCAAGAGAATAACAGAGACCCGGTGAACCTTGCTCAAGGGTAGAATGAATTCTTTCTCCATTCGAAGAGAATCAAGGACTCCTTCCTGCCAAGTGTCTGGGGCTTCAACCAATACACATTTGCTTTGGTTTTTATTCTACTTCAGAAAGGTGCTCTGAGGCCCTTTAATTCATGTAGCACAAATATTTCCTCTGAGAGGTGGCTCACTCGGATATTTGTTTCCTCCTTGATAGTATATATTTAAAGATGTGCTAACATTTAAGGACAGGTTTTATTTTCATAGAAACAGGAAGCATACACCACTCAGAATACTTTTGATAAGAATTTTAGCTGTTTTCTGTTACCCTTAAAGAAACAAGGTACCCAGAGGACTTTAGCAATAGGAAGCTAAAATGAATAGCATTATCCCGCAAGAGGATTAAATAGGGTAGAGGAAAGCATTAGCACATAATATAAAATGATGGGAAACTAGGTTAGTCCTCTTAGCAGGCTGGATTGTTGTCCTTTGAGGGGCAGCTCTGAGACCTACTAACGCATTTCCACAGTGGCTGCTGATCATCCCTGCATTTCTTTTCCTTGCTGAGATCAAGGGTGCCTTATGTTCTCAATAAAGATGCCAGGCTTGAAAAGAAGTTGATTTTGTAAAAACTAGCTTATTGAAAGGAAGATCTTGACTAGCTATTGGCATCATTACCAATATATTGCTTTGCTTGTTGGTCATGCGTACAGGGGTCATGCAGAAAGGGAGCTTCTTCTCCAGGCAGTGGCACTCAACTGCCTTCAGTTACAAGGGAATAGAAGAATGATTTAGGCAAATATTATTTATTCAAAAAAGTTTACTGAGAGCCTTTCTGGTGTGAGGCACTGTGTAGGCCCTGGGACACAATGTGATTCCAGTATGTCATGGATTTTGATAGATACACAATCCAGTAGACGAGATAGCCAGCGATGAAATAAGCACACACAAAAATCTAAATTGCAACAGTAATAGGGCAATCAAATAGATAAGCATAGTGCTATGGATTTTAGAAGAGACATTTTTAAGGAAGTGACAAGTAAAAAGGAGTGAGTAGGTATGAACCTGTAGAGGATGCGGGGAAGTATGTGTTAGGCCCTGGCCCTGGGGTAGGAGGGAAGTGGTGAGGGGCACTGAGAAAAGGCAGGTGGAATGAATTTGGGAAGAGGATGGTATGAACATAGGCATCAGACCATAGCAGCTTTTCACTCTGATAGGTTTTATGGATCATTAAGGTGTTCTGTCTTTGTCCTAAACACAAAGGAAAGGCATTCAAAGGCTTTAAAAGGGGGTGTGTATGATGTCTTCATACACCTGTGTTTTGAAAAGATCATCATGGCTGCAATCTGAAAAATGATTTGGAGAGGGTGGATGATAGAGCATGTATCACTGATCAAACCTTATTGAGAACTGTTACATGAAAGCAACATGTAATTTATAAGAGAATAAAGCTGAAAAGGATGTCAAGAAATTTAATCCGATATTCTCTTTTCAGACTAGCGGATGTTGCAAACTTTCAGGACAAATGACTTCATAAAGTCTCCCAGAAGAGAAAATCCGCCATATCTCTTGGGAGCAGATACTGACATTTGACTTTATTGCCAGGGAGCTCATTTCAGTGTTTTAAAATGCTGTGCGTCTTATTGGATAACCTTCACAATAACATTGAAAAGCAAGTTGGTATCATAATTTCAGTTTTACCGATGTGGAGTTTAAGAAGTTAGGCACAGTGAGTAGTGTCATATCTGGGGTCATGAAAAATATTTTGTAGCAGCTAATTGATGACTTTTTTCCTAACCTTCTGGTTCTCGGAGTTGTCCAGATGACTTTGCCAGAAATGTCCCAGAACACTTAAAGTTGGACAGATGTCAAGTATGTTTTCATTTTGGGGGCATCTCCCTAAAATTATTCTAAGCATGAGGCTACTCCCTCCATGCTACCTCAGTTTTTACTTTTTACATTCACATTATGTGCATTTTTTTTACTTAATTTCCCCAATCTCTCCTTGTTACTTATTAACCTTTAAAAGCAGGTTTATAAACAATAGTTTTATGAACTCATACACATTTTGTTAAGTTCTCCCCTTCTCCGTACGGACCCAACAAAAGCTGTGTGTCCAATGCAGTGCAAATAGTAACATTTTCAAAGGGTTGATGTGTATTAGTTAACCTCATGGAAAATGCTGTACATAAACTTTGGCCTTCTAATGCAAACTTTGTCCATTTTCTTTCCTTAGGTGATAAAACATGAAATCTATTAATTATTTTAAACATGAAAGTATAACTAATGTCTTTCCATAAGGTTTAATTTTAATTAGTATCTCTGGTTTGACCTAGATTTGTAATATTGACTTCCCATGTTTTAGTGTTTCCAAGAAGCTTTAAATATATTTTATGTTATAAAACAATTCTTGGAGAACGTCAATGGGAACACGTTCCTTCTTTCTCTCTCCTCCCAATTTAGGCATAATTCTGGTTTAGAATCTGAACTCAGGACTTTTCATTAGCTCTTCTTAAATGGCATTAGAGAAGGTAGTTTAAATAGTTTGAGAATGCATCATAGTATGGCATTATCAGAGAAGAAAGTATTCATATCATAAAATGTATCATAATAGATGCTGAAATTCACCTTTGAAATGTTGGCAAAGCATATAATGCTATATCTGGGTCATTCAGCTATTGTTTCCTGGATAATGTAACCAAAACCACTTATTTGTTTTTAACTATAACATCCAAGTAAGAGAGAAAAGCCTTGGGCTCTTTTGAGATTTTTTACATAAACCTCTATACCATGTTAGGCTAGTACATTTTCCTGGAGAGATTTCTAATTTTACGATCATTTAGTCAAAGTATTTTGAATTCTTTAGATCCCAGAATGAGCTTAAGTAGCAGTCTGAATGACTGAACTTAGTAAATAAATGTTTAAGGAAGAACAGGATAGTAACAGGTCTCAAAGTATCTCTCCCAAATTAGTTAATAACTTTACAGTTTAGAAATTTAGCAGACTCTGTTTTAACCAAGGACTTAAGATTAATATCTTGATGTATGATACAACTGTGGTATTAAAACTGTGCTCTGGAGAGAAACTCCATGCTCTTTGATCATATGTACCATGATGGAATAAAAACCTGTGAAAATATAAATTCCATAATGTTTATAAGGTGGGGACATAATCTTTATTCAACATAGTCATTTATTATACCTTTAGTGTTTAATAAGTATTCAGTTTTAAGCAACTACTGATTTGGTAAATATTCAATTTTAAGCAACTACTAATTTGTTTGACATTTATTGAGCATCTAGAAGCAAATCTAGTATAGAACACACACAAAGAAACATACATTAAGGCAGAATTCTGTAATGAATTCTATTACATTGTTGGGCCTACACTGCGTTCCGAATTTTGATTTAAGCAAATGTGTTGGGTCTTCCCAGTCCAGATGCCTTTAACTCTGAAGTTAGTTAGTTAAGTTAGTTAAGCATAATTGAAATTAACCCAAAGAATAAAATAAATATCCATGAGTCCATATTGATATAAATAAATACTTGAAAAACTATATAAATGGTATAGAAGGTCCAACACTTCTTTATAGAAGAATTTCATTTAATAAGTGCTGAAGGAAGGTAGGAAATAGAAAATCACTATTATAACAACACAATAATAATTGCTACAGGCAAGACCCACCAATGGATGCTACAATTAAAGGGTGCAAGTTTAAAGAGGAACAGAAGAGTCTCACCGTTAATCTCTTCCAAAGTAGTAACTTTATAGTAAATAAGCCTTTAAATATAACAAAATATTCTCTTGATTTCCATCAGTTTTCCTTGCATACAAACCAATTTCAGCATTTTCCCTGGAGAAGAATGAGAGTATCTTTAGAGCAGGCATCAAGTGAGAAATGCTTGTAGTCTCAAGACCCACCTGGGTGCTTACTTCTTCAATAAGTTCTGATGTCTTCAAAGTACTTTCTTTGCAAAGAAGGTTGTTAATAAGTCTTGTTATGTGGGTATTATTATCTGCAAAGTGCAATATTAAGGCTCTTGTTGTTGTTCAAGCTGACTTATAATATGTAATACCTAAGTGCTGTTCTTTTTGCTAGAATATCTTATATAAGAAAATGATAAAGCAGTTCTTAAATTTCTTGTATGTCATATAAAGTACTTGTGGTAGAAGAATGATAAGAGGGGCCATTGTTTTTCTCTTTATGGCTAGTAATTTTGCTGTACTATTCTGTTCATGATTACATATCAGTTCTGTGTATGTTTCTGAGTATACATATACACATAGCATGTTCAATAATACCATTAACAATTTAATTCATATAATATTCATAAAATTAACATAATTATAACATAATATAATGGTTATGATCTGATATATGATATGATATGATATGATATGATATGATATGATATGATATGATATGATTCAGGAGAAAGATGTTCAGCAACATGTTTCCTAGAAAGAACTTTGGATCTAGGATTCATACCTTGTCAAATCTCAAAAATTCTTTATTTTCAACCATGGAAAATGTTTGGCAGTTGATAGCTTTTTTTTGCATTTTTAACTTTTTTAGATTCAGAACTATAAGAAAACTGTGGTTTTTTTTTTTAAGATTTTATTTATTTTTTTGACAGAGAAAGAGATAGTGAGAGCAGGAACACAAGCAGGGGGAGTGGGAGAGGGAGAAGCAGGCTTCCTGCGGAGCAGGGAGCCCGATGTGGGGCTTGATCCCAGGACCCTGGGATCATGACCTGAGCTGAAGGCAGACGCTTAATGACTGAGCCACCCAGGCACCCTGTTTTTGTTTTTTCTTAAATCTTAGTGAAGCCTTGTGTTGTGCAGTATGACCAGTGTGATTAACGAGAACAGAATGTGTTTAGGGTACTTCATTTTTCCTTAATATATTTTTTATTCATGGTTTTCATTATGAATGGATCAAAGATAATTTATCATGCATGTTTTTATACACAGTTTTGGAAGTTTTTCTTCTGCAGAAATTCTGAAGATGCAAAGTTGCCATTTTGTTTGCAGTTCCTCCTCTCAGAACATGAAGATTGCACTAAGTCCTTTTCTTGAAATATTTGAGGCCTAAATATAATTAACTAATAGAAAAGCACCATTCTTAAAAACTATATTATTTATAGTGATAAATACTAGTACATGAAACAATTCTACAAAGATTAGTATAATTTTAATCTCTATTACTCTGTTTTTTGTTATTAATTAGAAATTATTAGGCTAAGAAGTATTATATTTGTAATAGTTATGTATTGCTATGTCAGAAGCTACCCCAAAATTTAGTGGTTTAAAATAATAAGCATTTACTATCCTCAGTTTCTATGGGTGAGTGATTTCACATATCTTATCTTGGACATTCTGGATCATGGTGTAGAGGTTGCAGTCCAGATGTTGGTCAGGGATGCAGTCATTTGAAACCTTAGCAGGGGCTAGAGGACCTACTTCCAAGTTGGCTCACACAAATGACTGGCAGGCTGGTGCTGGTTGTTGGCTAGAAGCCTCATTTCTCCCTACATGTTCTTCTTCACAGGCTATTTATGTGTCCTCAGAACATGGTGGCTGGTTTCTCCAAAAAGGTGACTCGAGAGAGAGCAAGGTAGCAGCTTCAATGTCTGTTTTGACATAGCCCTGTGAAATGGGAGGCTCACAAATCCACATTCATTCTGGTTCCTCACTGGTCTCTACTAGAGTGGCAGATGTTTGCCCTCTGTACTAGTTACCCCTGAGATGGTTCTTTATGATAGTTTGGAGCATCATGCTGGTTCAACCACTAGTGGCCATTTGCCAAGACTATTTGTCTAGTATTGGAGTTTCCCTACACTGCAATATCGTTCTTGTTCATTCAATGATGCTTATAGCAATTGTTCGAAATTTTTCCAGTTTTATGATTCATACTATTCCTTCATAAGAAGTAGAGAACATTTTTTTTAAATTATTGAAAGCAAATGCCTTTTTTTCCCTTCAAATATTTGTATATATGTGTAATAGTTTCAGCAATTAAAAAAAGTTAAAAAATTTAAGAGGTTAGTTTTCAAATACCTACAAAATTCTGCTGCATTTAAATTTTTATTTGATATCAGTTCCATGTAATTGCTGAACATCTGCATGCCTTCAAGTTATTAGGGTCCTGTATCCAGTTGGTTCCACCAGAGAAGCAGAACCATCAGGAGATGTATATTAAGAGATTTATTGCAAGGAGTTGGCTTATGTAATTATGAGGGGTGGTCCCACAAGTCTGAAATCTGTAGCCTAGGATGTCAGGAAGGGCAGGCTGGAGCTCTGCACTGAAGTGCTATCCCCAGGCTGAATCTCTTCTTAATCAGGAAAGCGTCTGGAATGCCTGGGTGGCTCAGTTGGTTAAGCATCTGCCTGCAGGTCAGGTCATGATCCCAGGGTCCTGGGATAGAGTTCCACATCGGGCTCCTTGCTCGGTGGGGAGCCTGCTTCTCCCTCTGCCTGCCACTCCCCCTGCTTCTACTGTCACTCTCTCTCTCTAGCAAATAAACAAATAAAATATTTTAAAAAAATCAGGGAAGCCTCAGTCTCACTTTTTTAAAAAAATATTTTATTTATTTATTTGTCAGAAAGAGATCACACAAGCAGGGGGAGCAGCAGGCAGAGGGAGAAGCAGGCTCCCTGCTGGGCAAGGAGACCGCCGTGGGACTGGATCCCAGGACTCTGGGATCAGGACCCGAGCCGAAGGCAGATGCTTAACCGTCTGACCAGGTGTCCAGCCTGTCTCACTCTTAAAGACTTTCAGCCATTGAATGAGGCTCACCCAGATTATCTAGGGTAATTAATCTCTCTTACTTAAAGTGAACTGATTATGGACTTCAATCACATTTAGGAAATACCTTCACATCAACACCTAGATTAGTTTTTGGTTGAACAACTAGGGACTTAGCCTAGCCAAGTAATACGTCTAGACAATTTTAGGACCCAAAGTGTTTGTTCCCAGAATTTCTCCATGTTGCTCATGATCTAATTTTTGTCCTTCATCTCTTTAATCCTAGGGGTTCAATGTGCATGGTTACCTGATATTTTTGGATATTTAAATGAATGGATTCTAATCTACAAAGAAGAGTCACTATAGTCAGTATATTCTAAATGTAGGAAATGCATGTTCATATAAGTCATACATAATGGTATTAATTACTTTAAATCTTTGCTAGTTCAGACTTTATATTTACCCAGAACCTTCCAAAGACCAGTCTCTTCTGAATTTAAAATATAACCAAGAAATCTTGATTTATGCTCAAATAGTTTTTTAAATGCCACAAACAAGTCATTTACTGATGATTTCCTTCATCTCCTGAAACTAAGTTTTTCTAAAACATGTGTTGCATTTGTTTGATACTACTGTGAATGTATAATTTCTGTATTAAGTCTACCTCTTTTTTTTCACTGACCCACTACAATTATAGTATTTACTTTGCTTCACTATATCATGTCAATGATGTCAAATCAAAGCCTTAATATACATAAAGGTAAGAATTCTATCTATGAAAAATCATTGCTACTTGTAAAGAAATTTAACAGTTCTTTTGAGTTTGAGTTCCAGTAGCAGATATGTAACAACTATTATTTTTATATTAGGAGGGGACATAGATAAGTTTATCAATTCACTAAAAGGCTGAACATTTCTACCACAGATGATCACTTGACACTTAATTGTTCATAAGGCATTCATCCAGATGAAGCGGAAGAGACTTACTTTAATTTTTCAGAGTATCATGAATGTGAAAGCCCCAAAATGTTAAATCTTCAGAAAGAATGCCCAGGCCCCCTGAGAGTATGTCACAGATCACAAAGGGGTCTGCACTTCTACTCAAACTGCCTTGGGTATAGGAAAAATAGAAAGTGACAATATTTCATAGGCCCTGATACACAACTGAATATTACTTTGAGTGTGAAATAATTGCTGTGGAATTAATCTCATTATCTTCCCTGATTGTCATTGTTCTAGAGATTCCAAGTGATCAAGCTTTATTTTAGCCAGTAATAATAGTAACTAACTATAAGGAGTTGGTGAAATTTTACTCCTTTAGCAGCTGCTACCAGAGTTTCTTACGGAGAGAGTACAGCCCTTATTCTAGTGACTTACATGTAAGCTTTGGTGTAAATGCATCCCTCTGGAGTCTGGAGGTCAGGAGGTACCCAAGCTTCAGAGAAGGAGACAAAATTACTCAGGAAAAGAAAAGGAGAGAAATTTAATTGTCCCAGAATGGGATGGGAAGGGGAGAGAGAAGAGGAAAAGCTGGTGACATTGAGTTCACACACTCTACCAACTTGTGGCCCCACTAAGGGTACCAATAAGGGTACTAAGATCACACAAATACTTTGTGTGCATTTTTGCTTTTGGTGGTTTTTTTTTTTTTTTGGATACACCATCATGGGTTGAGTTTCTCTCTGGGTTGTATAGGGTATTAACTCAAGCAACATGCATAGATATAGGAATTGGGGGACAGAGAGGCCTTAGCTAACATCTAGATTGTTTACATTTGTCTGACCCTTTAATTCCCCAACAAATCTGTAGACTATTACCCCACTTTCTAAGTAGAGCATTTGAGCCTCAGAAATTGACCTCTCTGGGAAGTGACAGAATGGCCTCTACATTCATCTCATCACTAGATTTCCTCTGCTCTTTCCCCCAAAACATTCTGCTTCCTTGTTAGTCAAAACAAGTCTTCTTTAAATAAGCTCTTGTAGTGTTCTCTCCCACCCAGAAGTCGGTACCTTCTCTTACAGCATGATTTGACATTTCTCACATGGTCTCTGGTTTAGGGAATGAAGTTGCTATATCAAAATGGCATCTTGCCAGTGACCTCCTGAGTCTGCAGAACCAGTACATCAACAGAACTCCATTTCATAGGCTCCTTGTGCTACACAAAATGCTTGTTGTTTGCACTAAGCAATGAACTTTCTTTATTGAAAGAGGGTTGAAGGTTTGAGGGTTAAGCTATAGGCGAGAATGGGATTGTGTTTCCCATAAGAGCTTTAGCAGTGGGAAAGTTTGTGCAAGCCTCTTGAAGCATTTTGAACAAGTTTCTTCTCTGTTATAGCCTATATCTAAATCACAACCACTTTCAAAATAATTCCATGATCCAGAGAGAAAGCCCGAGTAGGTGCAGAATGGGCAGGATTAGCTTCATTGCGGTCATTCAAATTGTTATTTTAGATTAAGATGTATTTGTTTTGTGTTTCATGTGAGTGTTTCCTCCTAGTAAGAAGATTAGTGTATGAACTTAGTAAAAACAATTAATGAATGTGCAGTTATTTAATTTAAAATGGTTTCAAATTTGTGTGTTTAGAAAAATATTGTAGATGTATCTATATACTACAATATTTGGTTCAAAAGGTCTGTCCAGTTCTCAGTAGCAAGACTACTGATATCATGACCATATGCTCCATTTGTCACATGCTATTGTTAAGGCACTCATTAAAATGCATATCTGGAGGGCCAGATGTTTCATTTTTATTATGTACCATTTTCTTCACATTTACAATCCATGTATGCTTATATAAAGGCTAAATTTTTATGAATGGTTCTTTATATACTTATGCATATGCTTTGTATCTCTAGTTCGTAAAGAAGCATATATGAGTATATATTTATGGTATATAAACACATGTAAAAATGGATATTTTTGAGTATGAACTTTTGAATTTATTCCACCCTATTTAAAAAATACATTCTTTTGTTCAAAAGTCAAACTACAGATACCAATATACATGACAATTGGTTGCTCCCTTCCACTTCTTCCTGATATTTTTCCTCCTCCTTTGTTCCAAAATATTGCTTGTGAAGGTCTGATGAAAGGAAGATGCTATTAAAAGAAGGTATGTAAAGGGGCAGAAAACAAAGACTTTTTTTAATTTTTAAAATTTTTTTAAATTTAAATTCAATTAATTAACATATAAGGTATTATTGGTTTCAGAGTTACAGGTCTGTGAATCATCAGTCTTATATAACACCCAGTGTTCATTACATCACATGCCCTCCTTAATGTCCATCACCCAGTTACCCCATCCCCTCCACCCCACATCCCCTCCAGCAACCCTCAGTTTGTTTCCTATGAGTAAGGGTCTCTTATGGAATGGAATATTACTCAGCCATCAGAAAGGATGAATAGCTACCATTTGCATCATGGATGCAACTGAAGGGTATTATGCTAAGTGAAATAAGTCAAGCAGAGAAAGACAATTATCATATGGTTTCACTCATATGTGCAATATAAGGAATAGTGCAGAGGACCATAGGGGAAGGGAGGGAAAATTGAATGGGAAGAATTCAGAGAAGGAGACAAACCATGAGAGACTCTGGATTCCAGGAAACAAACTGAGGGTTATAGAAGGGACGGGGTTGACGGGATGGGGTAACCAGGTGATGGGTATTAAGGAGGGCATGTGATGTGATGAGCACTGGGTGTTATATACAACTAATGAATTGTTAGACAGTACATTAAAAACTAATGATGTACTATATGTTGGCTAATTGAACATAATGAATTTTTTTAAAAAAAGAAGAGTCTTTTATGGTTTGTCTCCCTCTCTGGTTTTGTTTTATTTCTTTCCTCTCTTCCCCTATGATGCTCTGTTTTGTTTCTTAAATTCCACATATGAGTGAGATCATGTGATAATTGTCTTTCTCTTATTGACTTATTTTGCTTAGTATAATACCCTCTAGTTCCATCCACATTGTTGCAAATGGCAAGATTTCATTTTTTTAATGGCTGCCTAATATTCCATTATATATACCACATCTTCTTTATCCCTTCCTCTATCGAAGGACATCTGGGCTCTTTCTATAGTTTGGCAATTGTGGACATTGCTGCTGTAAACACTGGGGTGCTGGTGCCCCTTCGGGTCACTACATTTGTATCTTTGGGGTAAATCCCTAGTAGTGCAATAGCTGAGTCATAGGGTAGCTCTATTTTCAACGTTTTGAGGAACTTCCATACTGTTCTCCAGTGTGGCTGCACCAGCTTGCATTCCCACCAACAGTGTAGGAGGGTTCCCCTTTTTCCCCATCCTCACCAATGTGTGTTGCTTCCTGAGTTGTTCATTTTAACCATTCTGACCAGTGTGAGGTGGTATCTCATTGTGGTTTCAATTTGTATTTCCCTGATGCTGAGTGATGTTGAGCATTTTTTCATGTGTCTGTTGGCCATTTGGATGTCTTCTTTGGAAATATGTCTGTTCATGTCTTCTGCCCATTTCTTGATTGGATTATTTGTTCTTTGGGTATTGAGTTTAATAAGTTATTTATAGCCCTTTATCTGATATGTCATTTGCAAATAGCTTCTCCCATTCTGTTGTGTTTTGGTTTTGTCGACTGTTCCTTTGCTGTGTAAAAGCTTTTTATATTGATGAAGTCCCAATAGTTCATTTTTGCCTTTATTTCCCTTGCCTTTGGAGATGTGTCTAGCAAGAAGTTGCTGTGGATGAGGTCACAGAGGTTGCTGCCTGTGTTCTCCTCTAGGATTTTGATGGATTCCTGTCTCACATTTAGGTCTTTCATCCATTTTGAGTTTATTTTTGTGTACAGTATATGAAAGTGGTCCAGTTTCATTCTTCTGCATGTGGCTGTCCAATTTTCCCAACACCATTTGTTGAAGAGACTGTCTTTTTTCCATTGGACATTCTTTCCTGCTTTGTTGAAGATTAGTTGACCATAGAGTTGAGGGTCCATTTCTGGGCTCTCTATTCTGTTCCATTGATCTATGTGTCTGTTTTTGTGCCAGTACCATATTGTCTTGATGATTACAGCTTTGTCATACAGCTTGAAGTCCAGAATTGTGATGCCACCAGCTTGGGTTTTCTTTTTCAACATTCCTTTAGCTATTTGGGGTCTTTTCTGGTTCCATACAAATTTTAGGATTATTTGTTATAGCTCTATGAAAAAAGTTAATGGTATTTTGATAGGGATTGCATTGAATGTGTAGATTGTCCTAGGTAGCATAGAAATTTTAACAATGTTTGTTCTTCCAGTCCATGAGCATAGATCATTTTTCCATTTCTTTGTGTCTTCCTCAATTTCTTTCATGAGTGTTCTATAATTTTCTGAGTACAGATCTTTTGCCATTTTGATTAGGTTTATTCCTAGGTATCTTATGGTTTTTGGTGCAGTTGTAAATGGGATTGACTCTTTCTTCTGTCTTTTCTCTTTCTTCTGTCTCATTGTTAGTGTATAGGAATGCCACTTATTTCTGTGCATTGACTTTATATTCTGCCACTTTGCTGCATTCCTGTATGAGTTCTAGCAATTTTGGTGTGGAGTCTTTTAGGTTTTCCACATAGAGTATCATGTCATCTGCAAAGAGTGAGTTTAACTTCTTTGCCAGTTCAAATGCCTTTTATTTCTTTTTGTTGTCTGATTGCTGAGGCTAGGACTTCTAATACTATGTTGAATAGCAGTGGTGATAGTGGACATCTTGCTGTGTTCCTGACCTTAGGGGAAAAGCTCTCAGTTTTGCCCCATTGAAAATGACATTTGCTGTGGGTTTTTCATAGATGGCTTTTATGATATTGAGGTATGTTCCCTCTATCCCTGCAATGTGACGAGTTTTAATCAAGAAAGGATGCTGTACTTTGTCAAATGCTTTTTCTGCATTCCTTTCTTTTATTAATGTAGTGTATCACATTGGTTGATTTGCAGATATTGAGCCACCCTTGCAGCCCAGGAATAAATCCCACTTGGTTGTGGTGAATAATCCTTTTAAGGTACTGTTGGATCCTAATGGCTAGTATTTTAGTGAGAATTTTTGCATCCATGTTCATCAGGGATATTGGTCTGTGATTCTCCTTTTTGGTGCGGTTTTTGTCTAGTTTTGGGATCAAGGTAATGCTGGCCTCATAGAAAGAGTTTGGAAGTTTTCCTTCCATTTCTATTTTTTGAAACAGCTTCAGAAGAATAGGTATTAATTCTTCTTTAAATGTTTGGTGGAATACCCCTGGGAAACTATCCAGCCTTGGGCTCTTGTTTGTTGGGAGATTTTTGATTACTGCTTCAATTTCCTTGCTGGTCATGGGTCTGTTCAGGTTTTCCATTTCTTCCTGTTTCAGTTTTTGTAGTTTATACATCTCTAGGAATGCATACATTTCTTCCAGATTGCTTAATTTGTTGGCATATATTTGCTCATAATGTGTTCTTATAATTGTTTGTATCTCTTTGGTGTTGGTTGTGATCTCTCCTCTTTCACTCATGATTTTATTTATTTGGGTCCTTTCTCTTTTCTTTTTGATAAGTCTGGCCAGAGGTTTATCAATCTTATTAATTCTTTCAAAGAACCAGCTCCTAGTTTTGTTGATCTGTTCTACTGTTCTTTTGGTTTCTATCTTCATTGATTCCTGCTCTGATCTTTATTATTTCTCTTCTCCTGCTGGGTTCAGGCTTTATTTGCTGTTCTCTCTCCAGCTCCTTTAGGTGTCAGGTTAGGTTGTGTATTTGAGACCTTTCTTGTTTCTTGAGAAAGGCTTGTATTACCATATACTTCCCTCTTCAGGCTGCCTTTGCTGCATCTCAAAGATTTTGAAGAGTTGTGTTTTCATTTTCATTTGTTTCCATAAATTTTTAAATTCTTCTTTAATTTCCTGGTTGACCCATTCATTCTTTAGTAGGATGCTCTTTAGCCTCCATGTATTTGAGTTCTTTCCAAATTTCCTCTTAAGTGAGTGAGTTCCAGTTTCAAAGCATTGTGGTCCAAAAATATGCAAGGAATGATCCCAATCTTTTGGTACCAGTTGAGACCTGATTTGTGACCCAGTATGTGATCTATTCTGGAGAATGTTCCATGTGCACTGTTGCTTTACTATGGAATATTCTGAATATATCTGTGAAGTCCATCTGGTCCAGTGTGTCATTCAAAGCCCTTACTTCCATGTTGATCTTCTGCTTAGATGATCTGACCATTGCAGTGAGGGGGGGTGTTAATGTCCCTTACTATCATTGTATTATTATCTATGCTTCTTTGATTTTGTTATTAGTTGGCTTACATAATTGGCTGCTCCCGTTTAGGGGCAATTGTTTACGAATATTTAGGGGCAAATATTTACAATTGTTAGATCTTCTTGTTGGATAGACCCTTTAATTATGATATAGTGTCCTTCCTCGTCTTTTATTATTGTCTTTGGTTTAAAATCTAATTTGTCTGATATAAGGATTGCCACCCAGCTTTCTTTTGGTGATCACAAATTCTTTTTGTTTTTGTTTGTTCTGGAAGTTTTTATCACTCCTTCTATTTTGAATGACATCTTAACTGGATACAGTATTCTTGGCTGCATATTTTTCTCATTTAGCACCCTTAATATATCATGCCAGTCCCCATGGTCTGTCTTCCCATATATCCCCTCAGATTCACTTCTTTGCATCTCCTACCTTGCAGAAAGTGGTTGCTTTTCTATTCGTAGAGTTGCAGCTATTTTTTTCTTAGATCTCTGGTTGAGTACACAGATGTTCAGAATGATTTAATAGCTCTCTAGCTGAATTCCTGGGACCAGATGAAATTAAGGTCTCCTACTCCTTTGCCATCTTTGCTGCCTCACTGAAAACAAAGACTTTTTATTCTCTGTACTCTGGCCAATTAGTGTTTGAATCAAGGGATTTTCATCTAAAATATTTTATTATTGATTTGAATTGAAGTCATTGACCAGTCACTATCCACTCAATACCATTCTTTCAAATGAATTTATAGTGACACACATAGGAAATATATAGGAAAATTGTGTGTTGCTCAAGATTGAGGGGACAGATAACTGGGTGACTTGTTTTTGCTCTACTGAAGGTTTGGAATTTTAAAATTCTAGGAATGAAAAATTTCCAGCTTATTCAAGAAAAATCTATTTTTCTAAGATAGTTTCTGTTCTATTCAAGAGAAGGCATGCTGGGGCGCCTGGGTGGCTCAGTTGGTTAAGCGACTGCCTTCGGCTCAGGTCATGATCCTGGAGTCCTGGGATCGAGTCCCACATCGGGCTCCCTGCTTAGCAGGGAGTCTGCTTCTCCCTCTGACCCTCCCCCCTCTCATGCTCTCTCTATCTCATTCTCTCTCTCAAATAAATAAATAAAATCTTTAAAAAAAAAGAGAAGGCATGCTGCCACATGAATATAGAAACCTTTAATATTCGTGTTATTCTCTTTTAAATTTCTCTGGGAACAGGTAAATCACCAAAGACTAAAACACATCCTGAAATTGGTTTCTTGTATTTTTTTACGATAAAGAAATAAGTGATACTAGATAAAAACAAATATTTGTCTTATAAGCCGCTTTAGGTTTTGTGGGGAGAGAAAGATATAAAGTGCAAAGAAGGGAACAATAGTATTTTTTGTTTTCATTTTTTCTCCTAAATGGAGAAATGATTAGAATTTTCACTGCAAAAAGAGGACTGATCTTTCTTTTTTTTTAAAGATTTTTATTTATTCATTTGAGAAAGAGAGAATATGCACACGAGGCAGGGGGAGGGGCAGAAGGAGAAGGAGAAGCAGACTCCCCACTGAGCAGGGAGACTTACACAGGGCTGGATCCCAGGACCCTGAGATCATGACCTGAGCCGAAGGCAGACCCTTAACCAACTGAGCCACTGAGGCACCCCAGGACTGATCTTTCTTAATACTCTACCTCAAATTTTTCCTTAAGTTTTAATAGGTTGGCCCAAAAAGGACCAATTATTTCTTATTTCTTATCCCTACAAGATTATAGCAAGATATGTAGTAAAATTACTTAATTCAACATACTTTACCAGTCTAACCAAGCAAGTTATTACACATCCTGGGTGAGTAAGTGAGTAATCCTTTGCAAGACTGTAAATCACCCTGAAATTCCCAGAGTCACATGGCTCAATGATATAAGCAAGATAATCAGTTAGTTTATCAAGCTGGCTTTACTGACAAGACCATATTATTTGTGATGTGGTATTCTGTATCATTGTACCATCTTGGAGAGAGAACTGCCTTATAATTTAGCTTGGAGAGAGTGAGTCTTGTTTTAAGCCCCCTTAAAATATGCCTTGCTTCCTGGTTTTGTGGATCAGATTTTTACCAGTTGCTTCCTGACATAGTTCTTCTATCCACATCATCACTGGAGAACCTCAGTGCTGATAAAGTACCTGAAAATCCTGAATCTGACATCTTCCTCACACCTACCTGCTTCATAGCACTGGCTATCACCACCTTCCATCGCAGGTAAGATGGATCTTAGGTAATGAGGTATTAGCAATTGGTGCCTCATTATCTTAAGCCTCTGATGAAGCCTCACCCTCCTCATAAAAGAAGGATGCTGTTTTTTTTGCCAGGAGTTAGCTTCAATTTCTCAATGTATTGCACATATCCACCTGGGTCAAATGTACACACTTGCCATATTTTCTTATTCATGCTTACTTTATGATGGTCTATTAGAGAACAAGCTTTGCAGACACAGAGGCCTGAGTTCAAGTCACTGTTCTGACACTCATTAGCAGTGTGACCTAGGAAAGCTACTTACCCTATGTTTCCTCATCTATAGAGCAGAGATTCTAAAATTGTCCTTACAGGTTTATTATAAAGATTAGGCGCTATATGTGATGAGCATCCTATAGCATCTTTTATTTTTTTTTTTAAATAAACTTTGTGCCCAATGTGGGGCTTGAACTCATGATCCTGAGATCAAGAGTCACATGCTCTGCTGACTGAGCCAGCCAGAGACCCCAATCCCATAGCATCTAAAATCAATTAATGGTGGGAGGAAAAAAAGTAAGTTGTCTCTGATGGCATGGATAAAAAAAGGAGTAAAATAATGGATTTGGTTACCATCAAAATTCCTAAGCTCTTTCGCTTCGTCATTGATTTAATCCTACATTTGTTTCCCATTCAGAATAGAGGTTTCAGGTCTCAACCACTAACGTTTTCTTTTTTCTTTCTTTCTTTTTTTTTTTTAAGATTGATTTATTTATTTGGGAGAGAGAGTGGGGGGAGGGCTAAAGGGAGAGGGAGAGGAAGAGTATCTCCAGCAGATTCCCTGCTGAGTGCGGAACCCAACATGGGGCTCAATCTCATGACCCTGTGATCATGACCTAAGCTGAAATCAAGAATTGGATGCTTAATTGACTGAGCCATCCAGGGGCCCCCCAACCACGAACATTTTCATCCTCCCACAGCATCAGTTTTATCTTGCTTTTTCTCTTTAGAAGAGTTGCCAGGAACTTCCCATTCTGAGTCCTCAAAAAGGCATCCTGAGTTCTTTAGCATTAAGGTCCCTCACTCTTCAAATTTTATCTGCTACCACTTCAAACCAGCTCTTAGATCTAGTCAGGTCAGAGTCCTCACCATTCTCCAAAGATATAGACTTAATCCCCAACCCACTGTTTCTGTCCTCTAGGGGCTCAGAGTGTAGATGAGGAGAAAGACTGACTATGACAGAGGCTAATAAGGAGTTGAGTATCTTTATGAAGAAGTCAATAGTAAAATAGATGAAGAGGTGATTAATTCATCCTGGAGTTGGGGCGTGGTGGGTGGAAGGGCTGGGAAAGGCTTCAGAGAGGAAGCAACACTTGAGTCAGTTGTTTAAGAATGAGCACGAGGGAGCCGCATGACAAAGCCTGAAAGTGAATAGTCTTCATCCAAGGCATTACAGCAGATAGCAACAGGGATGATTGAGAGTGCAGAGACACACCTAATGGAGCTGGCAAGGGCCACCCTGGGAACTTCTTGGCTGTTCTACCAAGAAGCCTAAAAAGAGCAGCCTTCTTTTTCCTGACTTCCTGGTGCAGTAATTCTTTGTGCACTTATTTTGGCAATAATTCTTCGTTTTCAGTAAAACTCTACAAGTGATTTATGGGCCCCTAGAAAACCAGGGAAAACCCTGAAGTTCTTTTCTTTCCTTCTCAGTTCTTCCCACACAGTGCAGTACACAAGATTGGAGGCAGCAGGACACGGAGATGAAAAGTATAGATGTAGGGGTTGAGATCCCCCGCTGCTGTTCTCACCATCTCCACTTCTAACTAGGTGAACTTAGGCAAGTTATAGCCTCTCTGAATGTCACTTTCTTCCTCTGAAAATGGGGATAATGCCCCTTTCTACATGATAGCCCTCCCGTGATAATTCAGTAAGTGCTTAACAAATGTTTGCTACTCAGTTATTCAATTAGCATTAACTGACCACCTACTATAAGGCAAGATCTATGTTAAATTCCGATTACACAATGATGAGTTAAACAAATATAGGCTTTATAGTCTAGTATTTATTATTATTAATGTAGATCTTTAATACTACTAAAACAAATTAAGGTGTTTCAGCTGTGTTAATATCCTACTCATGGTTGGGCCCATTCCCTCTTGCTCTGGTCCTGGAGTGTGCTACATGATGATTGACTGCCAAGAGCTGCCACTCCAGTGCGTATGGTGCCCGTCAATTACACAGTTGTGCAGCCTTGGCCAAGCCACCATTCTAACTAGGTTCAGTAGATGAAGTGACTCTGGAGGTGATCCTAGATAAGACCAACCTTAGGAGGATAACCACGCATGTTCAAAACTAATTCTGTGCGTAGCTCAGTCAAATTTGGGCTGTTTGAACTATTCTCCAAAATTTGCCATTACTGGAATTCAGGAAAGCAGAAAGCTGGAATCCTAGGATTAGCTAATTTTTGTGCAAGCTATTCTGTGATAAAGCTATATATTTTTTGGTTTTACTGTTGGTGAAGTGAGCACACAAAAGCAAATGCTACCTAAGTTCTGGTAGACTCCTTGCTTGATAAAGGGATGCATCTGCTGATCACCAAAGTGTAGAATCACCAACATCAAAGAAAGGGAGTAGAAGCAGATATTATGGTCCGAGACTTGGAAGTCATCCTAAGGACAGCCTGTGTCTGCTGGCCTCTGGCAGAAGCACTGGAACACTAAATAGTGTGGCAGATCACCATGGTCTGGCCAAATAGAGTAATTTAACTTCTCAGTACAACTATAGGAATAAAATCTGCCAACAGTTTACTGATAAATGTATTCATTCATGGATTGTGTATTGTTCTAATTTGCCCCTGTTTATTTGATTTTTTTTCTTCAGTTTAGCTTTTTGCTTTTTAAAAAACATTTTTCAGCAACTATGTGTCCTGGATATAGCTTATTTCTGGTTGCTAAATTGTTCTTTCTTCCCTCAAGGGGAACTCCTAAAATATCTGCCAAAGCACCTCAATCTATAGTCAGGAGTAGGGCACAAAGCTATACCTTTCTGTACAAAACAAAATAAAAAAGAATTCACTATCTTTAAACTCCTTCCACATTCTCTTCCATTTCCTTTTGGTTGGTCTAATAATTTCTTTAAGTTCTATTCTGATCAGAGATTATGATTCCTGATTTACATAAGCTATAGCTTCCAAGATTAATGTTAGCTAAGGCCTTTTCTGAAATGAAATCATAAAAGATGCTTTCAAAAGTAAATTTTAAAAGAAATTTAAAAACCTTAAAGGAGATAGTAGAAGCAGATATGGCCAACATAGATGCCGGAATATAGATATTTAGAGTGGGGCAAAGTTTGGAGGTCTCATTGTCTATATACCCCACCTTAAACTACTTTGAATTATGTTTTGTGAAAGAATACCCTAGTCCCCAAGTAAGTGTGTGTGACATTTGGAGTTATGACATTGTGTGCCTTCCAGTATAAAGGAATATATTACATATATTAAACACTTAATACATAGTTTTGAAATTACTTTGAAGAGATAAATCTCCTGGGAAGTCATGGGTTGTAATAAAATACATAATCATCGTCAGAAAATTAGAGGTAGTAGATGAAGGTGTCCAGGCCAGAGAAGAGCTTGAAAGAGAGACTCTATAACCAAAGTTAAACCAACAACAGAACAACTCCATGATTACACTGGAAAGATGACAAATAGCTACTAGGAGAAACCATTTGATACTTTTCGAGCTGACCTCTCACCTGCATCAGTCACGTGGTGAGTCAGTACTTTTTAAGCTGAAGTAACCTGACTGAATAAAGTGACTCTGTGCACCTGTAATGTCCCTCAACATGTAGAGGGACATTACCAAATCCCACCTTGACTTCACAAGTGAATAATATTTATTTGTGAATCAAACCATTAGTGAGCTGTAGACTGTGACAGATGGCAGAGAAAGAAGGCAGGGAGCAGGAGCTCAAGTTATCTGCAAATCTTGAGAAAGCCAGAAGAATCTTGGACACTGAATCCCGGAAGTAGTGAAGGAGAGTATTACCTCCAGAGGCACCCAGTGTCTGAAGAGCACCTTGTCTTTAACCTTGTTCAGAAAAAAAATTCAAGAGCCAAGTTCTAGATATTCAGGACTGACTGCCTAATAGGGATTAGGCTTGGAAAGACTCATCACAGTAGGGACAGAGCCAAAGTTGAGGTAATTGGCATGTGCCAACATGGCTCCAGTCAGCCCCAGGCTGGCTGCCATCAACATTTCAGAGTCGGCATGGGGACCAGGAAGCTGAACCAGCGTTTGAACTCAAACGTTGAAAGGATAACTCACACACTGCTTTTACTGATTTCACAAATAGAACCTGGATCAGTCATAGAAAGGTGTAAGGAACAAAGGAGAGTTTCACTAGCCTTGGCTCAATATTCAATTAAATTCAGCAGCAGTTATTAACCATTAATCATTCTGAAGTATTTTGATATAAAATAGTTTATGCTCTTTAAGAGTTGACAAGCTAGTGGAAAAAATAAGAAATGCAGCGTCCTTGAGAGAAATATAAACAAAGAACTATGCTGGATTCAAAGGCAAGCGAGAGGATATCCTAAGGGTATTTCTTAAAAGGCATCATGGAAGATGTCAACCTGAGTATGATATCGAGAGGTAGAAGCTTAGAGAGGGAGGAGTTTATCCCAGGTAGAAGAGATGGCATAAGCAAGTCAAGGACCAGAAAACAGAGCTATGTTTGCACATTGTAATATATATGAGTTTGGCAAGCAGTCAAACATTTGTAGTAGACTATTGAAAAATTGGCTGGAGCCAGATTGTGGAGGCACTGGGATATCAGAGGGAATAGGTTGTCATTAAGGTGTTTAAGCAAGGTTACTCCTGGAAACTTTTATGCCAGAGTTCTCCTTCACATGTATCCTGAAATCACAATTAAAATTACTTAATTAGAAAATACCTTGAATAATGTAAGCATAGAGCCTTTTTCTTTTCTCCTAATTTATGATAGATTTCTTTTACTGATTTGGATATTCAAGTGCATTAGAACTCTGCTATATCATAAATTCAATGATGTCCTGCGTCAGCCTGTGTCTTCCTTAATTATAAGAGCCTAAAACAACGTGGCTTTCCTATAATGGATACATGAACCCCCATCTCCCAAATGAGGGAATCCATTGTATGTCATTTATGCCACCTACCGCCTACCTTTTATTTTCTGCAATTTGTTTAACCTAGTAAATTGTAACAGAAGGTGAAACTTAGCCAACATAGCTACTTCCCTCCAAATCAAAGCATTCAACTCAACTTTAGGCTAAAAATGAGACTTTCTCCATGGATTGAGGTTCAGAGTGTTTTAGCTGAGCTCCGGCCTTATTGAGCTAAAACATCTTAATGACAATTTAAATATTATGAGTCACTGGGCCCAGAGTCTGTAAAATGCTATGTGTCCTGCCTCTGCTACAACAGACACTATGTAGAAAAGAAGGCGAGAGAATGTAGGACAAGTCCTACTGGCCTGGCAAGAGTCCCACCTAATTCCTCATGACGTGTCCAATGCAGGTGACACCTTCAGGAAGGTGTGGATAGGCAGTTAATTTCATGGAGAGTAGGAGGTGTGGGTTCAGCTTTTTTTTTTTTTTTTTACAGTAGGGCATTATCTGAATGATAAGAGCTGGTTGAGAAGTGCTCCCTGCTCAAGGATTAAGCCAAAGGAAAAATCCAGCAGCAGCAGAACTGTGGGTTTCTTACCCAGCCCTCAGGAAAGTTATGCCGTGAAAAGGCTTTGACCCATTGACACAGCAAGTTGGACAGGGTAGCAATTCTTCTGTGGGGTGGAGGAAAAGAGGGGAATTCTCTTGTTCGTGGTGTTTGAAGGATGGCTTCCCAGTTTCATCAGCTTCGGGTCCTGATCTGGAAAAATTGGCTAGGTGTCAAAAGGCAGCCGGTGAGTAGAAGAAGGGAAGGGGGGTTGCCCAGGGGCAATACTCCAGGCAATCCTAAAATGTGATGTTAATGAGAGGTAACAAGAGAAGAGTTTTAAGCCATTTTCTAAAGCAGGAATAAGATATGTAGAAAACATCTTGAATCTGTATTGTAGCTAATGGGGCAAGTCTAAACATACTCCCAAACCTGCCTTTTGATTTCAGTAAATTAAAAGGGTAAACCAGGACATGCCCTGGGCAAAAAAAAGGATGAATTTTGTTGCTGGTTGAGTTGGAACTAGTGTTGAATTCTAGGTTTCAGGCCAAAATGCTTTCAGAACTTTTAATAAATTTAGTTAAAAATGAGATGAAGAAAAATATCAGATGAAAGGAATAATAAATGGGGAGAAATGCATTTGAAAACCAAAAGTGATGGAAAGCTTGTTTGAAAACTAAGATATAGAAAGGAAATAGTTTGAAGGTTGTTGGTATAGAAAAGCTTCTACGAAATTTCAGTACCTAAAAATTATTTACTAGAAATGCCAAACAAGAGTCAATATATGTACCAGGCTTCAAGAGTATTATTGAATCACTTAGCTTTACGGCTACCGTCTGTCTACTCTATTACAACATCTTTTTTGTGCTCTTACATTCATGTTTGCTTTTTAAATTACAAAGCTAGCTATTAGATCCTCATCAGATAGGGCGTAGGGAGATTGAGAAAGGAATTGGCTTCTGTGGGTTGTCACATATACAGAAGAATGTTTGAAAACTAGAGAAATTCAAAAAGACACTCCATATATTTCATTTTAGAGTGGTAATTCCCAGCCTCAATGAATAATATAAATATCATGCAGATAATGTGGTCCTAGAAACCAACATTTCATCCGTGTACCTTATCTCACTCCAAATTTGCTGGCAGTGCCTGACACCTTACTTAAGTGTTCTGGTGTATATATTGAGAAAGAGAAGGAATGTTCACTCACCTTTGTGAATGTAGGATTTAAAATCATAAGATGTTATGGGATTGCACGGGTGTGGTGTTTGGACATAAAATTTTAAATCATTAATATTTTTAATTAAATCATTAGTGTTCCTTTTCAGTTGGAAACAACACAAAAGAAAACCTGCTGTAATTATTCCATGGTAGGTTCTATGTGGAATTCAGCAGGAAAAGAGTGTGGATAGATGGATGTGGTCAGAAGATGAGAGTTAGGTCCTTGGTTCTGCTTCTCGAAACTGTATGACCTGAGTAGCATAGCAATTTCTCTGAGCACTGGTTTTCCTCTTTGCAAAATAGGCCCAGGCTCTACCATATCTGTCTCACAGAGTGGTAAGAACCAAATGTGCCACTGTATTTCAAAGTGCATTACAAATGGTGAGACACTTGGCAAATAGATTATAGAGGGATTTGGAGTGATGTGTGTCATATTTTATTCAAAGTAATGTGAAAGGAAATCCAGGAGAAGGGATTGTGGGAGAGAGGAAGAAATTTATATACAGTGTAGTTCTTAAGTGATGAAAACTCACTAGTTAAAAATAAAAGCAGAAAGGAACTGAAAACATATCTGTTGTTGCTGATAAACTGAATGCTGAGGTATATTTTCCTTATAACTCCATTTTACCTAAAAATTTAAAAAAAAACCCTCAGGTGAATATATTTTTTTCACTGAGAAATTTTATCTTTAGAAACTTTAATAAGTTCTTTTCTTATCTGTAAAGTAGCTAGTATATCAATTTTCCACTTTAGAGTTTTTCTCCATTTTAGTCAATTTCTGCCAGATATGGCATATTTAAAGGAGATGGAATTCAGGCATGCTAAAACACTTTCACCATGATACCTTGTATTATTCTTATGTAGTCAAAAATCCCTAAAAAGCCCCTGGTAATTATACTTTTGCCTAAGGAAAGAGAATGCATGATCTATTAGTTCATTTGGGGACATCAGAGGATTCAGATCTTAAGGCTACCTCTAGACCCAGGACAGGTTAAGTCAACACTTGCAGGAAATGAAATCAGAAATAGTCCTGAATTTGGGGAAATACAGAAGGCCCACTTGAATCCATTATGACCAACTAGAGGGACACAAGAGACCTTTAGAAAATGGTGGTGCCCATTTTAGAAAATAGTGGTGCCCAAAGGAAAAGGAAAGACAGTTCTAGGTGGAGGGCAAAGAAAGGTACATCTCTTCTCATAGGTTGGCTTGGGCCAACCCTATTTTCTGCTCTTGGAAAGAGGACTCGAGGACATAAGTGGAAAGGATATACGTGTGGTAGTGTTAACAGGGAAGGATGAGACAGTCAAGAGGTTGGAAAGTTAGGACTAAAGACATAAAAGGTGAAAAGAAAAAAAATTGTGAAAGAAAATGTAAATAAATTAAAAGAATGTAAAAAGAAGAGGTATATAAATTTGAGGAGAGGACATTGTATGTAGCAACCGGACTTTGTCATCTACCAAGCAATTATTTAAAATGCAAGTATTTTTATTTCTCTCATAATCTTTCTGAATATGATACCTTAAAAATGTGGTTTTATACCCAGGAAAATAGAAATGAAGTTGTGTGACACTGGAAATGTATAGTCTTTAGTGAATGTTAAAGAAAATCACTACATCCTCCTCCACTGTGTTTTTAAGAGATTCTATCACAAAGCAAGATGGTGGGAAGGATAGTCTGTAAAGGAAGAAGTTAGGAATCTACTAATGGAGAAACAAATGACATACAAGAAAAAAAAAACAAGAAAAACAAATAGTAAAAATATTAGAGGGGGGATTACTGAGGAAATATAAAAATATATACTAGAATAAAAAGTGAGAAAAAGAATTTCAAACACTTATATAGTCTAAGAAATAGAAAGATAATGGGATAAGCTAAATATTGAATTTGGCTACAAAAAAAAAAGGCAGGATCTTCGATTTTGGAGGTGACCTCCCTCAAAATTGTTCTGAGGGTAAATGTTTCTCTTTAATTTTTTAATAAAATCAAACATCAGAATTCTGAAATATTTGGGATTATCTAACTGCCTTAATTTTACAGGGCCCCAGAGAGTTCAAAGGACTTATCCAAGGTGACACAATGAGTTTAAGGACTCAAAGTCAGATTTCCCCCAAAAAAGATTTATTCTTTTCACTATCTGCTGCTGCTTCCCTATTGCCACTGAGTTGATGAGTTTCCTTTTCCAACATTCTTGGATCCTTACTCAGAGTTCAGCTCACCAGTGAAGAGATCATGTTTGCTAAGGAGGCCTTAGATATTGCTGTTTTTTTAGTATTAGTGGTTACAACAGTTCTCAATTATATGGCAAAAAAAAAAAAAAAAAAAAAAAGAATGCTAAAGGAGTGTGAAAAAAATACATTAAGCACCAACAGAAATGTTAGGTAATACAGAAAATCAATTAGACGCAGTTGCTACCCTGCTGGGCTTGTAATTTAATTCTAGAAATAATACAGACGTGAAGATACATTCCGCTGGAGATGGTTAGCAACAGGGAGGCTCACCTAATGCGATGCTAGTTAATGATAGGAAACTGAGTCCTGGCACAGCAGAGACTGCAGGATGAAAGACTAGATAGTGCAAGATCAGAGTTTATCTTTCATTAAGAAGTTGAATTCTAAATAGGCATATCAAGGATTGACTTCAAATCTCCATAGAAGAAGAATCTAATTCCAGACTTATGACTAAAGAAGGATAATTACCTTGAGCTGTTTATTTTATTTTATTTATTTTTTTAAAGATTTTATTTATTTGAGAGAGAGAATGAGAGAGAGCACATGAGAGGGGGGAGGGGCAGAGGGAGATGCAGACTCCCTGCCGAGCAGGGAGCCCGATGCGGGACTCGATCCTGGGACTCCAGGATCATGACCTGAGCCGAAGGCAGTCGCTTAACCAACTGAGCCACCCAGGCGCCCGAGCTGTTTATTTTAATCTAACTGTTTGGCTAAGGGGTCGCACTTTAGCTCAGTTTTTCCATCACAGACATTCCCACAACTTGACTGATTTCTAACACTTTATTTTTTTTAAAGATTTTATTTATTTATGTATTTGAAAGAGAGCAAGCATGCCCGTGAATGGGGAGAGAGGCAGAGGGAGAGAGAGAGAGAAGCAGACTTGACGCTGAGTGTGGAGCCGTTTTCGGGGGTTGGGGGGTCAAGCTCATTACCCCGAGATCATGACCTGAGCTGAAATCAGAAGTCTGCACTTAACCAGCTGAGCCACCCAGGTGCCCCTGATTTCTAACCCTTTGGCTAAAGTTTGATACTTCCTCCCCAATCCCCATCTTGCTCATATAACATCCCCTCACAGTGTCTAGAGAAAGAGGAAGTGCTAGCTTCAAAATTTCGGAGAAGTTGGTCTATGCATTAAAATAATGTTTTGACTAAATCAATTTAGGATTAAACTGTAATCACAAGTTTAATTCTAAATTGGATTAAAATAAACTAGGTCCTGAACAATTCAGGCAAATACCTGATCAAATGCCCCAGGCCTGTTTACCTCTTCCAGATCTATACCATTTATTCCCTTAATCCCTTTTAATTGTTAAAAAAAAATTTAGATCTACCTGTTGATACTGATGCCTGCTGTATAGCAGACATGCACATTTTGTTAGTTTAGTAAAATAATAAAAAGCAAATGAGGGGCGCTTAGGTGGCTCAGTCGCTTAAGCATCCAACTTGTGATTTTGACTCAGGTCATGATCTCACAGTTGTGAAATCAAGCCCCGTGTTGGACTCAGCGCTGAGCTTGGAGCCTGCTTTAAGATTGTCTCTCCCTGCCCCTCTACCCACCCACCCCCAATGGCACACTCTCTTTCTCAAACAAAAAGCAAATGAGATGAAGATGTTTTAGAAATGAGAGCAATAGAAAAATTAAAGTCCAATAAAAGGTTTTGTTTTAATATGCGTCATAGAAAATATACCAATCTCAAGGGGCTCCTGGGTGGCTCAGTTGGATAAGTGTCCGCCTTCTGCTCAGGTCATGATCCCTGGGTCCTGGGATCGAGCCCCGCAATGGCAGGGAACCTGTTCTCCCTCTCCTCCCCACTCTTGATCTCTGTCACTATCTCTGTCACTATCTCTGTCACTATCTCTCTCTCTCAAATAAATTAATCTTTAAAAAAAAAATTTACCAATCTCCAAAATACGTTATTAATCTGTAAGTATAGATTTCAGAAAAATGTCCTCAATCCCAGTTTTTTGATGAGTCATTTCTATGGATGGCAGTGTTCAGTAGCAGAAAGCCCAATTAACAGAGAGCTCTGCCACTGCTGTTTGCTTGTTTTGGGGGTGGAACTAAGGTTTATTCCAGATGTAAAATACCAACCTCTTACTTCAGAATGTGAACGTTGGAATCTTCTTTCAAGTAACAGTCATTCTTGATCTATGGGACAATGAAAAAGGAACAGGAAAGGAAAAAGAAACAATGTACTTTATATGTGGAAAGTTGGGCAATTGAAGCTTGTAATAAAAAGTTACGATTCTAGGGGTGCCTTGGTGGTGCAGTCAGTTGAGCATCTGGCTCTTGGTTTCATCTCAGGTCATGACGGTCTCAGGGTATCGGAATGAGCCCCACCTTGGGCTCTGCACTCAGCAGAGTCTGCCCGGGGTTCTCTCTCTCTCTCTGCCCCTCCCACTTGCGCTCTTTCTTTCTAATCAATCAATCAATCATTTTTTAGTTATGATTCTAGGTTACAGGAAAACCTTTAAATGATTTTCAGTGCTCTTATACACTGAACTAATAAAAGTATAGTGATCAAAGAGAGCTAGTACTATATCCTGTAGTGATTTGAACACACAGCTTAATGATTAACTGTTCAGGTGCTAAAGCCAGGCTCCCTGGGTTCAAATACCAGCTTTGCCGTTTAGTGGCTTATGGAATGAGGCTTATTTAATCTCTTTAAGATTCTGATTTCCCATCTTCGGGAGGAAATGAGGTGATTATATTAAATAAGATAATGCATGTTAAGTATTTAACATAGCATCTTACACAGTCTTTTTATTTTTTTATTTTTTTAGTTTGATACCATTGGCAAATATTTTTTCCCTTTTTTAAATTTAATTTTATTATGTTATGTTAATCACCATACATTACATCATTAGTTTTTGATGCAGTGTTCCATGATTCATTGTTTGCGTATAACACCCAGTGCTCCATGCAGTACGTGCCCTCCTTAATACCCATCACCAGGCTAACCCATCCCCCCACCCTCCTCCCCTCTAGAACCCTCAGTTTGTTTCTCAGAGTCCATAGTCTCTCATGGTTCATCTCCCCCTCCGATTTCCCCCCCTTTATTTTTCCCTTCCTACTATCTTCTTTTTTTTTTTTTTTTTTAACATATAATGTATTATTTGTTTCAGAGGTGCAGGTCTGTGATTCAACAGTCTTACACAATTCACAGTGCTCACCATAGCACATACCCTCCCCAATATCTATCACCCAGCCACTCCATCTCTCCCACTCCCCACCACTCCAGCAACCTTCAGTTTGTTTCCTGAGATTAAGAATTCCTTATCTCAGTGAGATCATATGATACATGTCTTTCTCTGATTGACTTATTTCGCTTAACAAAATACCCTCTAGTTCCATCCACGTCGTTGCAAATGGCAAGATTTTGTTGTTGTTGTTTTTTTGATGGCTGCATAATATTCCATTGTATATATACACATTCTAAGCTGTCAATAAATACTAGCTATTATCATTTGGACTACTATATTGAACTGATACTAATTATAAGACCACTTGACAAGAATTCATCCTGGGGAAGATATTTTGAAATCATATTATTGGAGAATTGTTGAAGGAACTGGCATTGGTACCCCAGAGGAAAGGGGACTCTGTCTCTCTTCAAATACTTGCAGAATTCTCATGTGGAAAAAGGGGCCAAACTAAGATGAATGAGTGTTAGTTTCAGGAAGGAAGATATCACCTTGTTATGAGGGAAAAAAAAATCAGACAATGTGAGTTGTCCAACAACGAAGTCTCTTGAAATAGTGAACTTCTAGTCACTGGAAGCATTCAAGTAGAAGCTGAATAACCATATGGCAAAGATGTTTTCCCTAACTTTTGATATACCAGTAATTCTAGACATTTCTTTTCTGGAAATTTCCACCCTCTTTCCCATCTGTGGGTCTTCACCCATATGTTTCCTCTGCTTCAAAGACTCCCACTTCTTTCTCACATCCCATCCAACACGCATATCCTTTCTTCTGCCTGACCCTTTTTCATCTTTTAGGTTTTAGACTTAGTTCCCCTTCCTTTATCTTCCTTTTGCACTCTACGTCCTGTGTATTAGCATCATCTATTACATTTGGTTATAATTTTTTAAATGTTTTCCTTCCTTAAAAGACTGAATTTTTTAATTGCTCCATCCTCAGTATCTGGTACACAGTAGGTGCTCAATAATTTTTTATTGTATTATGAATGTAAGACTCTCTAAGACCATGATTCCATGAAAGGGAATGGAAAATCTTCATCTGAAACATTTTATTTTTATTGATTTTCGGAATTAGGCAAAAGAATCTCCATTGCATCTTGGAGATTGTACTAATACTCAGTATCATTCATTTCAGACACAACCAACTTCAAACCACCCTAGTGCAAGGGACACAAACTCAAATGTCTGTACAGGAAAGAGAAGTAATATGACTGGTTGATGTGGGCCAAGCATAAGACAGTAAGGAATGGTGACATTTATGATGAAGACTAGAGCGTGGATGCCCTGTTTAAAAGCATTCAAATAGTAGTAGTTTCCTCAAAGTTTTAAATATATGGTAACACTTATCAATTTAAAGTTCACCTGTATCTTATTTTCTAATTTACTTTCAGTGAAAATGATTTTTAAGAGTAATAAAAATGATGGACACAAATAGAATCAGATGGGCCAGCAGTAATTAGAATAAAAGGTTCTGACAAAGTAATGGTATATGAATTCCCTAAAGCTGAAATTATGTGCTTTGCTCAAATTTTTCAGAAAATTAGATTTGAGAGGTTTTCAAAGATTTGAAACAATAGTTCTTAACAAATGCAGAGGCAAATGCTACTAGGTAATTCAAATTAGTTAATAGGTATTACAGATTGGCTCTAAATGAAAATTTTCGAGTTAATTTATATTTGGTTCATTCAAGGAATTTCTTATGATTTAAACTTGAGATTTTGAGTGGATGGCTTCTCTGACTTCAAGGTCATGAAATGTATATAGCCATCACCATTAATTTCCCAAACATTGTCCCCTGTGTGCAATGGGATAGGGTTCCCGAATATGAAACATATTTGTTTTTTATCTCTTTTCTTGGCTCTTCATCTTTTCTCTTTTGCTGTCTTTTAAAATTTGGCTCTGGACTTTTAAAAATTATTTTAAAAATAATTTCTAAATTTTAAATTTTGAAACAATTTCAAATTTAAAGAAAAGTTGCAAGAACAGTACAAATAACTTTCTTTCTAGAGCCAATTGAGACTGATGCCCCATTACCTTGGACACTTTGGTGTCCCTAATTTACAAACAAGAACATTCACCTACACAACCCAATATCACCATCAGATCTTTAGACACAATTCAGGCTCCATCAGATGTCCCAGCCATGTCTTTTATAACAAAAGATGCCAGTTCAGAATCACGTTCTGCATCCAGTTTTCATGTCTCTGGTCTCCTTCAGTCTGTAACAGTTGGTTAGTCTTTCCTTGACTTTCATGACCCTCACACATTTTGAACATTTAAGACTAGTTGTTTTGTAGACTGTTTGTTGTCTTCTTATTTTTAGACTCTGGCTATTTATCTTTGGCAGGAATACTACAGAAATGATGCTGTGTTCTTACACCTTCAGGAGGTACATGATGTCCCTTTGTCCCATTTTGGGGGGAAACTATTTTGAGACTATGTACATATCCCATTCCTCATTAAAATTCCAATTTATCTGTTTGTTTATGTATTTATACCTACATAGATTCCCAGATTCCTAGTTTATTCAGTTAGATGTAATTTTTTATTGTCATAATATTTTCTTACTTTTTAAACTTGGCCAGTGGGTCAAATTTGATGCTCGAGTTTGTGATAGGCTGGTATCTGTGTCCTATTGACATCCCCCACATTTTCATTTTTTTTAAAGATTGTATTTTTTTTTTTATTTGAGAGAGAGAGCATGAGCAGTAGTGACGGGCAGAGGGAGAGGGAGAAATAGACGCAGGACTCAATCCCAGGACCCCTAGATCATGACCTGAGCCAAAGGCAGACGCTTAACCGACTGAGCCACCCAGGCACCTCTCCCCATCATTTTCTGACATTCTCTAAGCAGTGTATCTATCACCCTTTCTTTCTTTCTTTCCTTCTTTCTTTCCTTCTTTCTTTCTTTCTTTCTTTCTTTCTTTCTTTCTTTCTTTCTTTCTTTCTTTCTTTCTTTCTTTCTATCTATCTATCTATCTATCTATCTATCTATCTATCTATCTATCTATCATCTATCTCTGTGTCTACATCTATTCTGTAGCTTTGGCCAGGCTTGGAAACAGTGACACTCTAATAGCAACGAGCACACCTAGCTCTCAGATGTCTACTTAAAGAAGCTAGGGTTTCTTGGAAACGTGGCTATTTTCAGGGTTGGGACAGAGAAAATACACAATGAGGTAGAAACAACTTTTCTGAAACCAGAAAAAAAGGAAAGAAATAAGTTATACCCACAAATTTATAGCTATGTTTCTTATCTCTTTATGCATTTTGGAAACCAGGTGTTCATACCCATATCTTTAATTCTAACCCAACACTATAGCACTCTTGTTTTCCTGTTTTTCATGTTAATAATTCCGCTGATGGATAGTGAGAAACCTGGCTCCTCTTATGGATAATGTATTTACTTTTTTGGTCTACCTCCCCGTGTTGAAACCAATCACCTGCTTCTTACCCTGAATAGAAACCTTCCTTACCCCATCTGGGTTTTGACCTCCCATTGTTTGACTTCTGAACTGTTTTCTCTTCACCTTGTTAGGGACCTACCTTCTTCCCTGTGTTACTGTGGTGCCTTCAGTCCTAGTGTAGACTAGCCTTTCTCTGGGCCTCAGCAAAAGGATTTTCAGGCACTGAATTGTTCTGGAAGGGAAAGGGAAGAGAAAGAGAATAGAATGGGACATCTCAATGGAAAATAAACCCTGGAGAAATAAGAAACAAATGCCATAGCCCACTAAGGAATTTTAAACTACTCAGTGTGCATATGACTTTAGATGTCAAGAATGCGGGGTAAGGGGTGGAACACAAATGAGGTATAGAGGCAAATGTGAGATAATTAATATTAGCAAAAATATGAAACTTTTGAAAACTGCTTTTCCCTTAATTTTCAAGTAGCCCCAATATCCATATGTGTAAAATCAATATATCAGCCCTTTCTCCGAACAAACAAAAATGAGTCATGGCTCATTGGTTTAGTATTTGGATACTTGACACTGCATTTGCTTCTAGGTTGTTTATGATAATATTTAGAATGGTGTTGGGAGCAATCCTGCTGCTATGAAAATTTAAATTTTGTTTATTTCTTGCTTTTGTGATTAACTTGTCAACCTTAACATTCCCAAGATCACCGTGCGGAGGGCTTTGTGTTTATTATCCTTCTAAAATGCAGCATGCAGAAATGTTCTCCAAACCTCTATGACCTAAAAATCCCAGGGGAAATCTTTTGATAATAGATTGCATATAGGCTTGCTGTAGATTTTACCTATAATAGAGTCCAAATTTCTTAAACTATTCTGATATAGATTGCATTTTTGTCTGGATTTAAATCATGTCTAAAATTAATTTCAAGATTTATCAAAACATCCTCATGGGACCATCAAATTAGATCAATTGAAAGACAATTTAAAGATATCCCACAACATATGCTCTTTATTTGAATGTGAATGTACATTTGCGTTGGTACAATTGGTCTCAGTTGCTCACTGAATTCTCATGAGGTTGCTATAGAAAATGAATAGATGCTCCTGAAAGTAACTATGGGGCACTAAACCTACTCAGATGATTTTTTTTTTAAGAATTACTAAGACTTCAAATATAAAGCCAAGAAATCCACAAACATTAAATTTTTAAACCCCAATTCTTTGTAGTCTACATTTCAAATAAGTCACATAAAATAAAAATGATACCTGTATCTAGGTCTTGGAAGAACAGACTCTAATTTTTGAATGTATCAGAGACTAAGCTAGAATAACACATCTTATATTTCTATAACACTCATATTTTTCTGATATATTTTCTGTAAGGCATTATTTTTTCCTCAGAGTAGGATGATAATTAAAAAAAAAAAAAATCTAGCCCAAGTATTTTGATATTCATATCCTCATCCCCTGTTCTGCTTCCCAACTGGGTATGTGACTTTGGGTAAGTTAATGGATAAGGCTGTGCTAACCTTCTGCACCACAGAGAATAAAAAAGAAAGTTGGATCAGATCAAGGCTTCTTAGCCTCTTCTGTGCCATGGATGTCTTTGGCAGCCTGGTAAAGCCTATGGTCCTTCTAAGGATAGTGCTTTGAAATCAATATAAATAGAATTGCAAATAAAACCAATTATATTGAAATTCAGTCATTAAGGTATTACAAAGCAAATTTATGATATGGTAGTATATATTTCTTTATTATAGCACTAAATAAATAAATACGGTAAACCTGTAATTACTATAATTTTTAATGTCACCATGAGTAGAAACAGACTTTTGAGGTATCTGCAACAACACTAATGTGATTTGAAAATATCTGTGATTTTTATTTGTGACAAAGTCACAAGTACTTCTAAGAACATTGTGGGTTGTTGCCTACATTCATCATTAATGGAAATGCTAAATTTCAATCAAAAGGTAGAGAAAATAAAAATGTAATTTTTCCCTTTTTTTTTAAGATTTATTTATTTATTTATTTGACAGAGAGAGAGAGAGAGAGAGCACAAGCGGGGGGGGGGGGGGGCGGCAGGCAGAGGGAGAGGGAGAAGCAGGCCTCCTGCCGAGCAGGGAGCCTGATGCGGGGCTCGATCCCAGGACCCTGAGATCATGACCCGAGCTGAAGGCAGACGCCCAACCGACTGAGCCACCCAGGCGCCCTGTAATTTTTTTTCCTATCCAAATTTACAAATGTCCTGAATTGTATCTATTAGTTCAAAGGAACTTGCCAACAAAAATATTCTAGGACTTTATAAACAATCCTTCTAGTTAGGTCAAGTGGCATACATTTAGAACTGCTCTACTTCAAGTGTGGTTCATGGACAGCAGCAACAGCATCACCCACCTGCAGCTAGTTAGAAATGCAGAATCTCTGCCAGACCTCAGATCTACTGAATCTGAATCTGCATGTTTCTAAGATCCATAGGTGATTTGATGTGCATATCAATGCTTGAGAAACACTGCTACAGATGAAGCTTTTCAGCCTGTCTGGGAGCTTTTCAGCTATGATCAAGTATCCTAGGATTTCTTAGATCTACAGTCAACTTCTTCCATTTGCTAAAAACTTGCCCTTAAACTTAAAGCAGTCCAAGAAGTTGGTTACAGGCCTTTCAGCAAGGACAACAGTGCTGTAGACACACAATGGAGATTTTCATAGTTACTTAAGGATCAACAATTGAACAGGTCTAGATTGTTTTGAAGATTCGAAGAGACCCAGGCAGTAGTTTGAGATTTGTCAGAAGCAGATTGTCTCTGAAGTGGTGGGGAGTGGGGGAGAAGTGGTAACAAGTCTGCATAACCAGACAGAAACATAGTTCCAAGTTGAAATTTATTAAGTATAGGTGAAGCTAGAGAGGGAGGTTTTTGTCTCATGGAATCAAAGAATGAACCTGGTTGACAAAGGAGAATGATCAAAGTGATAGGACTTTATTAATCAAGGATACAGAAAAAACTCTCAGGAGTGAGAGGGGTCCTGACAAGGTTGCCAACGTGGACCTCCACCGATAGTCTTTTATTTAGAACTGACCAGGGAGCTCATGGCCTTAACATTCTTGGGACGTCTTTGTTCAAGTAAGGACTGGTGATAACATCTTTAATGGCTTACTTCTTCTTTGGGATCTGGTCATTCTTTGTGGTCACAGTGTGACTGCCATAAAAAGAACCCACCTCTGACGTCCAGGGCAGGGTGGTCTGGTTTATTCCCTTATCTCTGGTTTCATTACACCTCAGCATTTCAGGAATTTTTGGTGAGCCTAGTCATGTAGTCCCCCTACCTATCCCTCCCTACCTAACCCCACTTGTCCCTTACTCATTGGTAGTGTTTGTTCTGTAGGGTTTGGTTTGAGCACTGTAACTGTTTGCATATCACAGTTGATGTTCTTGCGAATAGGTAGTTTTCACTGCTCTGGAACCAGTTTTATATGTATATAAAATATTAAGTAGTTCACATCTTATGAACTGAATCACGTCTACATGGGAAGAAAAGCCACTCCTTAAGTGTCTTATGGTGAAATCCTCTAATAGAAATTTCGATGCAGTGTAAATTTTTTGAGCATCTGTTTTTTACCAGTAGAAATTCAGAAATGAAGAAGACACTGTTTCTGCCACAAAAGAATTGCCTACTTATTATAAGCCAAGAAAAAAAATATAGATAGGTAGATGAAAAGAGTATAAGTTCTATGATAAAAGCAGATGCAAGATACTATTTATAGTGGTATGAGGGCCTGCATAAAACCTTAAGTTCCCATTTACTCATTTACTCATTGACCCACCTATTCATTCATTCCTTTACCCATGTTTATTGAATCATTATCCAATGTCGTACACTAATCTTTATGGCTGACTGTAGAATGCTGACATTGGAAGTGGTAAGATAGGTCTAGGTTGAGATTATTTTGGGGTTTTGTATGCCCTGTTTAGAATGTTGAACCTTATCCAATAAGCAACTGAAAGATTTTTAAGTAGGGAAATTACTGATAAGATTTGAATTTTAAGATCATCACTGTTGAGACAGTCATGAGAGGTGACTCTAAAGGGGGCTTCAGAAGCTCATTTTAAGGAAAAAAGCAGTCTTGTGTTCACTTCAAGTTCTCTTATAGTTTTAAAAATCTCTCATTCCTTTCTAATTAATAGTATTTACAAGCAAATACCTGGTTTGTGTTGGAATTTTATATGTTGTACTTCTTGTCAAGTTTTTAGTTCGGTAAAATAATTAACATTTTTTTCCTGTCATTATTTTACAGCTTTGGACTCTTGTCTTGATTTTATGGCCAGTCATTATTTTCATAATTTTGGCTATTACCCGGACCAAATTTCCTCCAAGAGCAAAATCAACGTGTAAGTAAATGAGATTTGTTTGTTTCCCTAATTTTGGGATTCTTTTTTTTTTTTTTTAAAGATTTACTTATTTAGGGGCGCCTGGGTGGCTCAGATGGTTAAGCGTCTGCCTTTGGCTCAGGTCATGGTCCCAGGGTCCTAGGATCGAGCCCCACATAGGGCTCCTGGCTTAGCGGGGAGCCTGCTTCTCCCTCTCCCCCTGCTCATGCTCTCTCTCTCTCTCTCTTTGTATCTCTGTGTCTCAAATGAATAAATAAAATCTTTAAAAAAAAGAAGATTTACTTATTTATTTGAGAGAGATCAAGAAAGAGAGAGAGAGTGTGTGTGTGCACAGTGGGGAGGGGCAGAGGGAGAAGGAGAGAGAATCCCAAGCAGATTTCCTCACTGAGTGTGGAGCCTGACATGTGCTCAATCTCATGACCCAGGTGCCCCTAATTTTGGGATTCTAGTAAAAATTTATTTTGATACCACCTTAATGTTTTATTCTAAATTTTTAAATTGTGTTTCCACTTGGAAGTATTTGTATAAATACCTCGCCTGTTTTTTTCTCCAGCTTTTTGAATCAGTTAGAAAGGTGAGCCTGTAATATTTATCTAAAAAATTATGAACATGTAGGAGCCAAAATATATTTTTTTTTTTTTTAAGATTTATTTATTTATTTGAGAGAGAGAGAGAATGAGAGACAAAGAGCAGGAGAGGGAGGAGGGTCAGAGGGAGAAGCAGACTCCCTGCTGAGCAGGGAGCCCGATGTGGGACTCGATCCCGGGACTCCAGGATCATGACCTGAGCCGAAGGCAGTCGCTTAACCGACTGAGCCACCCAGGCGCCCTATATTTTAATCTTTGTAAAATTTTGACTCATTTATTATTCACCTCATAAAGTTCATTGAGGTATGTACAACACAAACAAGTAGCAATCTCAAGCTAGATCATCCTTTACTTTTTGTATTGTAGCAGAAACCATAGACTGGTATTTGATCAACCAAACAAATGATATGCAGAGTACTATACAAATCTCTTATCTCTCTTCAGGGCTGGTATGAGTGGTGCAAATGTATCAACACATTTAGTTTGAAAGAACATTGTTTTCCAGTTAGTGCTGTTTTAGCTCCATTACTTTGTCATCCCCCAGTTCAAAAATGGGCACAATGCCAACTCAGGCCATTATTTTCTTTTGGATCCAGAATGAAGATGCAGGAAAGACTCAGAGAAGTCCTCAGAATGGAGGAGGATGAGTTTTTTAACCCCAATGATCTGATCGGTGTTCTTTTTGCTTTTGTTCTTAAACTTTGGAGCCAGTTTTCTTGGCAGAGGAGTGAAGGTTAGGTGAGATGCTTGATGTCTCACAAAGCAGCCATCTTCTGAAAAGCTTCTCGTAGACCAAATTTCTATGAATCCGATTGTATTTCAGATAAATTTTGGTGATTTGCTATATAAAAGAAGATTATACTGAATTATTTGTAAAGAGAATAATGAGCTAGTGACTTTTAAAAATAAGTGTTTTTCAATCACCCAGTCCTAAGAAGTAAGATGACAGCCGTGGTGGAATCTTGATTCATACACAATAGAATAATTTGGAAGAGAGCATCAGTTCAATTAGTATAAAGTGTTTAAACTCTTGGTACTAGAATAAATAATTCCTTACATTTGAAAAGCACCTTACCATTTCTAAAGGACTTTTGCTCAAGTTATTATGCAGAATTATTGTTGAAATTTTATTAGGTTGTTTATAAAAGCAGCATAATATTGTTCTCTTCATATTATGCATATATTAGTTCTTTATAACAGATTAAGTCCATTGTATATTGTTGAAATTTATGTATTCTTGCCTATCTTAAGTAGCATGGACTTCAAAAATAATGCATTCAGCACATAAGGACAAACACTCTGAACTATTCTGGTTTAAGATGCTAATTAAGATGCTAATCAGTTCACTAACGATAGTGACAAAAGGAGTTTGTTAGCTTCTTTCAACAACTTATTTCTACCAATTTCTTGTTTATAAGGATTTTTCAGTTATGTAATAAGTTCCTCCTACAAAACTTACAAGACAGAAATATAAGGTGTGTGCATGAATAGTCTTAATTGGTGCTACCTGATGGGATTTAGAGGTTTGTGGAGAAAATCATGGAGAGCTCTTATAGTTCCACTAAATTATGAAGAAAAAAATTGGAAAAACCATGTGATGAGTGCCTCAGAGACCTAATCTTTAAAAGGTTCTGCAAAAACACAATATCCAGAAGGAGATGAATAACCACCTTTTACTATGGTCTTATGATCATATGCTAATAATAATTAGTTATGAGGTGATTGTCTTTTTGTTTGTGGGTAGGAGAGAACAGAATTATAGGGAAGTTCAAACATTGGAAGTATTTTTGCTAGTCTCTCAGACCTTATAAGACTCAGTTAAAAAATAGTTTATTGTTTTTATTAGAACTTCATGAAAACTATTAGAGGGAAAGTACCCTCTCACTTTACAGAGGAGAACACTGGGACCCAGAGAGAATGTAATTTGCCAGAATTCAATCATGTGGGATAGGAGAGAAAGGTTTTGGAACCTACCTTTACCTTGTTCTTGAGATTATTGTCTCATATTTTACCTTCTTATACAGAGAGCCAAAATACAAATTGTGTCCAAAATGTCAACTCATCCTATAATCAAGTATAAAACATAATTTTATAATTGAAGAGGCTATCTGTACAACAAATTAGAGAATCTGAAAGTAGTACAGCTGCAGTTACATTTTTTCCCTGTCTTGTGGTAGAGAGGGAATAACTCCAAAATGAAAGCTTGGATTCCGGGATTTTTATTCTTTTTTAAAAAAATTATTGTTGTTTTTCTTTGTTTCTCATATCATAGTGAAAGATTAAAATGAGTTCATAATAATAAATGATAAAAAGAAATATCTCTTGATCTCATATGTGCCAGACACTTAGGGAGGTAATGGCAATATTATTCAGTTCAGAGTGGAGAAAACCAATGCACAGAGAGATTCAGTAGCTTGACCAGGATTGCACAGTTAATAAGTGGTGGTGTCAGGATTTGAACTCAGGTCAGTCTGGCTCTAGACTCTAGTTTTAAGCTTATGGATTTACATTTCTTACATCTAGGAGTCAGTACTAATTTCTCATGTTGCATTATTTAGGCTTCACAAAAGTAGACTACAAGTTAGAGATTAGGAATATAAACACCCCATCTCTGTCTCTATCATGAAATCAAGAAATATGGGGGGAAAGGTGCACGCCAATGTATGAATCAGAGTTATCCTAAATATTAGTATTCAGTGGAGAATGCTGTTTCTCTCGGACTAATTCTGCATGAATCACTAGTTGTAATATCGTGGAAACTGGGTCCTGTTTAACAGAGTTAAATCCTTTCTGGGCTACAGTGTCTGTTTCAGTGCTAGTTGGGCAACAGAGAAATGAAGAAGAAACTCCAGGCTACACCCCAGCTGAAACTCAGCTATGGTGAGAAAGGAGTTGTCATCCCGTGGGCACATTCTGCTCCCAGAATAGCTGGGCAGATGTGTAGGACTGGTGTATCATTCAGAACAAATATAATTAGTGACTCAAAAGGCTCCCTCCGTAGTTTTATTGACTGTCTGGAGAAGTCTGGATTTTTGGTGAGTAAGGAAGCTGCTGCAGTCTCTGCCAAGGTGAGCACCTGTCCTGAGCATAATACTTACTTCTGGCATTGTCTGCCTTCACTTACGCCCTTCTGGGTCGCCACAAACAGCTTCGGTAACTAGCTTCTGTAAATAGTAAGTCCCAGGTAAGGAAAGCTTCCCAAGCCTGGCAGATGGGCCAGGATGCTTCTCGTTCACATAAAGAAATGGGCTAAGACACCACATTTGAAATAGTTCCAACCTCTTAGAATCTGTACATGCAGTGACTTGTCAGGAGGCAAACTTTAAAGCTGAAAAATCATGCTTAGGAGCAAAGACAAACAAAACAAAACAAACCCTCCAAAACGCATTTAGACTAAGCGCGGCTATAACATAGTGAGTTATCTTTGTCTCCTTTCAACACGCACATGCCCACAAAGTGCAGGCAAGCAGTTCCTAATTACTGTGGAGCTCACTACCTTTTAAGAACAGAAAAAACCCTGCCATAATGAGATAAGTGGACTCCAAAAATTGCAGTCTTGCCAAATAAGGAGTCACCTTTTTATGAAGTTAATGAGAAACAATATTTTCAAGTGGTTGAAAATACCACTAAAAGCACAATGGAAATGATACTGTGTAAGTATGACCATAGCCTGGATTAAACTCCGATTATCTCGAGGCCATCACTTCCTAATACCTTGCCTCCTCCGAAGAGAAGAAATTCAGCCCATCTCACATCTGCAAATGAGCTGGTGGAAGGCAGGAGCTAACTGCTAGTTGTATTACATTCAAATGTGTGCTAGCACAGGGTTATCCTGAACACTACCCATCTGGATGTAACTCCATAGCTTTGGTAAATGCAAATCACCACGACCAGCATGTCTTTTGACCTCCAGAGCATACCTTTTGTCTTCAGGGTTGCAATAAAAGTAATAGTAGGGGTGGAAATTTATTGAACATCTTAGTACGTGTCAGACACCGTGCTGAGTACTTCACATATGTTTCCTTAGTGAATACATCATCTCTATAAACTATGTAGTATGATTTTCCTAATTTTAGGGATGACAAAACTGAGGCACAGGGATGTTAAGTAATTTACCCATAATCACATGGGTACTATGTGCCCGAGCCTGGATTTTAAACAGAGTTTTACCTGCAGATACAGTAATTGTATTCAAGTTGTGTCCCCCAGCAATGGCAATCCTAAGGTCTGGCTCATTTCAGTTTATAGCACCTCCTTTTTCTTCCTCATACCACCTGTTAGCACTACCATAGATGGAACATGGCTATAAAAGTGAACTCAATCAGCTTTTCTACCTGTCAACAGCTCTAGGAAAAAAATGTGAGAAGGAAGATTGAAATTATTAATTGGTGGCTTGTAGGATCCCTGCATGTTGCTATACCTACAGTCCCTGAATTGTTAAGAGGAAGCTATTGTGTGGTTTTATGTTGAAAGAGCCAATGAGGCCTCTTACTCGTGAGGGTTGTGAAAGTCAGAGGAGCCAGGCTTTTTCTGGCCCTGCTCTTGTTTCTGACTTTCCATGTGGCATGTTTTCAGGGAAGGGATGGCAAATGCATGAGGACAGGATTCCATTCTGGGGTGCACCACGCTCTCCAGCATGCTCAGGATTTAACAGTAATAGTTGCACCTATAGTAAATAATTTCCTTTTCTATTTTGATTGGCTCAAAATTAATGCAGGTTTTGTTCTGGGAAGCTCAGAACTCATCATCATTCATCTCCTGCCAGGTGTTGCCCCATCCGATTTCTCCATTCTCACATGTGCCAGCAACACCATGCAGTCTCTCAGGTTAGAAACATCTGAGTCATTCCTGACTCCTCCCGTTCCTTCATCTCCCATAACCGAGAGCCTTCAAGACAGAATCAATCTTGTGAAATGTGTCCTGGAGTTACCCCTTCCTTTCCATCCTTCCTGCAGTCCCTTGATTCAAGGTCTCATTGTATTATGCCTGTGTGTCTTCAACAGCTTTTTATTTTGCAGGTGGAGGGGCACTCTGGAAGCCCAGCCTCTAATTCTTCCCATAGTGTATCATCAGATAATCCCTTAAAATATTCTTTGGGCCTATTAAGTTTCAACTCCCCTTTATCCTACTTTCAAGACCTTCATAATCAGGATTCATGCAGCTTTCTGTTCACTGTGCTGTGCAGTATGAGGCCTTTGCCTAGAGAGGCAGTGTCCGAATATCTTCCACACATCCCATGCTCATTCCCACTTGGACACACATGCTCATGTCTCTTCCTCCTCGTCTATCAAAAGGCAAGCTCACATCTAAGGCTTACCCTTTTGCCTTCCCTGATCACTCAAAACTCCAGTTATTTCTCCTTTATATCTCTCTTGTGGATGTACGGGCTAATGGTGGTTTTTGAATGCTTTATGCTTTAATCTCGACTCACTCAGACAGATAGTACATTAATAGCAGAAATCATGTCACAGCGTCATACTAATATCAGATATAGCATGATTCCTACCAGAGAGAACAAAATAAGAATGTAATATATCATTCAGAATTTAGTGCAGTTTGAAAGATATGGGTGATTGGATTATAAAATTCACCCAGAGATGCATAATAATAAAGCTCAATGTGAATCTGATATAGGTAAAGGATAATAAGTTAGCTTGCTTTTGGTTTGGTTTCTACTTCTCAGATCCAGGTAAATCTGACTGAGCTACCAAAAATATCTCTAACGTTAATACTGGGGCAAGAAAAAGGGTATAAAGCTCCGTCACTCCTCCCCAGGTAGATCCACCTGGGAATTTCCCTCACAAATACCTAAGAGTTCATGTGAATGTATGCAGAAAATTTGTGTGTGGGAGAGATTTATAGTCTGCTTCTTGCCTAAGATTCAGAAAACGTTAAACAACTTGAATTTCCCAGCGAAAACCCCATCATTTACTTCTTTCATCAGCAAATCAGTAGTTAACAATATTTTTTGGAAACGTTACTGACCCTTTAGATGGCACCATGGAGGTAAACTCTGTGAACCTCAGAGAAATGGAGACTGTGACTATGTCCCCTAGCATTCTGCACCGAGCTGGAGGAAACCAGCAGGAGGGAGGCAATGTGAACATGGCCTGGGCACACTCCTACATAGGGGCAGCTGCAGCTCCTGGTTTTAGTTGCCCATCTCCCCCTGTTCCTAATGTGAAGCTCTGCCATGCTCTCATGCAATGCCAATGCGCACACCCTGATGCCAGATAACACGACAAAAGGATTTCTCAACTAATGCTTTGTTAGGTTTAGTACACAGAGTTGCATCAGAGAGCCAGAAATATCTTGAAGTATAATAAAACTTAATTTAACAAGTAGAAAAATAGGGGCACCTGGGTAGCTTTTGGTTTCGGCTCGGGTCCTGATCTCAGGATGGTGGGATCAAGCCCCACGCTGGGCTCCGTGGTCAGCCAGGAATCTGCTTGAGGTTCTCTCTCCCTCTCCTTTTGCCCACCCACTCCCCTCTGAGTGTGTTCTCTCTCTCTAAGAAGTAAATAAATCTTAAAAAAAAAATAATAGAAAAAATAAAGAGTAAAGAATAGCTACTGATTGAGCAGTGGAAGATTTCTTGTCTTTTGGTTTTATTCCCCCTGTCCTTTCTGCATCATCCCTACTTCTGATGATTTCCCTTATTAGCTTCCCAGAGGTGACTACCCCACTGACATCGTCTCTGGGGGCCACATGTCTTCTTTTTTTCACTCCTTATCTCTCTCCTTCCCTTCATAAAGAACAGAGGGGCTCCTGTTACTCTCAGGTAGGGACTTCTAATACTCAAGTCTATATGATAAAGATAAATAATTGATTATTTATAAAATTCTCACAAGTACTGTCATCTCACTTGCTGAGGTCCCCATTAGCAGTGGATGTTTCCAATATACCCCTGAAGCTAAGAGCCAGATTTAACAAAGTTCAACTTACTCTTCTTTACTTATCTGAGAGCACAGAGCCCAGACACAGGCTCATAGGTGAGGGTCTGGCTCCATGGTTGGCTGACGGTGTGTTCTCCGGAGTGACTGTTAAACATTCTTCTAAGTACCACCCAGGAAATCTGGCATAGGAAACCTTAGTCATTTTATGTTGCTCTCACTGTTCAACTTTTCTCATTCTCTTTGATTAGGTCACATTGTGTCTTTTGCTTTGATAAATGAACCAGTGTATATTTTTAGAGTAGAGCAGCCCTCATGGAAGAAATGCCATAGCATACGATATTTGCTGGTCTTGACTCAGTTAGAATTTCATTGTGGATTCAAATTAGAATGACTTATAACATCTTCACATTAGGAAAAATAAAATCTGTGGTTATTTAAAATAAAATCTTTTGGTTTTGGTTATGTAAACTAGAAAAACTAGAAAAAACTGGGCAATTTTTTTCACATATTTATATGTAAAATTATTATTATTGTGAGAGGCAGTATAAGGGCTTAGAGCACAGACTCCAGATTCAAACTGCCTGGATTCAAACACAAGCCTTGAATAAGTCTCTTGGATCCTCCGAGCCTCAGTTTCCACACTTACCTATTGAAGCTAATAATAGCACCCTCCTCACAGAGTTATTGTGAAAATTGAATGAGTTAATACTTGTTAAATACTTAGATAAATGTCTGGCACATATTAAGAGCTGTATTAGTGTTGGATATTTTATATTTATATTATTTATAATATTATATAGGTATAGGGTATAACATCAATCATTGAGTATCATTGAGCTAATCTAGCATCATATTATTTGATATAAGAAAACTGAGGCTCAGAAAATTTAAGACTTGATTATAGTTTCACATTTATTCTTGCCTCTGTCACATATTTAAAGGGTACCTGTTATGTCTGCACTAATTAAGAAAACCATGAGCCCTCAGAACAATCAAATCCATAGGAGGTTAATAAGTGTGTCAGAATCTGTAATAAATAAATATGCAATGTGATAAATTCCACAGTAGAGGTAGGCTCAAAAGCAAATCAGTGAGGAGATAGAGTCCAACAACCTTCCCTGGGATCAGGGCTGGGACTATGGGATGCTAATGCAATGCAGACTTTGAGGGGTTAGCAAAATCTCAGTAATCAAGATAATCATATTTCAATACAATATTCTAAAATACAAAAATTAATTTTACTACTCACCACCAGATGGGTATTAAAGAGAGCACATACTGAATGGAGCACTGGGTGTTATTCGCAAACAATGAATCATGGAACACTACACCAAAAACTAATGATGTGGGCGCCTGGGTGGCTCAGTTGGTTAAGCGACTGCCTTCGGCTCAGGTCATGATCCTGGAGTCCCTGGATCGAGTCCCGCATCAGGCTCCCTGCTTGGCGGGGAGTCTGCTTCTCCCTCTGACCCTCCCCCCCTCTCATGTGCTCTCTCTCATTCTCTCTCTCTCAAATAAATAAATAAAATCTTAAAAAACAACAACAACAAAAAAAACCCCAAAACTAATGATGTAATGTATGGTGATTAACATAACATAATAAAATTTTTAAAAAAGTAAAATTAAAAAAATTAATTTTAAAATTCTATGATGAACAAAATGTTAAAATTTTAGATGAAGTCAGGCTCAGTATTACTGACTTTTCTTTTGCCTTGGGCTCCAGTGTGGCTCCCACAGCACTGTCTGTGATATCAGGAAAGGCTTCACAAGGAAGTCCTACATCTTAGCATGAGCTTTAAAGAATGAGGAGGAGTTTGTCAACTAGACAACTAATGTCTTTACATTCCTCACAGACAATGACCAACATGAGTGGGGACACAGGACATGACAGAGTTAGATGTGCCAGGAATTTGGAGTTTGTTTTGCCTGGAAAAGGAGGATTTCTGTTGCAAGTGGGAAGCTGAGGCTATTTGGTCAATACTAAAAGCATTGAACTTTATTGTGGAGAGGATGAGGAGCCATTGGAACTTTTTAGTAAATTAGCTTTGTTTTAAATATATAAGTATAACATATTTATGTTTTTTCTGGTCATAGATATAAATGCTTATTATTTAAAAATTAAATAATGTACTATAAGTATGCATACGGTAAAAAGCAGAAGTCCTGCATAATCTTGCCTTCTAATGATAACTATTGTTAACATTTTAGTGTACATTTTCTCAGGCTGTTTTCTGTCTATAAACAGATATACTCAACCACTCTACCTTAATCCAAACCATATAAATACACCTGTTGAAAGATGTGGATTACCCTGGGCTTTCTAAACGGGCATCTGGTGGTGGTGGTGGAGGGGATGGCAGAGATGATTAGCTGGATGATGAATGGATGAGGTGCTGCATTGAGTGGAGCCATGAGGACCAGACAGTCTACAGAACTCCCCTGATAATTTTGATGCAACTTTAAGTCTGAAAGCTACCTTTTCCTTTCTTTTCAGTTATCTTCTCAGTTATCTTGTAAATCAGTTGCATTTTTTTTTTTTTCTTTTACTAGCTCACTACTGTGAAAGTCAACCAGGGAATGGATTTCATCCTTTGAATAGTTTCAGGGAAAACTTTGCCGGCATGCCCTGCTTCATTTTAGCACTGGATCTCTCACTGTAATCCGCAGGATGCTAGAAGTCTCACACCATTTTTATGTCTTATGTTGAAGATCACATCTTCAGGACAGAATAGTTGAGGAGAATGCCTCCACTCTGAGAGTGCCATCAGATTGGTAACTAAGGAAGGGAGTGTTCATAATTTCCTGAGCTTGTATGCACATAGGTTTATCAAAGATGATATCATGAATGTAGTTGCGTGGCCAGTTCCATTTCGACAAGTACTCCACACACTAACATAGAATCACTTGCTTTTAGCTTCATCAATATCAGGAGAATGAGAAAATGTCAAAAATTGTTTTGTTATTTTGAAAATTACTGCCTTGTATTAAAATGGTACAAAGATGCTTGTGGAGGTTCATACTCTACAAGATGTGCCTAGGCTATGAAGAATAGATCTGTGTTTTGTCCTCAAGTTGCTTACGGTCTAACTCTGGAGTGAAAACACACACACACACACACACACAAGTTATATCCCGTAATAGCTTTAAAAAAATAAAAAAGTTAAATGTAACCAAAGTAAAAGTGTTAAACATAGCTCTGGGCACAGTGCTTTGCACATAGTGGTAACTCAAATAGTTAGTGATTGATAGTGACATGTAATAACAGTTCAAATACTTAGGAAAAAAGTATTAATAAGTCATATTGGCTATAAAAACTACTGGAAGTTTTAAAAAAGGAAGAGATTGCTGTGCATTAGTGTCATCAAGAATTACCCCAGGACTTAAATTAAGCTTGGAAGGAAAACAAATGAATATGCTGAATATGCAACAAGAAGAGATGTGTCCTTCAAGACTGAGGAAGGTCATGATCAAAAACTAGCCAAGGATAGGTAGACTGGATCAGCCAATGGAGAGTGTAAGTGCTGTAGAGTAAGAGAGACCACGCTGCTTCTGATTATGTGAGGCTTTCAACATTAGATGGAGGAGTTTGGATTTTCTCCTATAGGAAAAGAAACAATAGAAGTCTGCGAAGAACTATTTAATTTTTCTTTTCCCAACATGGGAGATAAACTAAGGGAAGTTTGAAAAGGTCTTCCACCATAATTGTTTATCTTCATCCAGATGTTTTTATCATAGGCTCAATTAGTTATCTATTGTCTATAAGAAATTGCCTCCCTGAACTCAACGGCAACGACAGCAAACATTTATTATCCTCCAGTTCCCATGGGTCCAAAATTTGAGAGTGGCTTAACTGTGCAGTTTTGCCTTAGGGTCTCTCATGAGATTGCGTACAAGTTTTACTGGAGTTGACTGGATGATAGCTTGACTAGGGCTGGCAGATCTTATTGCTGACCTGCTTAACAAGTTGGTACCAATTGTAGGTACCAAGTTGGTGGCTTCTCTCCACAGGCTGTTTTAGTGTTTTCATGATATGGCAGCAAGCTTCCCCAAGCAATCCAGGAGACAGTCAGGCAGATGCTAGCCTTTTTACAACCTAGCCTCGGAAGCCTCCAAGCATTACCTCCACCACATTCTCTTCATTAGAAACAAATCACTAAGCCTGTGCCCAAATTCATGGGCAAGAGGATTAGGTTCTACCTTTGGAAGGAAAAAGTGTCAGAGATTCTATGGGCACATTTTAAAACCAGCACATAGACTAACAAGAGTCAGGGGTGCAATAATAGTGTGTGCTGAACATGCTTGAAATATTCAGCCCCACCACAGCAGAGTCATTATTTGCTTGAGTGTATACTACATTCCTAGCACCTAGCACAGTGCCTGCATGTGGAAGGATCATTAAATACTTTCTAAACTATTACTATTTTGTAGATAAAGATATTTATTTTCAGAGGTTGTAGCGACAGATCTCACTAAGTAAGTGTTGAAGCCAAGATTTAATTTGGTCTTACTACTCAAATCCTCTTTCTACTCCCCATGCTATCTATCAAGCAGAATCATTCATCTCTATTAGAAACACTCACCTTACTGTTGGCATAGCTAACGAAACCACTCTCTGGAAAATCGCCTGGTACTTAATCGTCACCCAACAAATATTTGTTGAACAAATTGAACAAATTTGGTACAACAATACATGAAGGCTAGAGATATGAAGAAATCTGTTCAAATTTACTTACAAGTCAATGGAAGACTGTGAAATACAGGCCAGAATGCTTGCCCCTTGTGCAGGTTATTATTTTGTCCCATCCTATTGAAAGGATGCTATGTTTAAAGTGTAGAAGTGAGATGCGGAGTTTCTGTGTTTTGAGCAGCTTATGATCTGATGACCACCTACAAGGATTCTATGGAGAATTAACTTTATGTCATTGCATCATTATTTTGAATATAGTCTCTTTGAGAGTGGGAGTGGAAGAGAGTAGAAATAACTGCGCATCAGCTAGAATTTCTCTCATATGAGTAGTAGTATGCTTCGACATTTAACCCATAGACAAAGGGATACGAATGCATTTGAGTAGAGCACGACATACTTAAGCTCTCACACACCTCTCTACACAACTACTAATGCTATTTACTCTGGCAGAATTTTGTACCAAAATTGAACCTAATCTGCTTTGAAAACTTCACTCACCTCCATTGAATCCTGTTAGTTCTAATTCGCTGTTTTAAGATTGCATGCTAAGCAGAACTCTGAAAACTAGAAAAAACAAAAACAAAGCAACAGAACTTTGTTATAAATCACATTTCTTTCAGAGGCATGCCAAAAGCTGAGATTTAAGGTCTTCATTTTGTTGATTTATCTTTAGTTTTATGTGGAAATTTGGCATTAAATAGATAATCCGGAAGGCAAATGACAGGGATGAGTGAATCTCATAGGCGAGTTCAGTTCTGGGTTATTATGAATCCTGTGCTAACATTCGGTAATGTAGCCAAACCTCCAGAACAATAAGCAGTCAGTTTTTCTGCAATGTTAATGCAAAGAGTATCAGATTTTAGCTCAAATAAAACCTAAAGCAAATGAACAAGAATGGGATTAGTTAATGTTAAGCATTAGGAAGGTTGCTTAAGGTATTAGAGCCATGTTTCTGATCCCTACCTTTATTGCATAGATTTCTAGACATCTAGATGAGCACACCCACTGAACACTCAGCTATTCACTAAACAAATACACATTTATCATAACACTGTGGAATCTAAAGGTGAAGAACACAAGCTTTTCAGATAAAAACATCAGTAATCAAATTGTGAGGGCAAGACTAACCATACCTGACCCTAAAGCCCATAATCTATTACATAGTCAACTTTGATAAGAAACAAAGAACAACAAATGCACCAATTTTTTTAAATACAATCCTTGGAGGCTAGAGAAGTTAGCAAAGCTTAATATTGTGAGTAGGACTTAATTGGATCCTAAGGAAGACTAATATGATAATTGGATTTGCATGGAGAAGAATGGGACATTTTTCTTTCTTTTTTTTTTTTTTAAGATTTTATTTATTTGTCTGAGAGGGAGAGAGAGAGAGTACAAGCAGGGGGAGTGGCAGGCAGAGGGAGAAGCAGGCTCCCTACTGAGCAAGGATCCTGATGTGGGACTCCATCCCAGGACCCTGGGATCATGACCTGAGCCGAAGCCAGATGCTTAGCTGACTGAGCCACCCAGGCGTCCCGAATGGAACATTTTTCAAGGGAAGGAAGGGAATAAACCAAGTTCATGGTGTTGGGTTGTAAGGTGAATGGTCTTATTTTGCCTCAGGCAACCTTCCTTGAACCTCTATACTAGGTTAGTTTTCACCCCCACTCACCCCTCCTTTATATAATTGTGATTTACTATGTGTGTATTTATTTGATGTTTTTGTCTCTGGTCTCTACTTCATGAGGCCCCTGCCTGAGCTTGTCTTTTCCACCAAATATCAGCAGTGCCTCCCACTAACAGACACCCAATAAAGAAGTTTTTCCCCCAATTCCATTAGATGCTACTGAGAAATGAGTTTGAATGGGTGATATAGGTCCTAGAGACCCAGAGTCTCAAATACCAGAGTGATACCATTAGGATGCCCTTACCTGATAAGCAATAATGACACATGGTAATAGGAATACTGTGTTTTGTGTATATTAATCAAATAGCATAGAAAGGTTATATCAGGGTGAGTAGAAGGCTGGAGCAAGAAAAAGAATTACACATTTATTGAAATTACAAAAAGTGGTGGGCATTGTCACTAACACAGCTGATGAAACAAATGGGAAAGAATGAACGATATTAGGAAGAGTAAGTAGGAGATGGTGAAGATTGGGTTTGGGGGACAAAGGAATAGTTCGAAATAAAAGAGCTCTCCTAGTTTTTAATCTGGGATAATGAGAAACTCGAATAGCAAAAACTATAACAACAGTAATGATTCCTTTATACAATATTGTCTTTTAATTATTGTAAAAATCTTGAAAGATTCATTATTCTGATTTCCATTTTACACATGAGAAACTCAAAACTCTTAGGCAAATTGAGCCTACTGATCAAACCCATGGGCCTTTGGTCTGGGTGTTCAATTCAAGTCCCATTTCAACCTTTGTGATCTGGAGAAGTCACTTGACTTCTCTGAGCCTCGGTTTCTTCATCTATAAAATGAGGATAATTAAAATACCTATCTCATAGCATTTTGGAGAGAGTTAAATAAGATAACATATCTAATAAGATGGCATGTATTAAGTTAATCTGTGATACCAAAGAAGAGCAAACCTATAGTCTACTGATGTATATAGTAAGTGCTCAATAAAAGATTTTGATTAGATGGCTTGTCCAAGATTAAACAGCTAGTAAGTAAAAAAGCTTGTGACTTGCACCCAGGCCTTTTGATGTATTTGTTATACACATCTGTTGCTATTAGGGAAAAAAAATAAGGCACAAGGATAGAGTGGTGAAAATATTTGTTGCTTACTAGCCGAAGGACAACACTTGTTTATTGCAATCCATGCATTAAGAAGTACTCATCTGATGTTTGAAGAGAAAAAGAAAACCATGGTTCTCACCTTAGTTCTGCCAATCTAAATTATCCTAAGATTTGGGAAGGGATGTAAATTGCTCTTTGGTTTCTATGCTTATGTGCTAGATCGTATATGTGAAATTTTGCCAAGAGACACACTGGATAAAAGTCCTCTTAATGCTAAATTAGTCCTATAATCTTCAGCAACAACCACTGTTAATGGAACTTGTTTCTCTTTGTGAGTCTGCGCTTTAAAACTGAAGGCAATAAAGATGTTACATCAACTGTTTATAGTTGAGAAACCAAGTACTTTTTAATAGAACCAACGTTTGAAAGAATTCTACTCCCTCCAGTAGGCCCCAGACAGCAATCACACAGGAAAGGGAAATTGATGAGAAAATGTTTCTGAGAGCAGAAATATTCAGAGGCTTTCTGGCCTGCACATTCATTTGTAAAAGATAGCCCTTGTTTTACTATCATATCCTTGCTAATATTTGTCTTGATTTCCTTGTGTAAGGGGGTTCCTGATAGTTTTAGAGTATCAATAATCACTGTTTTCATTTTGAGATGTTCTTGTCCCATTCTTTGGAGAAGGCACATGGATATCACAAAACCATAAGCAAGAAAAGATTATACAGTTTATAAGAAACCTAGTTGAGCATAAGTAAGGCTTAGAAAAAAAAAGAAAAGAACAACTTGAACTATAGCTAAAAAGAATCCAATCAATCCAGAGTAGGTATTCATTCACTTTAGTTATTCCTATCATATCTCTGGGCCCTTGTTTATACAGTAGAGGTCTGAAGTACCAAAACCTTCTTTGAATGTGTTCCAACCAAGATTTGATTTATTTTTTTCTTTTTAAATTTGTTCCAACTCTCCCAGCTCTTTCAGTGTGCATGGACCTTAGCAGATGCTCAGTAAGTATTTACTAGATGGATGGGTATAGGAGTGCTTTATGGAACTTCTAAATCAATGCATCACAGAGGTTTCCCCCAAAATACCAACTCCCTATTTGCTACTAAAACTCATTTGAGGAGCCACTGTGTTACATCACCAACATCATTCAGCATTACTAATAACCAATGCATGATCATAACTAGGAATTAACAAACTTTTGTCCAAGAATAGTTTTCTCCATTCTCATTTCCCTTTCTTAAATTTCACCTCCTCCCATTTATTAAAATCCTAGTTTGCACTGATGACAAATAACCCCAAACTAAGCCTCTGACAGCTCTGTTTCCAAATCTCCCAGTCAACTCATGATAAATGTATCTAATCCAGATCAGCTCAAGCTATTGAAATATAATGGCTTTTCATTATGGTAGAGTAACCCAGTTGCAATACCTAAAGAAAAATAATTAAGGAAATGTGGGTTTGTTAGAAGTGTTCAATAAATCTATTACTAACTCCCTTTTCTTCCCTTTCTTCCAAACTGGCCATTTCATAATGCGGGGAATGGATCCCCCATCCTCCGAGTCATCCATAGCAAGAAAATGGTACCATCCTTTCCCTTCACTTTCATTTCCTTCAGTTATCAAATCCAGTCAGTTCTTCTTCCTAATGAAACTCTTCTGTCTCCATCTCCACTGCCACTGCCTTAGTTTAGGTCTTCCCCCTGTCTCTTTGCTAGGACTACAGCACCTTTTTATCTGGTTTCTGCACCCCTGATCTAGCTCCCTTTGGTCTATCATTTATACTGATGCCCATTCTTTTTCTTTTTCTTTTTTTTTAATATATATATTTTTAATTTTTAAGTAATCTCTATGCCCAAAGTGGGGCTTGAACTTACAACCCTGAGACCCAAAGTTGCATGCTCCACCGACTGAGCCAGCCAGGCACCCCTGATGCCAGTTATTTTTCTAAACACATATTTCCATGCCAGTTTCATGCTTAATATCATTCTGACTCAACATTACTTTTGGGATAAAATCCAGACTCTACCACATGGCACCTAAAACCTTTTATGTTCATGCCTAACTCTCCTGCACCCTCTCTGGCCGTAATCCCATCCCTATCAGTCACAGTCATGTACTTCACACCCCAGCCACTTTCAACAGACTACAGGAATTGCTGCCATTATGTTATAAGTGGGGTCCAGAACATCCAATCATGTAAAATGCCTGAGCCTGTTTTGCAAGGATAATGAAATAACCTGGTGAGCCAGTTGCTGTATATCTGAATTCAAGTTATTGCATTATCATGGAGTTTTATTGTACTTCAGTCTTCTCAAGGGCTTTCTTACATTTATGCCTTTGCATATATTATTTCCTCCTTCCCTGTCATTCTCTCTGTGAACTCCAACTTGTCTTTCAAAACTCGTGGCAGGTATGGCCTTCTCCACCCCCACCTGCCCACTTTACCTTCCGCCACAAATTATATTAGGAGTCCAAATTTCATACTTTAGTACCAAATGAAGTGCATGACCCTATCACCATAGCAAGTATCATGCCAATGATAATTGTTTAGATACATGCTTGTCTCTTTTCCTTTATCTTCCCGAACCCTTCATCACACACACACACACACACACACACACACACACATACACCATGCATGCGCACACACCATTTAGGGTAAGAATCTTATTTTTCATATCTATATTTGCTCTAAATACTCAGCCCAATGGCAAGCACAAAGAACAAATTCATAATCTAAATGGAAGCTAAAGATCTGCATTTGCAGTAAACCATTTGAATAAATATTTGCTGCTTCGTGCTTTCTAATCTGTTAGGAATATCCTAAGCTGGGGCACCTGGATGGCTCAGTTGGTTGAGTGTCTGGCTCTCAGTTTCGGCTCAGGTCATGATCTCAGAGTTGTAGGATCAAACCCCGAGTAGGGCTCTGCATTCAGTGGGAAGTCGGCTTCCCCTCTCCCTTCCCCTCCTGCCCCTTCCACTGCTTGAGCTCTCTCTCTCTCTAAATAAATAAATAAATCTAAAAAAAAAAAAAAAAGATTCTCTCTCCCTCTCTCTCTCTGCACCTTGGCCCTCTCCACTCCCTCCCTTAAAAAAAATATCCTAAGCCAATTTGGCCATTCATGATCTCATTAGGTTCTTCTTCGTAGACAATATTAATAATTGATAACTTGAGATAAGTGAGGGTATGGCTTTCCTCCCTCACAATCTCTTTGGCAACATTTACAATGACAAGTCTTGCAGTTTGCCATCCGTAAAAACATTTATTGGCAAGCATGCACAAAACAGGTCACATGAACCTGTTCATGAAGTTCCATTGAGTCCCAGTTCCTTGTCCTTGCAGGCACTCTACAAAGGCCTTCCTGGAAAGGTGCATTGGAGACACGTGCAACCATATGTCTAGCAACAATGGGCTTAGCCTAGGATCACCTAGTTACTGCTGGAGTACAGGGTTGAATGGACTCCTAGACCACACATAAACTCCAGAGGGTATTCAGACCCTGGGTTTGCTGATTTTCACACCTTGTTCATGCAAAGGTGGAGGTACATTTATAATATTTTCTAGCCAAGCCACATTAACTTCAACACCATTCATTTCACCAAATGAAAACTTACTTCTAACACCTCTTACACTTCCTAACACATTCCAGGGCTGCCTGAAATGAAGGCAGGAGAAGCATTGCCTTTGCAGAATGTCATCCTAGCTCAGGTTCTCCTAGAGTTTCTCATTTAGATTTAATTCTTCCTGGACTGTGTATCCCTGATTTGGGAACTCCAAAAATTAACTAACAGTCTCTGGATTTTAGGTTAGAATTAACTTCAAAATTAATGGATAGTTGCTAGGTTAAAATTAAGAAACACACTTAACCCACTGTATCCTAATGTATTTTAAAATGAAGTATCAACTCTGTAGTATTAATTAACTCTTGGATCTTATGGGCGATCACACTGATTTTTGTCAGCCCCCTCCTAAAGATGGCACACAGTAAATGGCGCTGACAGCAGTGAATTTTGGCCAGAAGGACTGGTTAACTGAGCAAATACTCTTTCCTGGCACAGCCTAAAACATTTCCCGTCCCTTACTCCCTTCTGTGTTCACCTTCAGTTGTGATTGCTCTCTCATTGTCCTGTCTTCAACCCAGGGGTTCAGACCTCTTCTACCACCATTTTTACTTTTTAGTTTTACATTAAAATTATACAATGGTCTTTTCACTCATATTTGAGGTCTGTCAATTACATAGTATTGTTTGATCCTTCAAGTGCTTATATGTTTAATCTCCTTGTAGAAGCCTATTGATGCTTTGTCAAACATTACTGCCCTTCCTCCTGCCTTCTACTTTCCCTTCCCTGTGGCAATAACTCTATGTAGCACTTTTACTTGCACATAGAAAGTGCTAGAATGTCTATAGAATGGATGAGTGACATTCCAAGTTATGGAAGGGAGAAACTTATCCTTGTATACATAATGCTAACATTAAAGAGATGGAATTTCTGCATACAGAAGCAAATTAATTTAGGCTAGTTCTTGTTGAAGTAAATCCCATTATAAAAATATTTATGCATGAGGATTTAATATTTATTGTACCCAGGACTATGGTGAATCTTTTACATATAACATCTCATTTGATCTTTAAAATAGCACTTGGAGATAGATGCTACTATCTCCTTTGTGTCCTGAAGAAAAGAGGAAGTGAAATCAATTGTCTCAAGTCATATAGTGGTGAAGCTAAAGCCAGGCTCTGAAGTCCAGGCCTGGGCTAACACCATACAAATTCCCTTTATAACCTATTGCCAAAAATATTTTGAAATCTTGACCTGGTTCACTTAATTTCAATTAATACAACAGCGAAAGTCTAGTACATCTAAAGTACAGGGAGCTCATTGTAACTGAGATTTAGGCACTATAACATTAGCTTCTTGCATAAGCACCAGCACTGTATCATAGACTCATTGGTTCATTTGTTCGTTCAGTAATATTTTTTTGAGCTCCCACTCCAACCATATTTTGACAGACCTATATATGGCATAATATGCATTATAAACCCTTGCCAGCAAGTCAAATTGACCTTCATGGAGAGTTGTAACTAATAGGTTCCTGAGTTCAAATGAGCACATTGATCTCTGTGCAACTGGGATAAAAGTTATGAGAAGCTTCTGGCCAAACTCCCTCTTTGGAGGGGTAAGGATTTTAATTCAGCCTTAGTCACTGCATCTTTCAGCTTTAATCTTACAGCCATTTTAGGTCAGTAGAAGACTATCATTGATGTTAGCATTTGTATTTCCATCTCCAATTTTAAATCTTAGGTTTTAAAGAACTACAGAAAGATAAAAGCAAACATTTTGTTTGAGTAATGAGACAATCAACTCTTGTTACTCAGATTGACATTTAATAAGTAAAAGGTCATAAACTTTTTTTGCTCCTTGAAATAATGTTGTCTCTAAGCATAAGTTGTGATTCACATGTAAATTATATATTGATATGTTGGGTGCAGATTGAAAATATTCTTTATAAGACAAAAGGTGGAAAGTGCACACCCCATAATGATAACGTTAATATGAAAATATTTCCATTTTGAAATGATGACTTAAGGGGAGAAGATGCACAGCAGTTAAAGCTAAGTCATTCAGCATGGCATACCACATAACTTTGTCATTGGATTGAATGCCCATTATTATTTTTTTAAGATTTTATTTATTTATTTATTTATTTTAGGGAGGGAGAGATCATGTACGGTGGCGGGGAGGAGCAGAGGGGGAGGGACAAGCAGACTTCGTGTGGAGTGTGGAGCCCGACCCGGGCCCAATCCCATGACCCCAAGATCACAACCCAAGCCAAAATCAAGAGTCGGAAGCCCATCTGACTGAGCCAGCCAGGTGCCCCTGAATACCAATTATAAGCTACTTGACATGCCACCAATTATAAGCTACTTGACATGCTACTTGACTATGCCTCAGCACATCCACCTGAACTAAGGGTTTCAACTTCATTGTCCCCAAGAGAGCACCATGATGGTAGTATATAGGACTTCTAGTTAGAATTAATATAGAAAAACAATGAAAAGCAGTATTATGCTGATCCAAAAGACAACTGAATGTGGTTACTTTTTTCCCTTCTTCTTGCAAATTCTTTCTGGTTTTTCAGTGTAAAGGGACTTTGCCAGATAATATCTTAAAATGCCCAAAGTCGATTAGTGTTTTTAGATCACAGGATATTCCCAGCCTTTCTCTTTGGTTCCTATGTTGCCTCCATCCCTCTCTGATACTTTTGTCCTGAATGCTGATTGCTAGATCTCTCATTCTGATGTCTTACTCAGGGACAGCTTCATGCTCAGGACGATTTCCAGCCTTTTTCCTCAATCAGACTTTTACATTCCACTATTCATTTCCCCAGACACCTGTTCTCTTCTAGGTGAATCTACATGTTAATGACTAATAAACACTAATCCCTACGGATAAATCAGATATCTGATGCCTTACATATTTCAGGTAACATAATCAATTAATCTGGTTTAAAAGCATAAATATCCAGGGGTGCCTGGCTGGCTCAGTCAGTGGAGTGTGTGACTCTTGATCTTGAGGTTGTGAGTTTGAGCCCTCTGTTGGGTGTAGAGATTATTTAAAAATAAAATCTTTTTAAAAATAAAAATAAATAAAAGCACACATATCCAGGGAGCCATTATTATATGGAAATACCTATCATATTGCCAAATTAGGGAGGAATATTTAGAGGCGGGGGTGGGGTGGGGAGGAGGGCTCCTGGACCTCCATCAGCTTTCAGATCACACAATATAAACAGATTGATATGGGAGGAAAGAGTATGGGATTTGAAACCATAACTCCTAGTTTAAAGTTCTGATTTTGTTTACCTACAAATGTCCCTGAGCTTTTATTACCTAATCCATACAAGAGGAAATGATGCTTACGTCCCATGGTTATGTGAATGAGGCTTAAATATGATGTTATTTGAGAAAGTCCTTTTAAAGCTGAAAAGCATTAAAACACGCTAGAGTTACATATAGTTATATATGTTATTATTATAGTAACTGAAAAAGACACTCGCTTAAGCCAACTGTTCAAGATCAAGCAAGTTATATGTATTCCAAGAGCTACAAGAGGACTGGCAGTTAGAAAGGGGCTTGTTTTGGAATGGTGGGTCATAGGCTCAGGTGTTTATGCATCAGCCTCTTCATTGACTCTTCACAGGCCGTTGATCCTTCTTGCCCCTAAGCTTAGCCTGAAAACCATCAGCCTGGAAGCACTGAGGTGAAAGAAGGCAAGTGCTTGAATAAGGAGATTGACTGCCCCAGGTCTATACTCCTGTGAATTCTGTAGCACAATTATAAAAGTCTTATTGCAAAATATAAACAAAATGATTCATTTTAGTGGGTGGGAGAGACATCCTGTTTTGGAAGTGAGTCAAGCATGGGGGCTGGGAGGAGTCCTACTCAGCACTGATTTGGACTTTATTCTGAAGGTGGAAAGGCTGCTCAGAAAAGAGGGCATTAACATGTTACGATGGCATTCCACGTCTCTATCTGGGCACTCGCATCCTCTCATCTGAGGTCTACATAACTGTGTAACAGCTCTCAGTGAGGACAATTCCAATAGCCTAGAAACAAAAAATATCTAGCACCTTTTAAAGATTGGTTTTGTGTTAGAAATTGCAAGATCCTCTATTTCATAGTGGAACAGAACTCCATTTTGAATCTCTTCTTTCTGAACACTCCTTTTTTCCCTGTCTGAATTTCCCCTCTTGCATTCTCTTGGGGTCTCCTAAAGACGTGTAGTGTGTGTGTGTGTGTGTGTGTGCGCGCGCGCGTAAGTACACAAGTATATATAAAACATATACTATACAATAACAAATATATATAATACACTTAAATGTACAATGTTAAATATTATCTGTGATGCATTATAAAATAAGTAGTGTGTATCAGAGTATCCCAGTGTTTAAAAGTAATTCACCATTATTTAGGGGGAAACTAAGTGTAAATCCCCTCATTTTTGCTTGTTTGTTTTGTCAAGAAGTGAAGGTAGCTAGACTAAAGAGAGCCAATCAAGATTAATTTTAACTGGAGCTATTGAATACAAATATGTACAACATCAGATTTGACGGTAATTGGTATCTTCCTTTTCCTGGCCAGAAACTGGTACCATAAAACGAAATTAATGATAAACCAAATGATTCTCAACTTTAATCAACTAATTCTTAACTCTCAACCAATTAATGGGGGAACATCCTAGCATTAGTCAAGAAAAGATTGAAAATAATATAGTTCTGAAAGGAAAGGAAGGAGAGGCTTAACTTACACCTCCTTTGAAGAGTTACCTTGTGATTCTAGTACTGTTGGTATGAAATCCCAGTTACTGCAGTAAGCAGGAAAATGAAGCATTGAGTGGAATATGGCACTTAAGATACAATCTTGAATTCCCAACAGAGAATCCCACTGGACATGGGAAGGAATGGTTGTTCCTTATGGCCACTGACTGGGCTGCCTCTGGTGTATCATTCACTCCTGCCCTGTCTTTCTTTTCTAATCCATAAGATGTAAATAAGTAACTTTTCTCAGGGTGCCTGGGTGGCTCAGTCTTTTAAACATTTGCCTTCCGCTCAGGTCATGATCCAGGGTCCTGGGATCAAGCCCACGTAGGGCTCCCTGTTCGTGGGAAGCCTGCTTCTCCCTCTCCTCCCCATTCATGCTCTCTCTTGTTATCTGTCTTTCTCAAATAAATAAATAAAATCTTTGTTTTAAAAAGTAACTTTTCTCTTTTAAATCTCCTTGGGCAGTTGTTTCTTAGATTTTTAAGTATCTATTTTTAAAGCATTTTGAAACTTAATCAGAAATGTTTTCATTCTATGATAAATCATTGTAAATTTCTGACTCTTTTAGCTGCATCTTAAGGGGAAAATATCCACTTTATATTTTTTAAAGAATTTTGAGAAACTACACTAGAAGTTATTAATAAGAGACCTCATTTCCCTATCAACAAGCAAGAAAAATGATGTGGGACTGAAGATGCAAAACAGGCCTTCCAAATACAGGCAGGTTACTCTGAATTATTATATGTAACAGAAAAGAAAATCACTTTGCAGAGTTGTTGTAAGAATTACAAATGATATATTCACATAAAGGAATAGTTATTAGGAATACAATAGATTATAGTCATCCATTTATCCATTTATCCTTTGGGGCATCCATCCCCAACCAGTATTTTGACATCAGTCCTATTGTTATGTCTAACTTTAATTTCTTTCCAACTGTATATATTACACCTGATTTCATCAGCCTTTTTAAATATTGAAAGTTACTGGCCTGGGATTTAAAGTTTCTGTTAACTATTTTCTAAACATTTTATTAAGTAACACAGAATAAGAGCTGTTCAGTGTTGCCAGAAGGAATAATTAAAAAGAGTCTGGTGCTTTGGGGAAAATTGGTGCATGTCTAGTAGCAATTAAGCAAAAGCTGGCAACTTATTTTGTTGACTTGAATGATACAAAACAAGAGGGACAATGATCGGGAAAAGATAAGACTGAATTGGAAGAGATTAATGGAATTTGCCCTGACCCCACTGTTCCTTTGAGCATAGTAAGCAGTCAGTGAAGTCACATCAATTTTGATATTTGAGAATTGGAGATTGGCTTGAAGTTTCAGATATCTTCCATGTTTCATTTCTATTATTTACCAATATTCTCCAGTACTGGCCCTGACAGTTTGATATTGAATAGCTAGTAAGGCCCCCTCATTTATACTTTATTGTCTCAAAGCCAGGAAGAAAGTGTTGTGACTTCTAAGTTTCAACCCTTCAGCTTCATGTAGTTGCTCACATTTTTCTAAAAAGAAACCCACCACTGTCTACAAAAGGGTTTTCTTGTGTCTTACAGCACAGCTTTTATACTTCTTTCACCATTTCCAGGTATTGAACTGGGAAGAGGGGATGGTGTGAGGAACGCAATTTCAGTATCTATTATCTCTGAAGATGAAGCACTTGGAGACTTTTTGTATCCTTCTGTTTTTCTCCACATCATTAAGCTGAGAGAGTAAAAGCATCTGCTTGCCTCAGATACAAAAGAGGCTGCTACAAAGTCCACTAAATATGCATAAAAAGAGACAAGAAGGAAAAAAATATAAGCTACTCATCTAGTTCATGTGCTGATTCATATCCCAGTTTATTTTCATTATTAGATGTATGGGAAGGATTTAATTCATTGTTAACCCAGAGAAGTCTAATCCTGGAAGGGCAGTTCCAAAATAGGAAAAGGGGGGTGGGGGTGCCTGGAGTGTCAATTACATATAATTCTCAGGTATTAATGACCCCAAAATAAAGATGGGGTGGCTGGGGTTTGTTTTACTAACATGTGAACTCCCATGTTTTCTTCTGTCCCTCATTAGTCTAAGAGTGAAGAAAGTTATAGTTCTCTTGTCCACCAACAGCATTTCCATGTTATGTCCATAAAAGATGTTCAGTGGCGTTGAATTGAATGAATAATGATGCTGCATTGCTAATGTAGATACATATATTAGAATAATATCTACCCAAGAAAGGATAACAAAGGGCAAATTTGTCAGCAGGGCTGCATAAACTAAGACTTTTAAAATTAAGAGGGGATCTGAAGGCAGCATTGCTCACAACTCAAAAGAATAACAAGAATTCTCTGATAGCATGCATGTGGTAAAGTCAGAGCAGTCTATTAGATCACAGTTCTCTCAAACAGATAGTCCAGAAGGACAGAGGCTAAATACAACGCCCCCTGATCTTGTGTTACTCTCATCCATACAATGATGGAGACCACTGACCTGAGTTTGGCAATGAAAGCTATAGGAGCCTGGGGGAATGAAGTAGCACTGCCTCCCTTGGTTATCATTTTTAAAAATCTGAAGAAATTGCAGAATGAAACTGACCCACTAGAAAAGCTGTATCATTTACCATTAATTGTGAGAATATCTTTAAAGAGCTGCCAGCTGGCTAATGGCTAACCTGTTTTGTTTTGTTTTTTTTTTTAATGTGAGAAAAGAGATCCTGTGAATTCACATTAGGTGTGGGCAAATTTTTCCTTTAGCAGAAAAAAAAAAACAACCTGCCCAGGCAGTTCATTCAATGTAGTTTTAATAAATTCAGTTATGTCTTTTTAACCTGCTGAAACTCCTTGAAATAATTAACTGAGTATTTGCAGTTAGATAAGCCAGTGGTTTGCACTTTGTTGTGATCTTCCCCTAGGGCTCTGAATGAAGGGCCCTTTAAATAAGTTGGGGAACAAGTTAATAGTAGATACAAGGTTAGATCCCGGGTAATTCCAAAAACCAGATACGTAAATATGTAAAGTGAGAGCATGTCAGTCAGTTTGAACTGTGTGATGACTTTTAGAAACCTAGAAACAATTTTAAAACGTATTTATTAACGATTCAGAAGCAATGCAAATAAATGGTACATATTTGCCAACAACAAGTTTGGGGGATTACGAGAAAGTCTTGAAGGACTTAATTAAGCTCAGTAATGGGGTAAACACAATAGCAGATGATGCTCAATGGAGAGAGGATGGAGGTAATATATAATGAACAGTTTGGAGTTGTGCATTTAATGAGTTCTGATTTAGCCATGCCTCTCAGGAAGAGAGACTCCCAGCTAGTATCATAATAAACAGGGCAAGGGGGACAATGGATTAAAAAAATAGATTAATGAGTTACAACATTTACAAAAAGTGGATGGAATTTATCAACCCAGAGAGCATTGTTATAAAGCTATTCTTGAACTGGCTTTTAGGTTAGATTGAATTATAATGAACATTCTCTGATATTTCAGTAATTAAAACTTTCTAAATTTTAATGTAATTCCAGTATACAGACAGTTCCCAACTTACGATGGTTCAACTTAAGATTTTTCACCTTTACTATGGTGTGAAAGCAATATGCATTCAGTAGAAACCATACTTTGAATTTTAAATTTTGATCTTTTTCCTGGGCTAGCAATATGCCTCAGGATCCTCTCTCATGATGCTGGGCACTGGCAGCCAGCTGCATCTCCCAGTCAGCCATGCATCATGAGGGTAAACAACCAATGCACTTCACAATCATTCTGCATCCATACAACCATTCTGTTTTCACTTTCAGCACAGTATTCAATCAATTACATGAGATAGTAAGTACTTTATTACAAAATGGGCTTTGTTTTCAATGATTTTGCCCAACTATAGGCTAAATGTAAGTGTTCTGAGCATGTTGAATGTAGGCTAGACTAGGCTATGATGTTCAGTAGGCAGGCTGTATTAAATGCATTTTTGATTATGGCGTTTTCTCTTTTTTTTTTTAAAAAAGATTTTACTTATTTATTTGAGAGAGAGAATGAGAGACAGCACGAGAGGGAAGCGGTTCAGAGGGAGAAGCAGACTCCCCGCTGAGCAGGGAGCCCGATGCGGGACTCAATCCTGGGACTCCAGGATCATGACCTGAGCCGAAGGCAGTCGCTTAACCAACTGAGCCACCCAGGCGCCCCTATGGCGTTTTCTCTTTTTAAAGATTTTATTTATTTGAGAGAGAGAGAGCACAGAGGGAGAGCGAGAAGCAGACTCCCCGCTGAGCAGGGAGCCCAACATGGGGATCATGACCTGAGCAGAGGCAGACAGACGCTTAACTGACTGAGCCACCCAGGCGCCCTGGCATTTTCAACTTATGATGGGCTTATCGGGATGTAGTGCCATCATAAGTAGAGGAAGATCTGTATTATCTTTAAAAAGAAAAGTGTGTGCTATTTCAAACACATTGGCAATCATAAAAGCAGCACAAGCATTCATGTATCCACTACCTAACTTTATCAAACCCTAACATTTTTAGCCATAGTCCTTTCAGAATCATTTGTTTAAAAGAAATGCAACATTAAGGTACTGTTGAAGCCCCTGTGTAAACCACTCAGATTAATTTCTCTCCTGCCTGTCTGCATCCCTCTCTCCCTTCCTGAAAGATGTCATTATCATTTTATTTGGTGTATAGCGTTCCCATGCTTGTTTTATATTTTTTATTATATATTTATATACCTAACTATATAACATAATATTACTTTGCAGGTTTTATTAAAAATTCTGTGGTTTCTGGTTTTATTTAACTTTATTGTTATCATCGTCAAATAAGTTGTATTTATTTCTCCTTGCAGCTAGGGAGGAGTGCCCACCGTGAGGAACCATAGGGTGTCTCGGTAAGATGGTGCTAGAAGGAACCTTTCATAGCAGTTGGACTTTGGGTGACAACTGAGAAGGGTCTAGGAAGCAGAGCTTTGTTCTGAAATGGGGGCCGTGAGGAAAGGAACCAGGGATAATTCTATGATTCTTTGCTGAAGGGTGTCCTTGATAATTTTGTTGCTGTGTAGTATATCAAGTGTTCTTTGTCTTCTTTCCCTTTTATTTTATATGTCTTCTAGTATAACTGTAAGGTTTTTTTTCCAGCTTTATTGAAATATAGTTGACACATTGCATATTAGTTTCAGATGTACAGCATAACGATTTGATACGTGTATGTATTGTGAAATGATCACAATAAGTTTAGTTAACATCCATTACTTCACAAGGTTACCAATACTGGGTATAACACCCAGTGCTCATCACATCACATGCCCTCCTTATTGCCCATCACTGAGTTGAGACCTTTTAAGATCCACTCACTTAGCAACTTTCAAATATATAGTACAGTATTGTTAACCATAGTCACCATGATATATATTAAGTGCCCAGACTTATTTATCTTATAACTGGAGGTTTGTACCCTATGACCACAGGTTTTTAAACTTTATAGAAATGGCACCCCAACCTAGCATCTTTTTGCACCATGCTTTTTAGACTGAACACTATGTTATTGCTCAGCATGGCATTTTGTATGTTTATCTCCATTGATTTATGTAGCTTTAGTAAATTCATTTTGACCACGTATTCCATGCATAGATATATCACAATCTATCTGTGGTCTTTTGATGAGCACCTAGGTTATTTTTTCAATTATTTCCAATAGTATTGTGATGGATGTTTTAAATACGTCTCTTGGTGCATGTGTGCACATGTCTCTGGGGTATATACCTACAGCTATGTATATTTTAGACTTTGTTCAGTGTGGTCAAATGCACTCCATGGTGACTTTAACTAATTTACTTTTTTCCTACCATGGGATGAGAATTCCCACTGTTGTATATCCTCACCAACACTTGGTATGGTCAGACTTTTTAAACTTTTGCCAATCTGATAGGCAAATGGAATCTTGAGGTTTCTATTTGTATTTTTCGGAATTATTTCCTTTTTAGGAAAAAAGAACTTTTTTCTTAGAAAAAAAAACCCAGAAAATACTAATTGCCATGTTAGCATTTTTTTTTCTCTACAACTTAGGAAAATGCCCTGTGGGGATTTTTCTCTGCTTTCTTTCTTTTTTCCTAATGATGAAAAGTGATTTGATGAAAAGCGATTCTACGTAGGAGAGAGAAGGCCTGTAATATGTTGTGGTCACACAGCAAGCCATAGGTCACTTAAATTGTCTCTTTATGATTGGCAGAGGTCTTGGTAAGAGGATCTTTGGTTTAGGAGAAAGTCAGGGCTGACAAGAAGATGAGGTTGCTACCTGTCAGCAGTGCTGCTTGAAAGAAAAGGTTGTGACATATATTTTCCACTGGCAAGTTGTCATACGTATCATTTGCAAATAGACAGAATATGAATACCAAAGACATAAATATTACACAAACTGTTAAGAAGCGATAGGATCCGAAACCAGACCCTTTTCTTCCCAAGTGAATAGACCATCTGTTGAATTAGAGACATTACTAGGCTTCTGTGTTTATGGGACTTTCTTTTTTTCTGCGCAATGATCCTGGGAATGTACTTCACTGGCTTTTATTTTTACACTATAACACATATAATTCTCTGTGATAACTGAGTCAGATTTCTGAATGAAAAAAAATAGTTGTTAGTAACGTACTTTTATAGAGATAATTACTGAAATTCTTTTCTCCATATCATTACTCTTAATGGGTTACTGAGATCACATTTTAATTTCCAAACATAATTTTCATCTTATGTTAAGTGCTTAATACTTCAGCATGGCTAATCTCCTTTTACAGGAGATTCTTCTACTTGTAATAGTTGTGATGGATGGGTAGTCCAGATTTATGTTTCCTGCATAAGTGAGGAAATGACTCAAGGTAGAGGGTCATGGTTGCATAATAAATCATTTGCAAAGCTAGGGTTAGAAGGATACTTTTTTAACTCTTGCTCCTGCCTGATGCTTCACTCACTAGAGTAATTCCTAAAATTTCTGCCAATATGTAGTTCCTGGCAATGACTCATAACTTAGCCCAGACCCCAGAAAGGCAAATATTTGGGAAACAAGTTGAAGGGGACACTTTTCTGGCTAACTCCTGAACAACTTCGGGACAAGACCCGTTAGGGATGGGTCACTGGGATGGTGAGTCACTTTCACTGGTGCTCCTTTTCTGGGTGAAAGCAAATACACTAAAACCCATTGAAGTTCTTGGTGCCTAAAAGTCATGATTTCTCTCAGTATAGGAAAAGCTGTACCTCCCCTAATATGTTTATTTAGTTCTATTTTATTTGGGGAGCAATCTAAATGATTATTTCTGTAGTTCTTTTGGACACTCAGATTCAAATTTGCAGCCAACCTCCAATAACAAACATACCTTTGGCACGAATTATTGTGCTGGCTTTATTCTTTCCTATGCTTGTTTGCTCTCATTATGATTTCTTCATTACCTTATTTTTTCCCATTATAGACTGTGTACTTTTATAAGCTTCCCCAGATCCTTCTGGAATGAAATTTCCTTTCCCAAGCAATGTCTTAGACAAGTTTTGCTAAAAGACTCCCACAAATAGTCATGTACAGTTGTAATGGACTTTCACAAATAAACATTAAGGTGCTTGTTGAACTACTGTATTTAAGCCAAGTTAGTGAGGTGGCAGTTTACAAGTAAGTTCTAGTACATCAACGCTCAAAGCCAAGATATTTCCTTATGTTAAAAGTTCCCTCCTGGGGGGAAAAAAATAAATAAATTTCTAGTTCCAGATTCCTTTTCAGTTGGGAATATGTGAGATCATGGGTAAAGGCACTGTTTTCCAAAGTGTGCCCCATGGAATATTCATTCCCAGGAATCTTAAATAAAAACAGGAAGAAAAAGAAAAAAAATTAATATTCTGTACTCACATTTGTGGAAATGTGGAATTAACTAAAGGTATTCAGGTTTTTTACAGAAAAACTTCTCAGAATCTTTAATATGCAAATGTATTCTGGCTTTCCCAGAACAGGAGATGGGGTTAGTTTCCTAAACTTATTTGGCCCCAGAGCCTGGTTTATGAACATGCTTATGCTCCCCCACCCGTCCCCTACTGCCCCAACCGCAACATCCCATTGAAGACCACCACCGTGGTGGGAGAAGACTCAGTTCTTCCGTTCATTCCCCCCTTCACCTCCCCACCCTCCCCAGCCCTGTGCAGGTTTTGAGTTAACTCCCTGGACGGCTGAGTGTTACCACTGTGGGTAATAATTAGTGCAGCACTTCTCTGACGAATCCCAAGGGATGCGGCCACATGGGAGGAAGTACCTCCACCCTTTACTTGGTGCTAACAGGTGTCGCTGGATCTGTGGAAGGGGGCAGTGTCTCAGGGGAGTCTGGGGCTGACGGGGTGCAGCACAGTGGCTCTCAACCCACTGGCACCAGGTCTTCTTGATGTTAGCAATCAAGCCAGCCATACACCCATGTGGATCCAGCTTCAGATCAGCCCTGCCCAAAGGCTATGGGGAACTTTCTTGGGTAGCCATATCTAAGAAGAATTAGGAGACTAAGTTTTATAGGAGGAATGTTCTACAATGGAACAAGGATCTAGGGTTCATTTTTCTTTTAACATTAGATTTGGAAGGAAATAAAACAGTTGCCAAGATTCTGTTTACAAATGGCCATGGCAAGGAAGATTTTTAAAAATGCAATTGTGAATCTTTGCTACTGAAAGACAAGCTTCAGTTGGTTACTATTAGTCCTGTCTAAGAAGACAAATGGACCCCACTCACCCGAGAAGAGCCATAGAACTCAAGATTCCTTGCCAAATGCAAGTATTTTTAATAGTATTAGTATTTTTTGGGTGCCTGGGTGGCTCAGTTGGTTAAGCGACTGCCTTCGGCTCAGGTCATGATCCTGGAGTTCTGGGATCGAGTCCCACATCGGGCTCCCTGCTCAGCGGGGGGTCTGCTTCTCCCTATGACCCTCCCCCCTCTCATGCTCTCTCTATCTCATTCTCTCTCTCAAATAAATAAATAAAATCTTTAAAAAAAATAGTATTAGTATTTTTAAACTTCAGATTCATTCCATGTGGGAGTTTATTATCTGGCATGTATGTATTACAATTACGTCTCCTAGCCTTGAATCAAATAATTTTGTTTACAATTTAAATAAACCAAGCCACGATCTTTGGAACCCATCACCCAACAGGGTCTCCTTAACCTTCAGAAAGGAAGGAGGCACATCTCTTCTGGAAACTAAGAAAGATGAGTTATGGAGCCCTTTGGGCTGACCATCAGTTTGAGTGTGTACTTTAGGATCAAAGAGGTAACATCCAAAGAGATAGCAAGGTCCCGAGTCTAAACTGCCTCATCCCTTTATCTTAAAAAATAATAATAGTAATAAGCCAAAGGCAAGAATCTTTTCGCACCTCCTATAGCACCTGCAATTTTGTAGCCAGAGTCCCCAAATTATCTTCCCCAGGATACTTTTTGTACATTTCAAAACCTGTTGGTTGTGGTACTGGGAGACAACTCTGAAAAATGTGGGGAAGATCCCAGCATGTGGGACACCATCTCAAATGACCCAAGGTTTGTTCTTGGTCTCTGCGGCATAGAAAGATGCCAACCTTTTGAGTATAGGACCTTCTTACTCACTGCTGAAAGGATTAAGCATCTTGCCACAGCTCTCACTGCCAGAAACAGTCTACGTTTTTGCCAAAGGATTTAAACTTGGAAAAGCACCTGTATGATGGAGCAAGACTTGCCTGGGGAGAATTAGGAAGAATGTATCATGGTGCCCCACCCACTGAGCGTGCAGTAATTGAAGTACTGTACGAGGTGATATAGGTACATATTATGAATTACTAGGGAGAGAAACACATCATGCAATACTCCTAACCATTCATTGGGAGATGGGAGACCAGGTGGAGCAGCACAGCTCTGCTCACTGTGGTAAATTACACACATGATGCAACAGCAGTCTGATGAGCAGTGGGAACTCTGGATTCCACGCGGCCTTCCCTCCCCAGTCTTCACAGTGCCTTACCCAAGTTATCTGATTAATCTTGCCTGTGCCCTGTGAGGTGGCAAAGCTCATTATCCTCCATTAGGTAGATGTGGAAATAGAGACATGGGGAGGTTAATTTACTCCTGGTGATTTAATGAATCAGCATCAAAACCGGAAGTGGTACCTGTTTTTCAAATTCTCAGTCTTCTCACTCCAAGATATTCTAAAACTTAGCTGAACAGAATGTTGTTTTCGTTATTGTTGTATATCATGTAGTTCTGGATCCATTTCTGGCACTTAACTTTTCATGTGACCTTAAGCAAATTGCTTGATCTCTCTGAGGTTATCTGCAAAATGGGCATCATGCTTGCCCTGCCTGACCTATAGGACTGTCATGGGGCTTGTATGAAATGAACATTGTTTAATTCCTCCAAAAAAACAGGAAGTTTTTTATCTTACCAATGTTTTGCTATTTATTTTCAAACATATGCTATTTATATACATAATATTTCTGACAATTTAGGAAAACAAATGACTTCTATATGCATTTTATATAATGAAAGTGTGATGAGCTTTGAAAATAGGTGGTCTTTCTCTGTCTCTCTCTCTCACACACACACACAAACACATAACCTAGAGATACATTTTTAAAATGTTTAAATGAAATATTTCTTATTTAAAAGAAAACAGATGGGCGCCTGGGTGGCTCAGTTGGTTAGGCGATTGCCTTCGGCTCAGGTCGTGATCCTGGAGTCCCGGGATCGAGTCCCGCATCGGGCTCCCTGCTCCGCAGGGAGCCTGCTTCTCCCTCTGACCCTCCCCCCTCTCATGTGCTCTCTCATTCTCTCTCTCTCAAATAAATAAATGAAATCTTTAAAAAAAAAAAAAAAAAAGAAAAGAAAACAGAAAGATGACCCTTACTTAGTACCTTACTCAGGGCCAGACACATGGTGTCTGTTCGGTAAATATTCACTGAATAGATGATGGATGGATTCTCTCTGGATAATAATTTCAGTGGTCGATATTATAGATGTCAATGTGTACTCACTAGATTTTCAAAGAAACTGAGACCTAAATAGCCTATAATAAGTATTACTGGTTTTTATCAATACTGATTTATCCATTCTTATAAGGCACATAAATATAATGCAATAGTATCCATTGTACTTATTATCAATTGAACTTACTGTATCCATTGTTATCTATTGAACTTAATGATAATATGGGATAAAATTTGAAATTTTGCCCTATAAATAGTAAAGATAAAGATGGATATTATGTTAAAGTCCTAAGTCATGCAGTCTTCCTGTGACCTTCAGGGATTTGTTCATTCATTCGTTCATGCATTCATTCATATAGTTAATAATTGCTCGCACTGTGTCAAGCATTGTGCTAAGAACTATGTAAGGATTTTTCTTTCTTTCAGGTAGCTTATTCTTTATCTAGTCCCTCAAAAAATGCAATTTTATTGAGCTAGTGACTTTACCTGAAGATTCAAGGTCATATCAGTATTAAACCCTAGACTGAAGTCTCTCTGGGCCACAAAGATTAAAATTTAAAAAAGCTCTCATTCAGAGGGAGTAGAATCAGGAAGAGCTAGTGTGTTTGAGTTTACCTGAGGATGAGTGAGGGAACAGGACACCTCCCCTCAGGGATCAGGTCTCTCCTCCAAATGGAAAGGACGTTTGAAGAACAAGGACAGTCCTCTGGGTTCCTGATATAATGCCATAAAGTAATTTAAAAGACTAGGTTTATGTCATTTATATTTTTAATTATGTCTTTAAAGATGTTATTGAGAACGAAATTTGCTGAAAAACTACAAGAAGAATAAAAATACTTTAATACATTATTACAAATATCCTTCTGAGATTCATTTCCTTTCTCATATTTTCATTATTCTTATCTGGTTATTTGTTTATAGGTGATGTTTCTAGATACGCTTGTCTCATTTTGTACTCTTGTCATGATGAGAAATTCTTGTGGTGTTTCATGAGGAGATTTACCATTTAATTGATCAGAAAGCCTGATAATGTATTCTACTAATGTAACCCTTTATCTGAAAAGTTAAGAAAACTATAATACCCCAAATGAATAACTTCATATTTTAAAAAGTCAGAATTTCCTTCCAAGATACATCATTCATTTCTTTACTGGGGTAAAGACCAAACTCCTTTCACCTGGAAACACAAAATATCATCTAGGTTGGGTTCTGACCAGCTTTGAGAAAAACACAAAGAAACACAGTGGAAGTTCTCCAATATCTACCATTATTATAGTATCTACAAATGTCACCAAGGTAGCCTAAGAATGCTCCCTAAGCCTAATGATGTCAAATGGAAGCAGCTTCATTATTGAAAAGACTGTGGCATTTCTTTCTTTAATAATACAGTAAATAGAAAATAGCACTTCTGTGGATAGTGCCAGTGAGCAATGTGCTCCTGAATTTATTATGGAAGGGGCAAAAATCCTGTGAAGGTGAAAAAGGAAAAGAAGTAAAGGGAAATATTGGGGGAAATATGCATTCTTGGCTGTACCAGTGAGTAAAGAGATACGGGAGTTGGTGAAGGGAATAGCAGGAGAAAAGAAAAGAATTGGAAATTGAGTCAAAAGAGGGGGTGGTCAGTGGAAAGGAAAGAATGAAAGATTGAGAAATAGAAGAAAGGGAATATTAAAGGATATTAAGTAAATTAAGTAAGATGAAGGAAGAGAAAAAGAAGCATGGGAAGATGTGAAAATAAGTGAGCAAGGCAGGAGAGGGTGAGGGACAAATGTAAGAGGTCATCCCCCCAGGAGTCAGCAAACTAGAGCCTGTAGGCCCAAATCCAGTTTGTTGCCTTTTTTTGTGAATCAAGTTTTATTGGAATACAGTCAGACCCATTAATATGCACACTATCTATGGCTGCTTCCATACTACACTGACGGACTTTAGTTACTGTGATGGGGACAGTTGAGTCTTGCAGCTAAAAAATAATCACTATCTGACTCTCCTGCAAAAGTTTGTAGTCTAATCCTGCTGTTGGCAAACTTTAGTGTGCATCAGAATTACCTAGAGGGCGTGTTAAAATAAAGATTGCTGGGGCACCTGGGTGGCTCAGTTGGAGAAGCATCTGCCTTCGGCTCAGGTCATGATCCCAGGGTCCTGGGATCGAGCCCCACGTTGGGCTCTCTGCTCAGCAGGAGCCTGCTTCTCCCTCTCCCTACCAATCCCCCTGCTTGTATTCTCTGTCTCTCTGTGTCAAATAAATCAATAAAATCTTTAAAAAAATAAAGATTGCTGAACCCCATCCCCAGAGTTTCTGACTAAATAGATGTGGGGTGGGATCTCAAATTTTTATTTCTAGTAGGTTCCCAGGTGGTACTGACACTGTTGGTCTAGGACCTGTGCTTTGAGAACCGCTGCTCAAATCTTTACATTATGTCACACAAATACTGTTCTGAGTAAGGAATTTTGTGAAGAAAGGGAAAAGAAAACCAAACCTGATCCTCTTTTTTAGGTAAACATAGATGTATATAGGTTGATATCACAATTCTTTACAGAGTATTTTTTTTGAAATTCTTAAACTGAATCTTTTTATAATGTTGGTTTCATTCTTAAAACAATTAGAATTGAATCTGATTTAGTTAAAAGCTTAGCTAATTGGTGTTTTTTTTCCTAAAAATGTATTATAGTTTAGTTTGATTCAACTCCCTGAAATAATGTTGGAATCTGTCAAAGTTACTATTATATAGGTAATATTGACTGTGTGTCCATTTTATGAGAATAACCTCTCCCCACCCATGGGTGGTAGCTCAGACCACTTCACGGCCTCTGCTTGGTGCCCCTGAGAAACTAAACCATAGGTGAATTGGGATCTTGCTTACTACTCTCCCACTTTCCTCTCAGAATATACTAGAATCTTCTGGCTCCAATTTCCCCATGGAATTGCAAGTTCTTCAATACTGTTTCTCCTGGAGGTAGTCATGAATGTTGTCCCGAGTGTAAGACCTTTGGGAATCATGATACCAAGGAATTGATCTTGCCTTTACCCTCCATCCCAGCCCCCGAGATCTGTTTTTGTTTGTTTGTTTTTTTACTTACAAGTAGTGCTGTGGCTTGCATAGTTATGATCTTCTTCTACCTGTGTCCTTAAATCTGTGCTCTGGCTGTGAATGTGGGCAACCAATTTTTAGCTCTAACTTGGCATGCTCCATGCTTGCTGCACGGCAGTCCTGTGAGGGACAGAGAAATGTTTCTCTTTTTCCTGCATCCTAGCGTTTACGGATATAAAGAGAAACATGATTTTGGAACCTGAGAGTGCCAGAGACACCTTCAGAATAGAATGAGTTCAACTTAGAATTAGCAGCTCTTTAAAACGTGTCATGGTTTGATTCCACCATTGCTCTGAGTGGTTACTTCCTGGCACACACGTAACTGAGATGGGCAGAAGATGGGGGAAAAAATTCCATTTTTCCCCACAAGAAGACCACTAAATAAAGTTGAATTATATTTAATTCTGACTTGTTAGTTCTAGAGGATCTCCAGATTGTGTGAAAAGTTGCTATGTATGAGAAACTATATTATGGATATCAAAGAAGAATGTGACATAAATATATGTCACATGCCTACCATACTATGGTGAATAAGTGCATGCTTAATAAATCAGTGATTGTTGTTGCAACAGACTTCCTTATCTTAATGAGTGTATGGTTCTTAGTTAAAAGGTGATGGTAAGATAAATAATGGAGGCAGTCCAGGCTGTGCATGGCACTGTGTTTACTATAACATGTACACACCCAAACCAGTTCCTCATTTGAATGAACCCATTGTAACAGGTTAATTATTAGTTGTCAGAAAATCCATGTGAAGCATGAACTGTCTGTACTTTGAACATTGTAGGACTTTTAAAAAGGTTTTAAAGCAACCCTGTGATTAATTTTCCTATAAAGTAGGCTTATCTATCGTAATCACAGTGAGGAATCTTGTGGGTTTAAATGCCTCCAAATTCCTCTCTTAATAATTTGAAAGTTATAATCAATGCCAGAGAAACTAAAATTGGACGTCATGTGCCACCTCTTTTCAGATATTCTTCCTATGATGTCTTTTCCCTTTTTTTTCCTTCTCTTCCTGTTGGATATGGCTTCTCGCGAGCTGTTCTCAGCACTGCCTGGCTCAGCCATACCATCACCTTGATAAATGGAATAAGCAAAGGAGTCATCTGCTTCTGTTGCCCTACTATCAGCTTTCCATTCAAAGGACCCACTGCATGTTTTTGAAGTCAAATAGGAATAAGACCATTGGCAGACCCACACTCTGGGGGAGCAGCTGCAGTTGGGATCTATGTAGTAGGGTAGATCACCATTAGTGGTGAAATTTCACTGCAGAATTGTAAAGGTCTTGCTGTATGCAGTCCATTGTGGCAGAATTTTGATAGACAGGTGATGTAAAAAGTTAATGGGCAATTTGACTGCTACTCTCCAGTTCATTCAGGAAATTGCACTACAGTGAAAACAGTGAAGGTCCACTTCCCAGTGAAGTTTTCACTGGGTTTAATGTTAGGAGAGACGCTGGTCTTTCTGGTGTCAGATAGGGATGCAGCTTAGAAGGTAGTGGTGAAGTTTGGTGGATTTAAGGTTTTTCCAATTTCTTCTGAATTTCCAGAACTTTAATTCATACCAGTCTTATTTCATGTATTAGTTTCCTATGGCTACTATAGCAAATTACCACAGACTTAATGGCTTAAAAACACCACCAATTTACCGGAAGTGGGGTTGGGAGATGGGTGAAATAGGTGAAGGGGATCAAGAGGTACGAACTTCCAGTTATAAAATATATAAGTCATGGGGATGGAAAGTACAGTATAGGGGAATATAGTCAGTAATATTATAACAACTTTGTAAGGTGACAGATGGTAACTAGACTTACTGTGGTGATCATTTCATAATGTATATAAATGTCAAATGACTATATTGTATACCTGAATCTAATCTAATATTATATGTCAACTATACTTCAATTAAAAAAAAAAACCCACCAACTTATTATTTTATAGTTCTGGAGATGAGAAGTCTAAAATTTAGTCTTAGTGGGTTAAAAATTAAGGTGTCAGCAGGGCTACATTTCTTCTGGAGGCTTTAGGAGAATTTGTGTCCTTGCCTTTTCTAGCATCTAGAGGTGGCCTGCTTTCCTTGGCTTTTGGCTCCTTCCTCCATCTTCAAAGTCAACAGTACACCATCTTCCAACCTCTCTCCTTTTTTTCCTCTTTACTTCTGGCCAACTTTCTTATCGCCCCCTCCCTTTTATTTCCAATTTTCTGTATGTAGAGCTGTATTTAAGTTACTTAGATCAAATTTCTATCTATTATTTGCTCTGCTAATATATTAATGCTTACTTAACTATGTTGCTCTTACTATTTTCTTTTTTTTTAACCTTTCCTCTTTCTTTTTATAATGAAAACAGACTTGTACTGACACCCTTTTTGACAGATTCATGAAGAATTTAAGGTTTTGCTTTTTAATTTTCAGTTTGGGATTATTCTTAGTTTCTAAACCTACCTTTTTTGAAAGTTCATTGTCTCCATATACTCCCCAAAAGAGGAACCTAGTGTTTTAATATTAGACCTAATTGCAAAAAGGTTTGTGCTTTACAGTTTGCCTATTTCTTGACACGTATATACCATCATCATATTTTATAAAGCAAATGTTAGAGTGAAGTTACGAAACCCTTTACTCTTACAGTTCTTGTTTTCTGTGATCTTAATTGGGAGAATTTATTTATTCCATTATTATTGGTTTTTAAATAGGAAAAAATATTGTGTGTATAGGATAATTAATCCTATTTATGTTATGTTAAATTTTGAGGAGACCAGAAATACTTCCTGGTATCTGGAAGATTGGCTGCATTTATAATGACTTTGATAACAAAAGAAGACATGTACATTGTGGGAAAAAATAGTTACTATATAGTTAAACAAAAATAAATAAAAATCATGCAAAATATACCTCTGAGGAAATCCCTCCAGGTTTTTTGTTTTGTTTTGTTTTGAGAGAGAGAGATAGCGAGAGAGAACATGAGCAGGGAGGAGAGAGAGAAGCAGGCTCCCCACTTAGCAGGGGGCCTGATGCAGGGCTCGATCCCAGGACGCTGAGATCATGACCAGAGCTGAAGGCAGACGCTTAACTGACTGAGCCACCCAGGTGCCCCTGTTCCAGGTTTTTAAATATACATTTTTTTTTTTAAAGATTGTAACTATTCTGGTCATGCTGTTTTCTGATCTACTCATTTTAATTGGCAAGATATTATAAACATTTTCTATATTATTTAACAACATTTTTATTAGCTGCATTGTGTTTTATGATATGGATATACTGTTATTTATTTTTAAAACACTCTAGCGGACATTCTTGCAGCTAATTCCAGGAAAAGAAATTCGTAGGGCAACAGGCATTTTTACATCTTTTGATACATTAGTGGACCCAGATGGTCATAATCCAGAAGGTAGTTTCACAAAACAGAGTTACTACACGTCCTTCCCTTCCAAAGCAAATGCCATAGTGATGTAATTATTGTATTTTGTTTTTTAATTTCAGGTTACCTTGCACCTCGAAATCTTCCTAGTACTGGCTTCTTCCCGTTCCTGCAAACCCTACTCTGTGACACAGACTCTAAATGCAAAGACACACCCTATGGTCCAAAAGATCTGCTTCGTAGGAAAGGAATTGATGATGCACTATTTAAGGACAGGTAAGGGCACTTCCCAAGTGTGTTCAGTTGATTTGAGAGATCAGAATTTGTTTATTTATGAGATATTCAGGAAGCCCTCCTGGGTTAGATATAAGACTTTATTGTCTATGTCTGCAAATGTGGTGATCTAAATATGAATGAACAAGTTGGGTACACATTGAAATTACCATGTTTATGTGGGAGTAAGCATGATCTATTTTAGATGGATTACCCAAACTTTGCTTTTTAAGCTGGGTGGCCAAGGCATTCCTCCTTAACTTCCCTCAGAGATTCTCTATTCCACCTCAAATTGTCAGTGTCACTTTGTCCTAAGCTTGATCACAAGCTTCAGATATAGGGCAATGTTAGGGGGCATTATCTCCTGGAAACATGACATATTTATATTACTCTATGTGGTACTTCCAGATGTAACAGAAACCAGGAGATGCAAATAAGGAAACTAAAGTTCTAGAAATCGGAGGTGCCTGGGTGGCTTAGTTGGTTAAGCGTCTGACTTCTGCTTGGGTTGTGATCTCAGGGTCCTGGAATCAAGCCCCGCATCTGGCTCCGCACTCAGCGGGGAGTCTGCTTGTCCCTCTCCTTCTCTCTCTGCCCCTCCCCCCACTCATGCTCTCTCTGTCGAATAAATCTTTTAAAAAATAAATGAATAAATAAAGTTCTAGAAATCAAAGTAATATAATTGAAAGTATACTTAATAAATGACAACCTTTAAATGAGGTTAATGGATGTCCTATTTTATGGTGTGAGAGGCAGCTAAGAATAAAGATAATCTAGACCATTTTCAACATGACTATAATCTCAATTTTCTGTCCTGGGATTCTAAACCTAAAGAGATTCCCAGGAACCCACCCGTCTGAACTGAAAACAGTATTGTTATCTGAGTCGACCATGAGATAATTCTGGTTAGAGATTTTCTTTAAGTGTTTCTCAAGGAAAGATTACATTTATCTCTAATCAGAGATATTTGAGCCTGAAATTTAATTTAACTTCCTTGGCATTTAACACTATTTCTCTAGTGACATCATTATGATTTTGGTTATCAAATAATATGGGTGATACTTTCAGAGTGAGCAACTGTAAGCTGTTTAGCATAAAATAGAAACATACCAATAATTGTCATGGGCAGTAGTTCAGAAAACACAATTGTTGAGTTGCTAATTCACATTGGTTGTGTTGTTTCAATAAGTTAATGAGTCTTAATACTTAAAACATTCTGGTGTTCCTTCGTTAATTTGTTAATGTATTCAAGAAATAATGACTGAGAAATTTCTGTGTGCCAGGCCCTGTTCTAGGCACTATGACACAGAAGTGAATCAGACAAATCCTCTACTTTTTTGTTACTTGCATTCTAATGGAAAAGCAAGCAAAAAAATGAGCAACCAAATAAATAAATAGTATAATTACTGATAATAACAATAGTGCTAGCCAGAAAAGAAAGCAGGTTATGGGCTAGAAGTTGAAAGGTAGGAAGTCAATAGCGTGGCAGGAGAAGGCCTCTGCCAGCAGGTGGCATTTGAGTAGAGATCAGCAAGGACAGGAAGAGACCAGCCCACGGCCTAGGAAGAGAGTGTTCCAGGCAAAGCAGCAGCAGATAATCCTCAGGTGGTGGGTGATAAACCTGACCATTTAGAGAAACAGAAAGTTGGCTAATGTTGCTAAAATGTAGTGAGAGATGATACTTAGAGGTAGGGAATATGTTGAACAGAAACACGGGAGACAGAGCATGCAGAATCAAACATATAGGAAAAGGGAAGGGATTTGCATTTTGTTTTTAGTATAATGAGAAACCATTGGAAAGTGTTAAGCAGGGAGATGACATGACATATTATGTATGAAACCAGCATGTTCTAAGTATATACAAGCATTACCTTAACTAACACCTGCATTACCTCTGCAAGGGGACCAAAAGCTAACTGGAGCCTATGCCCTCTTGTGTAATCAGAGTAGAGCTAAGACGGAAGCATGACATCTTGGTTGTTCAACATAATTCATAGTCTGTGTGTCCCCATGCGAGTGGTGAATTAGGCATGATCTGTGCCTATGTTCTAATAGGAAAGGGAATATATTAAACCAATCATCATAACTGGAGAGAGTACAATGAAGAGTACCAGAAGGATACTGAAGGAAGACACCTTCCATATTTAAAGCACAGAGAGCTTTCAGGTGGAGTAATCAGGTAGATCTTCACGAAGGGGTTGTTCCTGAGAGAGACATTTCACGAACCAAGGGTTAGAACAGACATGGGAAATGTTAATGTTCTTATTAACAAATTGGTTTGCAGGTCTTGCTGGCACTGTCAACTTTATATCTTTCTTTTTCATGAAGAACCAAGTTACAATGAGGGAAATTGTTAACAATATCTAAGACTACAAATGTACCGTCCCCAAAAGGAGTATTTTTCTGTGTGACATCATAGAGAACCACACTCACAGAGTTGCCTGAGATGAGCCTCTGAGTTGGTTTTGGAACTAGAATCAAAGTCCAGCTTTATTTTATCCTCCGTTGATGATTCTCTGGGCAGATGACCATGTGCACTTTTTCTGTTTTATTCTAACTACCAGGTAGTTTGTCTAGCTCAAACTGTATATTGCTGTATATTCAGTATTTTCTCTAAACTACCAAGTAATTAGAACTTAATTTAGAAAATTATGTACTATAATAAAATTGCATTAATGATATTTCCCACCATGCTATTAATTTTTATGGTTTATACGGCCGTGCAGTGAAACTGGGGCATGGCTACTGGGTAAGCAGTTCCACTAAATTGCTTCCCTTTGGTAAAGGAAGATTATTAAGAAACAAAACAGTCTTCTTTTTCTGTTTTGTAAGTGCAGGGAAGAAAATGCCATCTTTGGCCTCATCAAAAGAGGCTCACCATGTTTATTTTAATAGACTGCTCTTCTTAAAGACGTGATCACACTGCTGCCTCTGCTTGCTGGCCAGTCACCAAGGGTTTCGATGTTTTTGCATCGGTACCAGCCTTCTGTTATTAAATTCATACTTCTTTAGGCATTAGCTTCAGGATGAGGTGCTTTAAAATAAAAATCCAACACCATACTCAGCATCAGCTCGAACTAGCTGTCTGGAAAAAGAAACATTATATTTATGGGTTTTCTTGCTTTGTACAACTGATGATCCAACATCACAAGACTTACCCTTGTGGTCCTTCCTCCCTCTACACTGCCTCTAAGAATATATCAGAACAGTGGGAGGCCCTGGCTGGGCCATCGTTCACACAGCTGGTGAAAGTTGAAAATCATCCTCCAGAGCTCACAGGGTCGTTATTGGGAGAAGTGGTTCAGCATTCCTGAGAATCCCGTAGGAGAACTGCCTCTGTGGATTTGCTCCCCTATCTCTGTCATGCCAACACACATCCATGACCTGTGGTTTCCAAACTCATACCTCTGCTCCTATTGGCTTAGCCGGAACTTTTAATAGAGCTAACTGTATGTTATTCAGGGATAATTTTATTTTTTTATTTTTTAAAGATTTTATTTATTTATTTATTTGAGAGAGAGAGAGAGTGCGAGTGCAGGGAGGAGCAGAGGGAGAGGGACAAGCAAACTCAGCACTAAGCGCAGAGCCCGATGTGGGCCTCGATCTCCCAACCCTGAGATCATGACCCAAGCTGAAATCAAGAGTCAGATGCTTAATTGACTGAGCCACCCAGGATCCCCCAGGGATAATTTTAAAATGCCAAGGCTTTTGTTTAGTACTGGAAACTATGGTTGTGTTTAGAAACTGACCTAACGATATCACTGGGAACGTAAAGTAAGTGGAAGTAGAACAGAGGTGTGTCCTCATTTGACTATAAGGATGACAGGGGATGTATAAGTCACATGCTGTATTAACTTCAGAGTAATTTATAACCATTTTGTAACCATTTTAGAATCATTTAGTCATGTAAAAAATAAAGGGTTAAAGTCACTATATACCTGTGTAATTATTCTGGGGAAAAAGGGGGAATATATAAAAAGTTTAACTAACACTTAGAGGCAAAAAAGAATGTCAGAATTTTCTTTCTAGGACTTGCCATATGTGTCTTCCCTGAAAGCAATTCTTTTTATAGACAAAATTTACCATGGCACACATGGATACCACCTACACAGGTAATCTTTCCCACTCACAGGAAATAGAGAGACATCCAGTATGAGTGAATAAATTCTACCATTATAATGATATCTATAAATGTGACATTTCACAAATGTTACTGTTGGTAGACATGTCTGAGAAGACGTAAAATGTACTCTGGGCCTAGTTTCCCTTCCAGTATCTTAAATTTAACATTTGAATCTGAGCTATTTCTTTTATTGAATTCCATTCCAAAATAGGGACCTGTAAATGCCACTGAGGCAGAATCTACTTCTTCAGAATCATACAGGAGAATCCCTTAGACATCTCCATGGTACTGTACAAATGTCTGGGTCCCATAAAAGGTAGTTGATTGATCCCAGGGGCCACTTAGAAATTTAATTCAGACTTTCTTGCCCCACCTAGAGGGTTGGATTTTCTGGACTCATGTGAGCCTGTGTACTGGATTCAGGGGGCTTCTAAGTTTTGCATTTGCTTTAATATTCTTCCCAGAAATATCCAGTATGAGATAGATTCTCGGAGACTTCCTCAGAGCTTTTGGAGTTCTTGAATAGGATTTTTTTTTTTTTCAGTATCTCTCATTCAAACAACCTCTAAGAAATTGGAAGGATTTTTTTTTAACATTTTTTTATTTTAATTCAATTAATTAACATATAATGTATTATTGGTTTCAGGGGTACAGGTCTGTGATTCATTGGTCTTATATAATACCCAGTACTCATTCCATCATATGCCCTCCTTGAATAAGATTTTTAAAACTCCTGAGTTCATCCTAGGGAGTGGGAATGGGGATGAGTCATCACAGAATAAATTCACTTATCTGTAGTAGCCTATTGCAGGGTTTCTCAACGTCAGCACTATTGCTACTTGGGGCCAGATAATTCTTTGTTGTGCTCTGCATTGTAGGATGGTCAGCAGCATCCCTGTCCTTTACCCCTTAGAGGACAGTAACACTGCATTCCCCCTAGTTGTGACAAGCAAAAAATACATCTCCAGTCATTGCCAAATGTCTGCTGGGAGGAGGGGCCAAAATTGCCCCCAGTTGAGAACCACTCGTCTAGTGAAAAGATGAAGGAAAATGTTTAAGGTAGCAAGAGCTTTGAATTAAGGTTGTGATTCTAGAATCTTGCTCTTTCAGAAACACAAATTAGATCTCTGATTTAGCAGCCCCTGTCATGTGTTCTCATTGTCCCCTGTGCATGTTCTTACTTAGCTATTATTATTAGTGTATTATAATCTCAACTCCTTACTTGACTATTCCATTGTGTTATATATAGTGGGAATTTAATAAATGTTGGCGAGTTAATCAATGAATATGGTAGGTACAGTGCATGATTATACATTATTGTCTGCCATGCCATTCCTGGGTGTTTTCTCTGTAAGGACCGTTGCAGAAATAGATATGCAGCAATGGAGGACAGGCTAAGCTATTAAAAAAAATATGCGTCCTTAGCTATCTGTTCTTCCAAATGATATTCCTTATTATCTAGTATTCAATGCTTGCCATGTGCTAGGCATCCTCCCATCTGCCAGTGCAGTACACTGTAGTCTTTTCTGAAGAATTTTACAGCTTGAGAAGGGGAAAACTGATCATCACTACAAATGGAAAACTCCTTTTATAAGTATACTTATAAATAAGTAATAAAATGAAGAAGGGATTACAAAACCCACAAAACCCTGGGTGAGATCCTTTGCCTTGTCCTACCTCACTAGCCAATGCTTACAGGTCCAGATCTGTGAAGAATAAGGGTACATCCATTTGGTGTCCAGAGATCTTGCAGTTTCTAGTATTCCAGAGGGACTATATCTGGAGCACAGATGCATAAGAACGGGACTTGAGCTCCAACCTAAAGGCTGTGTCTGTGCCATCATTTTTTGACAGTTCGTATTGGTGAGTGCCTACAATGACAGGGCCCAGGCAGGCACTGGATGAGCACATCCTGAATGGTAGCACTCACAGCTCTTGCAAGGTAGATCTATCATTCCTAGTTTGCAGATGAGGAAGGCAATGACTGAGGTGTTTTAGGAAGTGGCAGAGCGGGGATTCCAAAGGTATCTTCTAATGCCAGAGCACTTTCTGCCACGCCCCAGCATTACTGTCTCTTTTTATTTAATTAGCCATCTGATCTTATGGTCTAATACTGTGCTAGGTGTTTGGAATAAGAAGATGAATGACACATGGTGCCTACTTCCAAAGATATCACTGCCTAAAATGGAGAAGTGGCAGGAATAGGTACACAAACAAACACAATGCACTAAAAAACGGTATGAAATAAGTATGTACCAAGTGCTTAAATTGTCTGAAATCATGGAAAGAGTACTGTTTCTCACCTGTCATTCCAAGAAGCATGTAGTGCTCTGTCTATAAGTGTGGTCATGCTAATGAGAAAGTTCAGAGATTACCATTAACTCAGTAGTACTGGCTACCTTCCTGCCCTGCATTAGTAATTTAATAAGGACTTAAAAAAATTAATTACCTTTGCTTGGGGGAAGTAAACTGCATTTCAATATATAACCTTAATTCATCTTTTTACCCACAGTGCTCTCTTGTACATTTATTTTGTAATTTCCATTTTAAGAGTTTAGAGGCAATAATTTTTGTCGTGCAGTGACAGTGGACACATGCCATCATACCACATTTTGCAAATGCAAAATAAAACTGGGGGGAATTTGTAAGCAGTTGAACCACAAAGCCCACTTGATATTCTGATCTCTCACCCCAACAAAAAGGCACACAGCAAGGCCACATACAAGGAGAGGGATCACCTCCCCACTCCAATAATATGTATGCATGAGTGACAATGTAACCATGGGTACTTCCTGGTCAAGGACAGGTCCTATTAGAAGAGAGGCCTCCATAGTTGCTTATCTGGAAGCAGCCATTTTACAGTTGAGCAAATTCAGACCTGCTGAGCCAGCGGCTTGCTGGGAAAGGGAGGAGCTTGTCTTTCTTTGGTCTTTAAAGAATATTTGAAAGAATAGTTTTAGGGTGCTTCTCTGAATGTGGGAAGATGGGCAAGATGTCTTCTGTCTAGTATGCAGCTTTTGCTTCTCTAAACTTATATTTTCTTAGTTTCCTATTACTTCTTCTATTTTTCTCTCCTACTCCCATATATTATTTAGTCTCTGTTTTCTCTTGCTTCTTTGCTCATGTTGATCTTTGTCATTCTCCCTTTGGTTTTTGTTGCTGTCCCTATTCCTTAAAATTTTTATGAAGGCAGTTTTCCCCTTTATTTTTAAAATGTGTTGATATTCAGTAGACTTCCTTATAGTATTTCAAGCCTAACTAAAAAAAAAATGTTGAGAAAAAGAAAAGTGAACCCGACTTTCTCAAACTTTCTAAAACTTCTGTTGAGAGAAGGGAAAATGTACAGGTCAGTTCTTATTTTTATCTAAGCAGTTTTCCCATCCAAATAGTCAGCATAAGGAATGTAAAAAAATTTAGGGGAATACAGTCATGGTCATGAATAATTCAAATATACATTAAGAATGCAGAACTTTTAGAGCAACCGGTACATTTTATAGAGAATATTGGAAAAACACTAGGGAATGAAAACAAATATCACCTCTTCTTGTCATTTTTACTAAAAGGACACACTAAAAAAAAAAAAAAAATCCCAATTATAAATCACAAAGTACCCTGGAACCATGATTCATTTCTTACTTCTAAAAAGGAGGTTAAATTGAACCACAGCAGTGAGTAGAACTTCTTGCTTTTCACTATTATATTTTTATATCCATCCTTATATACCTTACATAAGCTCTTTTATAAACAACTACATGAAATTCACCAACTTTTAGGAATTCCAAAAAGTATTCACATCCAGGCATCTGAACTGATTTCACTCTTGAAATATATACATTTATTTTAGGCACTTACTTTAAGTATATCAGGTTTTCAAGAAAATATGATTATCTCCATTTTGATAATCAACTAAACAGGCAGTGAGTTTTTCAAAAGAAGGTTACTAAAGGTCCAATAATGTTTTCTTCCAAAAGCTAGTGTGATCACAATGTATGGAGATTCCTGGCACCACAATGCTATTATTACCACATTGATACATTCAGTACAATAAAAGATCTACTTACATCATTATACGTTCCTTTAACACCTGGTGCCACCTATAATGACAACAGCCACAGAACTTGGCACAGACTGGATACTCAATAAATGTGTGTTCTTTCCTTTCTTCCTTGAATCTGTCTTATAAGTATTCAGTTTTGATAGTCCTCAAAATGCCATCTATAATTTAGCATATAAAACTTGTTTTTCTTTCAAGGTTGACAAATAAACGTACCTTTGTTTCAGTCCCGGAAGCACTCTTGGGCTCTTATCTGTTTGAGATCCATCATCTTTTTAAAAGAATATATATATATATAAAATAAAAAATAAAAGAATATATATATTCTACATATATTATATATATGTGTGTGTCTCATATTACTTTCAATATTTAGCTCTTATGTCTTTTTAAAATAATGTCCTTTTTATAAAATTAAAGTAAAAATAACTATTTTAAACCTCATCTAGGCCACTTTCTCTGAATAAAAATTTACCTTGTAGGAGATCTTATATATTCACTGGTGTATGGTTAGGTGAGTTCTTCCATTATGATCCTAGAAAGTATATTAAAAATTTGAAAGTCCTCAGAGAGCCCTGGAATCTGCCACATAATACATTGCTGTAACTAACTGAAATTAATGTGGGTGCAGCTATAGAGTTCTTGCTTTTTCTTCACTAGTGAAATTCTGAGAAAGTCATCCAACCTGGAGAAGGACAGCAATTTATCACTCCAGAGCACCAAAGTTCCAAAAGGAAGGCACACATCACCAGGTAAGCCATTCTCTTCTGTCGAGTTTAGAGCAGGCCTCTTGGAACAGCCAGCAAGGTCAAGTCTTTGAAAGGGTTATGCTTTTAATTTTTCAAACAGAGATAGAATGCCTAGAATATTCCCAAGAGATCTAAATGTTCCTTAAGGTAGCCTGAGTGTGGCAGAGCAATTATGCAAAGTTCTTGAGAATAATTGGAAATTAAGTTCTTACTAAAATACTTTCTAGGAGCAAAAGCCTAGATGGTACAAAATATGATGTTGAGAATCACACACTTTCCCAGAATTGGCTAGGGACTCCAGTCATCTGCGATTAGATGATGCTGGGATGGTTAGAAAGCCCAGTGATAAAAAAAAATTACCATTTGCAACAATATGGATGAACCTAAAAGGTATAACATTAAGTGAAATAAGTCAGAGAAAGACAAATACCATATGATTTAAGAATTTAAGAAACAAAATAAATGAACAAACAAGGGGAAAAGGGAAACTAAAAAACAGATTCTTGAATACAGAGAACAAACTGGTGGTTGCCAGAGGGGAGGTGAGTGGGGCGGGTGGGGTGAAATAAATAAAGGGGATCACTCATCCTGATGAGCACTGAGTAATGTATAGAATTGTTGCATCACCATATTGTATACCTGCAACTAATATAATGCTGTGTGTTAATTGTACTTCAATTTTAAAAAAAGAAAAAAGTTATTGGATGTAATCTCAGAAATTTGCCCAAACTTCTCATTTTACAAAGGAGGACCCTGAAGCCCAACAAAGCCACATGCCCTGTGTGTGCTTACCATAGACCTGGTTCTAGACCAGCAGCCAAGCTGGGACTCTTTCCACTGTACCCTCCTTCCTCCCCCTCAGTGCTCAGTATCCCAGTCTCTCAGTGGGACTGTGTGCTTCCTTCACAGCCAGGCCAGGGGCACTTCACACTTTAGTGTTCAGAAAACCTTCCCGCTGAGCTGCCTGAGCCTTACACCAAGTAATTCTGATGCAGATAGTCATGAGACACTCGTTAGAAGCCATAAATTGGGAATAAACTCTCAAAACAGCAGGACTGTTTTACATTCATTTGACAAATATTTATTGGATGACTGCCATCATGTAATCTCAGTCCTATGTCCTGGGGATATATTAGTGAATGAAACAAAGATTCCTGTGTGTTTAGAACATGATTGGTGCTCTGGAAAAAAAAGAAGTACTGTTAAAAATGCCATAGGATATATAAGATTCTATAACATTGTGTAAGTTGGTATAGCCACTGTGGAAAACAGTACGGAGATTCCTCAAAAAATTAAAAATAGAAGTACCACATGATCCAATAATTCTACTACTGGATATTTACTCAAATAAAATGAAATACTAATTTGAAAAGATACATGCACCCCTGTGTTTATTGCAGCATTATTTACAATAATCAAGACATGGGAGCAGCCTAAGTGTTCACTGATAGGTAAATGGATAAAGAAGATGTGGTACACAAACACACACACACACACAGATATACACACACTGGAGTATTATGCCACCATAAAAAAAGGATGAACTCTTCCCATTTGCAACAACAGGGATGGACCTAGAGGGTATTATGCTAAGTGAAATAAGCCAGACTGAGAGAGACAAATACCATATGATTTCATTCATAAGTGGAATCTAAAAAACAAAACAAATGAATAAACAAACAAGAAGAATCAGACCTATCAATACAGAAAACAAACTGATGGTTGCCAGAGGGAAAGAGGTAGGGGAACGCACAAAATAGGTGAAGGGGTGTGGGAGATACAAGCTTCCATTTATGAAATAAATAAGCCACGACAATAAAGGTCACAGAATAGGGAATACGGAATAAAATTGATACTGTAATAGTGTTGTCTGGTGACAGGTGGCAGCTACACTTGTGGTGAGCACAGTAGAACATATAGAGAAGTTGAGTCACTGTGTTGTATGCCTCAAACTAATGTCACATTGTATGTGAACTATAGGCAAACAAACAAACAAAAAACCATGACATTAAATAACATACCGATGCAAATAACCAAAGGTCCTGCATTAATGTAGTAGGAATACAGTAGTGAGTGGTTCTGAGGAGTTAATGTTCTGTTGTGAACGATCTGAGGGTATTTGGCTGAGTAGCTTAAAGCACAGCAGAAATAAGATCATAGTGTTGTGGTCCAGTAAGCTTTGCTTTGCTCAGTAGCCGCAGATTATGTTTCTACCCTGGCCACTCATCTCACAAATGTATTGCCTGATCCAGAGGAATCATTTGGTAAATTCTTCAGCCCCAAAGGCGTCATAACAAAACCTAGGCCCTCCTGATGATAGATCACTGTATCTTTGAATACTAAGATTCTTTGCTGTGAATATAACAAAGTATTTCTGTCCAAAATTGATAAAAGGTTAACATACTGGCTTACTGAACATCCATGCTATAGGTATGAACATAACCTTCTAGCTAATGCTCCTAACCCGGAACACCCTGCCACATCATAAATAGTACTAGATGAAGCTACTTTGAGAATTACTTAATTAGAGTATACTGTAGTTTGGACTAATTGCTTCATCCCATTTATTTGATCTGAAATATCTTTCAGAAAACACTTTGGGGAGGAAAGAATTTATGATCCTAAGCAGATTTCAGCCTCCCAATTGAATAATTAAAAAGAAAACCATTATCACCAGATGTGCATTGGCAGATCCTTTGAACAGATGCTAGATATGATGGATCTGTGGAGCTTGTTGAGGCACCTCAAATCCTCTAGGCCTGCACAGAAATGATTCACGTTATTAGGCAATAATATTGGTGATGAAGTTTAATGACATAAACTGGAATGAAAGCAAATGACATCTGAAGTGTTTGGAAAAAACCCAAGAGCAGACCAAAACCATCACAATTTTATGTGAAAAGAAATAATGACGGAATTTGCCATTTTGCCAATACAAAACTTTCATGGAAGAGGCATATTTGAGCACATTCTTGTTGTGGGGGATGTAAGGGCACAAGTGATATTTATGGATTCTTATGTGAATCTGCCCATTTTTGTGTATCTGTTTAGAATGCTGATCTGTTCTTTCTTCTATTACAGCCATAGTATTTCCCAGTCCAAGTTCTGTTTTGGAAAATACTGGAACAGATACTTTCAATGGCAGTCAAGTCCTTGCCCGGATCCTTAGTTTGGAAAAGGTAATTTCACTCAGTTTTGTAATGGACTGATAATAAATAGCAGTTGAACAAATGCCTCTGAGGTTAATAAAAGGATCTCCCAAGTAGGAAGAGATTTGGGACCCCCTCCCATTTGGAGTAGTATCTCAGGAAGATTCTTTTCTCAGGAGCTCTTCCATAAAAAAGCTTAATTTTCAGACATTCTGAATTCTTTAAGGTCTTGGACAGTTATTTCTTTCTCTGTTAAGTGCCTTAATCAAACTTAAGATTTTCCTTTAGTAAGACATAAGGTAGCATTATATGTAATCTTCTAACTTTCTGAAACAGGGAAGAAAAAAAGGTGTTTGACAGCAAATGAAGCTCTAATACTCACTAAACTTGCTGCCTCATCCATACAGATAATGCCTTTGGAAAATTTGGAGCTATGGAAAATATCTCCCTAAAGTAGTAAAATCCTTTTCTTTAGCATAGTTTGGAGAGCTTACCTATAGATCCTTCGTATTTTAAGATTCCAGATTGCAAAAAAAAAAACAAAACAAAACAAACAGCTTCTATCAGAGGCATAAACTGGCAGCCTGTGAGCTAAATGTGTGTGTGTGTGTGTGTGTATGTAAGGATTTTAGGAAATTGAATTTGAATGCCTTTAGGCAGAATGGGTACCCTTCTGTTGACTACAATCCCCACTTTTCCTTATTGTCTTTCATTCAGCCAGATTCATACATTTATTTGGCTGGCCCTTGCTTTATGTGCTCTTCAGAAATTAAAAAGAGATCATTTTTCAACATTTGCTAATAGACTCTCTCTGTCACTCACTGTCTCTCTTTGTCATACACACATATGCATTTTAAATAATGTATTTATGTTTTATGCAGTAGACATTTCTTCCATCTGGATGGAACATAGGATATAGGACATAGCTTTGACTTTTATTCATATTCCAGTGATCATAACCTCTGCTCCTTAATATGTCTCTGTTAGTTACCTTTAAATTAACATTCTGTGTAAGTGAGGCATCTCAATAAACTGGTTTATGTAAATAAGCCAAAGGACAACACAGAAAGGGATTCCAAGAAAGGTATTACCCATCAAGGCAGTTCTGCCAGTGTTGGCTGAAATATAAGACTTTCCCATTCAGTTTATCTAGATGTTGAAAGTCTAGTTCCAACAAGAATAATATTTGAGATACCTGTAGCTCCCTATTTGGCATAAAAAAACCCCAATATGCCCAGTTAATTCCAATTTAAAGCATCCCTAAATCAGACCAGTATGTAAATTAGAGAAAGTTATTTTATTCCATTCTATTTCTTCCATATTAGTTCCTAGAAGCACAAAGTCTTCATTGGATCAGTTAAATTCTTTAATATCTAGAGTAACAACGCTATTCTCAAAAATACCACTATATTGTATTGAAACTCCCAAGTTCTCTTTCTCATATGGAATGAAATTTCAGAATTTTGTGAGGCCGCACAGAGTCGTCATATATGCAGTGGAGATAAGTCAAAAATGAATTTTCTATGTATAGATATGTATTTTTAGAGTAGTTGGAGCAGGGAAGGGATGTAAAAATTAGGATGACATATTGATGCCTGTGTCAGCAATCTCTCGGATTCTTCTTTCTTTCTCTTTACTGCTTTTTGCAACCCTTGCAAAAATGAGTGGAGAAATCATTTTGGAGTGAGTTTATGTGTAATGTTAAGAAAGAGGTATGGATGAATGACTAGAAGACTTGGCACTTACAGTGTATCCTAGAATAAGTGGATCCTGTCTTGCTCCATTCACTTAGAAGTTGCGTCACTGGAAGGCAGAGCATAGCTTTTGTGACATAATCTTAAAGGGGAAGGTAAAGTTAATTGGTCCTCACCTCACAGGGTTATAAGAATTAATTGTTAGGAAGGACCCATTAAACATTATAGCTAAATATAATTGGTTCTGTAAATACCTAAACAACTTAAAATGGTGAATGTGATCACTATTATACCTGAAATTAGTGCTGTGTCTGTGACTGGTCTGTACTGTGAAATATATGGAGGGCTCATGATTCCATTATGGAAACACTTTCCAATTATTGCTGTTGTGAATTATATACCTTTATGTGTTTTCATTTATATGTTTTCCTTTTCTCTTCATATATATAATTCCTAAATGAAGCATTTGCTTTTACAAATGAAATATAATCCATGTTGGTCCACTTCTCTAAAAAACACACTGTGGGTCTTGGATGCCAAAACTCCTCCTCTCTGGAAGTCTTCCAAAGATGGCAGCCAGTTGCCCCATGAAGTGTCACAAAGATTTAGGACACCCAAGTTTGCTGCTAAATGCCCAGGAAAAACTCAGAATTTTTATGTCTGAAGACTTTTGTCAGAAAAGATCTGGTGCATTTAGTTTCTCTGGTCAGAGACAGGAAATTAGTTCATTTAAATGAACTAATTAAATGATATGAATCATTTAAAACATAACAATGACAGGAATTACCATATTCACACATTCTCTTGTAACTTTTCATAAATAAACCAGATGTATTTTAGTGTTATTAAAATAACATTATAATATTAAAATACTAGCTATAATGCAGGGCCTTAAAATCGCTATTGTGAAGGCAAGTCAGTTTCCTTGAAGACTAGACTACTTTATATCTATATTTATTAACATTATTATCCCACTCTTCTCACACATATTTTTAGCTGTTAGAGGAAAATTCAACTTCAGAAGACATACGAAGAGAACTGTGTGAGAACTATCCAGACTATACCACTCATTATGCCTTCTCTTGGACAACTCTAGGGAAAAACGTTTTTAACAAATTTTGTCTATCCAATATGACCTTTTTAGAGTCTTCGCTCCATGAACTAACAAACCAGTTCTCTCAGGTGAGTGTAAATATTTTAATTTGATCAAGACCTCTTAAGCAATGAAAGGAAATGTATTGTTTCCATTCTTGTATCCACAAAGTGATTCAACTTGAGTCAGAGTTAAGTCCATAGCCCACATGGACTGGGAAATGCTGACCGAAATATGTGCTCACCCTTGGCTTGGATTCCTCACACAGAGATTCACACAATATCTAATTCTAAGTCATGTCTGCTTTCCATTTAAAGGTGCAGGATTAAAATGATTACACTGTTGAGCCAAAAATATTGCATTATGGTTGTTGTAGACACATCTTTGTAGATGGTTTTGCTATATGGTGAATGAAGATTGTTTTCTCTGAGATATTTAAGTAAGATTACTCAGGCTGTAATGTAAGTTTAATAATTTGACTATTGGAGCCATATAACCCTCAGAAATTAGAATAATGGGTTATCTTTTTAATTTTTCTCACTAACATCAAACCTACTTTGAAAAGCTGATTTTTGATGAAACAATATATCCCTCTCCTCAAAACATTGTACATTAGGGGCAAGGACTTTATACTGTAAAGTAGTAATGACCACGTCTATATGCTATTCTTAAACTACGACATGCAAAGAAGGCACCCATAGTCTACGTGTAATGAAACCCCACATACAATGAAAGATCACAAAAATACTCAGAATTTTCTTAAAATTTTATAAACAGGAATAAATGAAACATATCCACTTCTGGTATTTTCCTCTTGATTCTCTGAATTTTATTATAATTTTTGTTAAGTACAGAATGCTTGAATTACCTTTAGTAATCTGAGTTTTCTAAATGAAACAGATTAGAGACACTTATAATAACCCTAATTCAACATAGAGCACTTAAAATGCTTTCTAAACAAATTCAGCAGTCATGTAGGGTAGAATGTGTGCTTAAGAATGCATTGTTCAAAATCACATTCTCTGCATGAAAGAACTTGAATTACAGCTGAACAAAAGCCTAACTTTACCAGTATGAATGAGTTTATTAAGAAAATTACTTTGGGTTGGAATATAATGAAGAAATACTTTACTTTGAAAGTACTCACTGGATCCTATGATCCAGAGCAGGAGCAAAAGTCACAGTTTTTGTTTGCTTATGATATAAGATATTATTACATAGGTTCACTCACTATAAATCATTTATTATAACTAAAGTTCCTGATATGGCAACAGAACTTCGGAAATATTTTCTTCCATTAAGTATGTGTGTATGTGTAATTATAGTAGCAAATATATATAGATTTAAGCATTCTCAACCCAAATAATAAATAATAAAAATTTACTAAAAGATACAGAGAAGATATGTCTGTAACTCCTAAACAAGATCCTAGGGAAGAGCAAAAACATTACTCAGAAGCTAATTTCATTTTAAGAAATTAACTTTAATTTCCAAAAATGCAATTAGAATATTTTGTATAAATATACCTTTGTTAACCAAAATTTCTGGAGGTATAGGAAAAAATCCAATTATGTTTAAGGATATTAGAAATGGTTATAATTTTTCCAAGTAAAGAATGACTTCAAACTATATGACAATCAGAATTATGTGAAAATCTAAATTTTTAATGCTTTTGAAAACAATAAGCCATGTGATTAAAAATGCTGAACTCCCATTTTGCCCTGTTTGCCAATTTGTAAGATATCAAGTAATCCCAGCAACCAGAAGAAAGTATTTCAGGACATGGTCAAAATGCTGTCCTTCTTCTCACAAGTCCAAGAGCAGACGGCTGTGTGGCAGCTTCTTTCTAGTTTTCCAAATGTGTTCCAGAATGATACAACACTAAGCAGTCTACTTGATGTTCTTCAAAATGCAAACAGGTAAGAAAATGTAAGAATCAAGTGGGACAAATAAGTCTTTTTATATTTTTTAGGGTGTTAGTTAAGCAAACACTTCAGTCATCAGAGTTATCCAAGAGTATGTGAGGAAGTGAGGAGGGACACTAATCTTAACAAATCTATTTTCAGTTGTTATTGGAGACCTTCTGAAAAAGAGGTGTGTAACAGGACCAGTGGTAGATTAGAACATTGGCTCACGCTCATTCAGGACAACCAGAACTCTGCATTTAGCATTTAAACTGCCCAAGAATAAACTGTCCCATTGGGTTTTAGTTGATACCATTCAATATAAAACAACCTGTTGGTTTGAGTTTTAAACTGAGCCACCTCAATGGGGTTGGCTCCCCTCATGTGCAGCCAACCTATAAATGATCTTTCTAAACCTGCATATTGGGTTGGCTTTATTTGACATATATGACCAAAGATTTGAAGTTATTTTTGCAGGAGAAACCCCTTTAAAGGCTACTTTATAGGCTACTTATAAAAGCGTTCAGACTGTGGCCAGCATTTAGAATTTAATGGACTTGCACTTAGGTTTTGACTTGGACTCCTTTCTAGCTAATTTGGAAATGTGCATTAAAAATGACAACAACACTACATCAATAACTATCAATTATTGTGTGTCTGTTACATATCAGACACTTTACTGAGCCCCTTATATATACCACATTAAATCCTACAACTAAACTACTATTTATTTTATAAATGAGCTGACAAGAAGGTCATGAAAATTAACTATTTGATGATTATGCAACAAGGACGGTTTACACCTGGGTTTTCTAACTCCAGAATCCAGGCTGCCTCTCTAATATGTCATTAAGAGCATAATGTATTCCATCTCTAATGTCTGAGGTACCAGAAGAGAGTGTTCTCATATTCTTTGGAAAACTTCCAAGAGCTTATGTTTGTTCAAAGACCTTATAATAAGACCTTATGTTGGTACATTAACCTCATTTAATCCCACAACTATGCTTTGGAATTGAGACAACAGATAACCCCATTTTGTAGAAGAGGAAACAAATCCTTTCAAATGACCAGCCCAAGGTTCAAGAACTAGTAAGTGGCAAAGGCAGGACCTGAAGTCAAGGAATCCGAATCCAAGTCCTATGCTCTTTCCACAATAGCCAATCATAACTAAATTACAGAAGAAGCAAGATATTAAGAAGTTTGGTTCTCTAGACTGGTCCTCATTTTAGCACTTAGGGTAATTTTCACCCAGAATTTTGGCACTTCATCCTCTTGCTCTTATTTATATTCTGTCTTAACAAGCAAACAGGTAAATCAACTAAAGGAGAAGGAGGATCATTTGAATCATATAGCATAGCAATAAAAAAGAATCAAAGTAATAATCAGACCACAGTAAGACATCACTACACACTCAGTAGAATGAATAAAATTTTAAAAGATGGACAACCCCAACTGTTGGCAAACATGTAGAACAAACAGAACTCTTTGGAAAACAGTCTGATAGCTTCTAATGAAGTTAACAGTAGGCCCCTATGATGTAGCATTCTACTCTTGGGTATTTCCCCAAGAAAATGAAAATGCAGCCCACATGAAGACTGGTATGTTATGTTTACAGCAGATTTATCTGTAATAACTAAAAATTGGGGGTAAAGAACAAATATCCATAAATAGAAGTGCGAAAGAATTATAGTTTATTTATACATTGGAATCCTCTCAACAAGAAAAACAGATTACTGCATCACACAATAATGTGAATAAATATTATGAATATTATGCTGGCAAAAAAATCCAGACACCCCCCAAAAAAAGAACCTACTGGATATATAGATATTATTCAATTTATATGAAGTTCTCAAATTGATAAAATTAATTTATACTGTTAGAAATTAGAACAGTGGATCCCGGGACAACTGGTGGGAGCATGAGGAAACTTTCTGGGGATTATTGAAGTGCTTTGTATCTTATTAGCATGGTGGCTACATGAGTATATACATTTGTTAAAACTCACTGAATTATCACCTAAAATAGGTGCATATTATTGTGTGTGAATCTTACCTCAATGAAATTTGGTTAAGAAACAACAAATAAAAAACAAAAATCCCACTAAATAATATTCCATAGGAGGTAGAAGATCCAAAAAATACTTTAGGGTTAAAAATAAATAAAATATTTTAGGCATCATTTTAGTGAAGTAAGTTATATAGGATGGGCATTTTACTGTGGTTATTTTAATTATCTTAAAATTTAAAATAAAATTATTGCATATTATAGCATTATGCAATAGAGCATCTATCTGGTCATGATTACAAATGTTGTAAACCTGTCTACATAATAATGAAAAAGAACACAGAAATAGCTAAAAGAAATGGCTTCAAATTATTTTAAAGTAAATGACATTTGGGGTACCTGGATGGCTCAGGTCATGATCTCAGTGTTGTGAGATCGAACCCTGTGTAGGGCCCCACGCTGGAGCCGGCTTGGGATTCTCTCTCCCTCTCCCTCTGCTCCTCCCCTCCCCCAGAAAAAAAAAAGGTAAATGACATTTGACTTTAAACAACTCTTTTTTTTTTTTTTAAAGATTTTATTTATTTATTTGACAGAGAGAGACAACAGCGAGAGAGGGAACACAAGCAGGGGGAGTGGGAGAGAGAGAAGCAGGCTTCCCGTGGAGCAGAGCCCAATGTGGGGCTCGATCCCAGGGCCCTGGGATCATGACCTGAGCTGAAGGCAGACACTTAATGACTGAGCCACCTAGGCACCCCTAAACAACTGTTTTTTTTAAGTGGTCAATATTTAATTTAGTTATTATTGCTAATTTATACACCTGTTCTTTCTAATATGGTAGCCCTTGGCTATCTAATATGGCTTTCTAATATGATAATTGCATGTGGATTTTGACTAAAATTCTGAATTTTTAACTTTATTTAAATTGTAAACACTGATATTTGGTTCAGTTAATGGTAAACCTTTTTGTATGTTTGAAACAATGTTAGTATATGAACCTACTTTTTCATCTGTCATTATAATGAAATCTAAATGCAGATTAAATATTTTCTTTAAAAAATTTATTTTTTTTAGAGAGAGAGTAAGCATGCATGCAAGCAGGGGTAGGGGCAGAGAGAGAGGGAGAGAGATCCTCAAGCAGACTCCCCACTGAGCTCAGAGCCTGACCGAGGGCTGGATCCCAGGACCCTGAGATCATGACCTGAACCGAAATCAAGAATCAGCTGCTTAACTGACTGAGGCACCCACACTCCCTGAGATTAAATATTTTCAATGAAAATTTAGCATTTGAGTTGAGAGGCTCCATAAATTAAAATTCATGGTGAATTTTGAAAACTTAGAACAATAAAAATCTTTAAATATTTCATTAACAATTTTTATATTGATTAGCTATTGAAGTGATATTTTGGATGTATTGGATTCAGTAGAATATTTTATTAAAATTAATTTCATCTGTTTCTTTTAACTTTTTTAACATGACTACTATAAAATTTAAATATGTGGCTTGCATTATATTTCTGTTGGAGAGCCCTTTTTAAACCATTTTTTAAAGATAAATATTTATTATTGTTATTAAACTGATAGTGTCATTAAGAGCCATAATTTCCTCACATCAATTACTGTATACCAAATTAGGGTCTCATTGGTTTATCTTACCCTTGTTGATCAAGTATTAGGGGATAAATGAACCCAACAAAAACTTTAGTCATTTCCTTCAAAACTTTTTGTATTATTGAGTTATACATCATTATTAACCCATCACCAAAGCCAGATTATATAATGTTAATCTCATGACAGAAATTAGCAAAAATGAAAAATCTCAAAAAATTCAAGAAGTACATATGGAAAAAATATATGTGATTGTCACCATTTATGAGAAAGCTGTGCTGAAATACGAATCATGAAAACTCTTTTATAAAATTATCTTTACTTATAGGGTGACTTTTTTTGCATAACTTCCATTTTTATATGATAAAGAGCAGGGAAAAAATCTATGAAATAAAATAAAAATATTTTGATCAATAAATGTTTCAAAGGATTTCAGGGAGTATGAGGGCCAGGTGTCATTATTTTTAAGTTAAACATTTTGTTAGAAGAAGATGAATTAAGTCTACTGACATTTTATTAATGATATTCATAACAATAATGTTGACAGCTTTAATGATATTGCCAATTGTTCAGTCTTTGAAGGTGTTACTGTGAGACAGCAGATCAGGTGACTCAGGCAGAGGGCCAGCTTGGGAGAAGGCTGGCAGAAATCTATAACCTGAGACCGTCTATCTGGTCTCCATGGTCACCAGGATTCAGAAGCACCCCAAAGTCTGAGAACCAGGAGATTCTTAGGGCAAATATAAATATGCCTGAGGTATCCACTGTTATGTATATAGAGCAGAGATGAGAAAAATATAGCTGTGCCTCTATGGCCAAACACAATAACGAGTTAACAATGCCCGTGGGCTCTGTGCAGAAATGTTCTGCCCTCCTCCTGCCCAGCAATGTCGGGCAAAGTTTCTGTGCCAGAGGCAAGATGTATAATGGAAAGAACATAAACTTTGAAATTAGACAAAATCAGCTGTACTTACGAATAGCTGGGTAACCTTGTCTACGTTATGTAATTTTTTGAGTTTTAGCTTTCTGGTTGTAAAACAAGGCAAATAAAGTAGACTCTATGGAATTATTAGAGGACTAAATCAAATTACATACATGTTTATATACACGTATACACATATCTACATGTGTACCTCACTATACTAGAAACTAGGAGATACTCAAAATTTATTTTTCCAAATACAGCTTTTATTCATAGCTAGGGAACTGAAATTAAAATGACCTTAATCTAAATATTAAAAATTTCAAAAATGTTATAGAAAACCATGAAAGTATGTGCACATACTATATCTATTGCTGGAGTGAGCCTTTAGATGACTAGGGTACATAGGGAAAAACTGTTAGCTAATTTGTACAATTAACCCTATAATGGCAGATTGTTAATGAAGCCTATTGTTCTAGTTACTACTCATGTAAATTAAAGCATTGTCCTTGATTATTGATATAAATCACAGTATTTGAGGAATTCAGATGTACAATGACAACTTTTTTTAACGTACTAATGACAATACAATGTACTTAAGAAACAGTTGTTTCTTAAGAAACAAATTCCTTTTTGAAAATGTGGAATGAACTCACATATAAGTGAATTTGCTGATTGGCCTTCCCCAGTACAGATGCCCATCTTATTTGTAACATAAAAATTCTAGAGAGATAATGCCAGTTAGTCTCGATATTAATTTTGAGCTACCCCTGGAGTAGTGCCTATTGGACACTTAGAGAATAGAAAGCAGTCTTTAATTAGGGCAAGCTCCATTTCTTTTTCAAAAACATTACCACTTGTTTAGCAAAGGATAAATTTTAATCAAATGCATAAATAATTTTTATTCCTGAAATGGGGTCCTTTCTCTCTGGACTTGATTTTTAATGAAAATAATTTCCAGTATTTAATCTTTACCTTAAAAAAGAAAAAAAGACACCTTTTCATCGGACATTGCTATTCCTAACCACTTATTTTTAAGTCTTAACAGAAACAACTGATGTGAACTTTACTCCTTTACTTTTAGGCTGTTGAGTTCCCAAGTCTTTAGAATCCAGGAAACGTTTTAAAGTGCTCTGTCTGGTTCAACATTTTGGGAGGATTTTGTGCATGAACAGACAAACAAGTAATTAAACAACAAAAGCAGCATCTTGTCTCTTATGCTATAAGAATAATTTTCTATACTGTAGCCATTTTCTCCTTGAATTAACCTTTTGTTTTTGTCGTCAAACCCTGAAATGCGATCTGGTTTAATTGTTTTTCGACTCGTTAGTGCGCTGCAGGTGGTGCAGAAGGTTTATCCACGTGTCACAACTAACGAAGGTTTCAAAACTCTCCATAAATCTGTTAAACATCTGCTGTACACTCTGGACTCCCCAGCTCAAGGTATTGTACTTCCATCTTACTATATTCAATTATGTGACATGAAGCCTGTTAGAAATACAAAACAGAGTGCAACCAAAGTAATCATTTATAGATGATATTATTCTTAGGTAGACAAATATGCCTCGACTAAATCTGGATCTCTGGCTAATCAAAGAAAGGGAGAAATGGCCGAAAAAGAGGCTGTGACTTTCTAGAATTTTTATATTTAGGTGAAAATTCTCTCTCTTAGCTTGTAAAACTATGTTTATACTTGGTATATAAAATAAATATCAGGACCAAGCCTCAATAAATAGATTTCTACCACTTTTTGGAACAAAAGCCTACACAGTAAAAAGCAGTATTTTCACCCTCATTTTCAAATTTTGGCTTTTTAAGCAGGATGAATCTTTCATTGGTAAAAACATATCCCTCAAATAGCCATCTTGAAAGTACATGACGAACATCAGTGTGTGAATAGATTGGTATAAATCTGCTGTCATTCCTAGTAAGGTAAGCTATAGCATGTTGTTAGCAAGTCATGTAATGTCACCTTTGCATATATAAAATAGCATTATATACCACATACATGGAAATACACAGATCTATACACACAGACACATATAGACAAAAATTTAGGGCTGTAAAGAATAAATCTCTACTTTCAAGTACCAAGTAAAATGTTTGGTTAGCATTTACCTCTTCTGAATGGGTTTAGAGTTATGTTTTCTCAGCTGAGTTTGTCAGCTTTCAAATATGTGGATTTTACCCTTAGATTACAAATTAAGTATCCTGAGAGCATCAGGTCACAAGCTGATTATACTCTTGCTCATTAAACTGTTAGTTTTCTTATGGATAGCAAGTTTGGATAGGCTTTGGAGAATTCTCATTGGATGGTCTAACTTACCATTGGAAACCAATTTCTGTTAGGCTGGAGCATTTTTTATATCTACAATTACAGAATTGATTACTAGCTTGCAAGATTGATTGTAGTTAAATTTAATGGTCTTGACAAACACCAGAAAAAAATGCTTGCTTTTTAAAAAAAAAAGTCCAGGTCAGAAAACTAGACTGTATACTAACAAACACTAGTTATTTCCTCTGTATTTTTTTATTTGCATTTTGAAGACTTGAGAACTTCGAGTTTCTTCCTACCATTCTTTTTCTTTTCATCTTCAGACTCACACCTTATAATTATATAAAGTAAAGGGATAAAGTTAAAAAAATTCTTACAAAGGACAAAAGCCCATCAGTGGTCTGCTTAGAAGCCAGAGAAGTAAGCAGCACTTCTAATTGAGGCATCAAAACACTTTTTCTGGTGAACAGTACAGCTCAGTTTTCAATATTTAGGAATGGCCATGTCTCATGTCTGTGCATATGCTAATGATTTTCACATGTATTAAAACATGTCTTTGGATGGTCAGGTTGACCAGGAAATACATTCAAAGAAATGTGTTGCTGTTTATAAAATTTGAGGTGCTTACAATCGTTTTTTTTTAATTTCTTACACTTGTAACTTCATCGATTTGAAGATTAATACAGTAGCATTAAAGTCAATTCCTGAAAGTCATTAGCTCCAAATCCCTACCTGCTCGAGCAGAAATTTTGTGGTCTTTGAAAAAGTCTTCTAGGTATTTCTCGGAATTCTTCAGGGAACTTAAACTTGTCATTAAAGGCTGAACCAGTGACCCTAGCTCAGCAGTGCAGGGGTCTCTAGCCCCAGGAACAGATATCTGCCATGTTGCCAAGGCCACCTGCTGCTTAGTCTTCATGGCTTATAGCAGTATTTGTGAAACCAGCACACTTCTCCTTTAAGTGTGTACTCAGTTAAGGGGGAGTGGGGTGGTGTCTCATTGCCTGGGCTCTCTCTAATGTATGACAGGGTTCAGATAGCTTTGAAAGTCTCATACCACTCTTTCAAAGAAGGAAAATAAGAGGTAATACTTTCTGTGTCAATTCTAAGGGCTTTACTATCTTAAATCACTTTCTTCATGAAAATAAGTCTGTGAGATAGAATTATTTTATTTTACGGACAAAGAAGCTGAGGCATTATTTTATTTTACGGACAAAGAAGCTGAGGTGCTTTGCCTATGTTAGCCACCCAGCAAGTGACCGAACTGAGATTAGAACCTGGATCTGTCTGTCCCCAAAGCCAGTAGCCTTGAACTCTTTGCCAGATGGCCTTTTATTTACTTTCTGGGACATATACATACCTGATTTCAAGATATTTCATGTGGTTATGCAAGTACCTGCCATCATCAGACCTCAGAATGGCTCCCACTTTCAGCCACTGTAGAGTTTGACCCATCATGACAGATTCCTTCCCACATAAGTTTTCCTACAACCATCCCCCCATTCCTCTCTGTGCTCTGACTACAAACCTTTCCGATCCCCTGTCTGTCTGAGATTCAACACACTTTAAAATTTCCTTAGGAAACTCCTCAGCAACCATGATAATATGGAGATTCTAATAAACAAGAAGAAGATTGTCTCCTAATTTCCTGTCTTAGGGATCTAATTCTCAGCTCTGCCCCAGTGAAGATCCCTGCCTCAGTTAATATGCTTTAGTATTTCCATTTATAAACACGGAGTTTTGAGAACAGAGATTATCTTTGTGACTCATTGAAGTTTGTTCTTTTGCAAAGTAGTAAATTATATGAAATTACTTCTTTAAATGGAAAGCCGTCCTTACTGATGAAGAGGTTATCTGTGTACTAGGTTTCTTTCTATGTCAATGGGTGCCATTTTTAAATATGCCTAATCCTACAAATAAAAAAGAAGTAATATCTATTTAGTACATTATTCCTTCCAAGGTATTTTATAGTCCAGAGGGAAAAGTGGTCAGGGGGAAAGGTCCTTACTCAATGTCATCTATCATTGATATGTACAAAATTAATTTCTGTTAGTTACTCATTTTAATAGCTTAATGAGGAAGACAAACCTCATAACCATATAGTATACAAATGCCAATAAACTTGCTCAGCATTACATAAGAATTCAAATTGAGCAAGATTTGGTCTTGGAAAAATGGTTTATATACTTTTACATTGCAAATGCATAAATCTCAACAGAGCTGTATCCTTGATTCTTCTATATGTGCATGCCAACAGACAATAGGTATTACCATTATTAATTGGGTTTATTTATTCTGGGTATCTTCATTCTTGGTTCTTTAACTCACTGCTGCATTGCTATCTTTAGAGTAATAAAATTCAGCTGCACCTTGAGTGGAGCACAGGAAAACTCCACTCTGCTGAACAGGAAAACTGAAAAAGCCCCTGTGCCAGGTACTAGGAATGGTACAAACATTACTCATACAACTCTGATACAGAGGTGGACGAGGAGGTCTTTCATTTAGTGATAGTCTTTTTTACACACATACTAATTTCAATAAACTCATTGATCAGCACCAGAAAAGTATGGATGATTGCATAGTTTTGCAATAGGACCTTTATGGAAAGCCTTTAGAACACACTAACTAGGGACAATGGGAGAACTATTAACACCAGTAATAAAATAGCCTATTGAAAGAAATTGGATCAGTGTTAAAAATACCAGCACTGAAATATACTGGATTATAAGGAATAAGTAGTGTCTCAAGAGAAGCCTGCAAGAATTGATCCCATTTCCCTAAGGGGCTAAATGAAAGCTTTGGATTTATTTTTATTTATGCAGTAGCCATTAAAAGTACTCTCATGTTCAATTTTTCATGTGAATACTGTTGCACACTTATTCTTTTATGATACAATGTTATGTGGCAAGGTGAATCAGCAACCTATTTAACTTGGAGGGGCAATTCACAGTGTTGAATTAGACCTTCCCATATGGTTTCCATTAGTTAGCGATTGCCTTCCACACTTTGAACCTTCGTATTATTTGAGACCACTCAGAACGGTTCTGTTAATATGAGCCAATTTGCATTCACAGCTGCATTCATTTGAAATCAGTGGCTGCTTTTTGAAAGATGGAAAATATAGATTAGTGATAGCAGATGTTTCCAAAGGCTACATTCTTGACAACTGAAGGCAAAAAAATCCAGTGACCTGTAAGACTGAAATTGGGCCTCATTTGTTTAACAAATCACGTGGTAGACAATCTGCATTATAGTATTCAAGAGTCACCTGTGCATACGGGTCTTAGGATAAAATAATGTTTTGACAGAGAAAGAATTTCTTAGAAATGCATGTGCTTGACCATTGGGGTTATTCTGATTAGCAGGCATCTATTACCTATAAATATCTTGAATGTTTCCAACAAAAAGAGCATAGATATGTTTTGTAAAATCCTTTGGAGAAAAATTCTGCAGATTTTTCTGCATTTTCTTCCCATTTATTTAGCTGTGATGATTTTTGCTAAGAAAAATAAATCCTTGAAGCAAACATGTTTATTAAACGCTTACTTACATAAATGTCATTTCTGTAGGTGGCCCTGATAATGTGACGCATGTGTGGCGTGAGGAAGATGGGCAGTTACTCTCCCCAAGCAGCCTGGCTGCACAGTAAGTCTTTCTTTGTTGGTCTGCTGGGGTTTTTTCTAAACTAATAGGTAACTTGTCTGAGTAAGCAATCAACACAATTTATAAACATAATTCTTTTATCAATTTGTAAGACTTTGAAATAGAAAAATCCACTATTGACTGACCAAGAAATGGACATAGCTGAAATGTAGTAAAGTTGAAACTTATTTTTTCAGATTATCCAGTGACACTTTTGGAGAATGCAGCATGAGCATCTCTTTTTCAGTTGTAACATTGTATATAACTAGATCCAGTGTGTCCTGTCTCCACAGAGACCTTATGTCTCTGAGGAAAATCTAGGGGGAGGTCCAATTTCCAACTTGTTTAAGGTCTTTCATTATGAAAGTTGTATAAGCATCTAATTTTTCACATTATGATTTATTTTGGTTTTTAAAAATCACAGTATCTCTTAAGCCAGTCAAGGTAATACAAAATTTGTTTGCTTCCACAGCATTCACGTAGGTAAAACTGTTTATAGATAATTTAATTTTGGACTCTTATGGGGCATGTAAATATGTTGTCCCCGAAACAGGCAGTGGAAATGACAGCAGCAGCGTTGGCTTCTAAAGACCATTAATGTAAGCAGTGCTCTGAAGTAACTGTAATAATCATAGTAGGGAATGCATGCAGGCGCCCGCAGAAGCTGATTGAAGTAAATTCCTATAGGCAAATTTAGAGACTAGATGGCCTGTTATGTAGACATTGTTTTGGCCTGATAAATTATACTGTTGCAATTTTTTGACTCTAGTCCCAAAGGATACATTTCTGCTCTAATGAAATTTGTACAAATAAAATGAAATACAGGACTTATTTTTAGCCATTTTTATTTTTTTTCTGAACTAGGATCTATGCAGTTGTTTATAAACTTTCTATTATTTAATGAGAAGTTCTTGAACTCTGGATAAATTCTAGGCAAATTCCTTCCATAAACAGCCACCTCCTATGTCTGCTTCTACCTTTCTCCTCCCCTAAGGTGGCTGAACCAGGTGCTCTTTCCAGGGCAGTCAAGCAACCTTGGACAATTTTCCCCTAGCTAGGATGCCATGTTCCAAAAAATCAGGTCTTATAGACCATCAAAAATACTTAAAAAAAAAAAGACCTTTGTATTGAGACAAGTGTATGCTTATTGTTGAAACCAGGTACCTTTACCAGAGCCTTGAGGCATCCATAGCATTGATAATACTAGCACTTCAGACACAAATTCCACAAACAATGTAGTTGCTGGCAGCCAGCTGACAGTTTATTAGGAAGAATTCAATACTTTTAAGATGGTTCTTGTTGAGATTGATGAAATTAAGGGATTTCTTATATTTAGACTTCCTTTCCATTCCCATTTTAAAATAACCACAGAACGGCAATATCTGGCATAAGATAAAAGATTTTTTTGGTCCAGAATTTTCTAAAGAAGACTGCTTAAAAATATTTTTCCCTCATTGCTCTTCTCTCTCCTTATTATTTTTGTCCTAAGGTGATTATTTGTATTATTCTGTTTGTGTGTGTGTGCGCACACTCACACAATGTTCACCTAAGCTCATCTTTCATTGCAAATATTCTTGGGAAATAAGTAGGATTATATACAAAAATACATAAATTAAATGTTTTAAAAGAATAATTAGATATTTATGCTAAAGCAGTGGGACATAGATATGGAATCTTAATTTTCAGAGTATATTAAATGTAATCGCCAAAATCTTGGCAATCAAATGTTCTTCCTGAAACTAAGAGAATGGCTTAGATAATATTTCAAGGTCACTTTTAGTGCAACATTCTTCTATTTCTATTTTAAGCTTGAAAATTCACCATGAGAATCCTTTGTTCATTCCACATAGAGGGTTAGACCAACATTTTTCTTTTGAGCACTATACCAGAATGCAAATGGCTCTATGCTATAATAACTACAATACATGGAAATGGTTACATTTTTTTTTTAGTGTGGAGGCTATCAATTGTATTTAATTTTTTTAATTTTTTTAAAGACTTTATTTATTTGAGAGAGAGAGAGAGAGAGAGAGAGAGAGAGAGAGAGCAGAGGTGGGGGGAGGGGCAGAGGGAGAAGCAGGCTCCCCGCTTAGCAGGGAGCCCAGTGCGGCCTCCATCCTAGGACCCTGAGATCAGGACCTGAGCAGAAGGAAGATGCTTACTGACTGAGCCACCTAGGCACCCCTATCAATTGTATTTATGAGACTGACACGCTACCTACTGCGCTAAGGAGGCACCTCCTATCAATTGTATTTAAATGAAGGTCAGCTATCTGACGAGTTAACTGTGCTCTGACTGCCACATTAGAGACTTCTCTCGCTGTAGATTTTCTCTTTAAAGTTCTTCAAGGATCCAGTAGTATTAACCCACATGTAAATACCCTAAGACTACTTTGACGTTAATGCAAACATTTTCCTACATGTTTACTAGCTATGCCAGGATGAGTGTCTTCCCTTAGTATTTGAATAAAATCTAAGTTAAACATCTGACAGAACTGGTTAATTTGTGTATTGTGCGGTTTGATTTGAAATAGGTGGTCCCCAAATCAGCTATTGACATTTATTCTATCTCTCCTGTACATGAAATTCAATCATAAACACTGAGGGAAGATGTTGCAAAATAAAGAGATGCAGCCTCATAGTTGAAGTGACAGAGCACGCACAACACACACGTATTTACTCACTCATACTGATGCCTCAGAAATCCTAGGCTATATTCTCACATGCCAGTCAGTTTAAAGGGAGACCTGAAAGTGGTTAATTTGGAAACACTGAATTGGTTGTTTAAAGAAAAGGAAGGAACTTATATTGTTCAATTAGAGTCCACTATTTTTTTAAATCACAATTAAATATATTTATTTGAAGAATGTTATAGGTGGAAGGGATTAGCAGATCATTCAGCCCCCTGCATCTCATTTGACAAGGGAAAAAACTGAGGTCCAGAGGGGTCTGCCAGATTTAGAGGAGAAAAAGAAAAGAAAAGAAAAACATAGAAGACTCATAGGTTGTTCTTACATTGAAAAATTATCATTTGAAAAAAATTATTCATTGTTTATCTGAAATTCAGATTTAACTGGGAGTCCTGTATTTCATCTGACAACCCTAGCCCCATAATTTTTTTCTTTCATATGGACATGCCTAGAAATAATCTTAAGATCACTTATGACTGGATATTAAAATAACTAAATCTAATGTCCATGGAGAAGTAAGCGATCAGAGGAGACAGAGCCAGTGTGCACTCAGACCAGATGGAGGAAGACGTCCTACTTCCAAATTCAATGCCCAAGTCAACTAATGCCAAACAACCAGGGACTTAAATGATCTCAACAAAATAACTTTATTCTCTTTTTATATGACTTAATTTATATATTCTTTTCTAATTCTATAGGCTCCTAATACTGGAAAACTTTGAAGATGCTCTCTTAAATATATCAGCAGATAGTCCTTATATTCCTTACTTGGCATGTGTGAGAAATGTCACTGACAATTTGGCCAGGGGATCACAAGGTAATACTCTTCTTAGTAGTCAAAATGCTGCTTAGGGTTCTAATTCTGTTCTAAAGTAGTCTTTTAAGACATTTGCTTAAAAAACTAGAAAGGTTTTTAAAAGATTTTAGTTTCCATACGCATGAGTTTCAGTTTGGTAGTTTGATATATGAAGGGAATATCTAATTGTGTTATTATATTATTACTTCTGTTCCTGCTGCTAGTACTTCTGGCCACCTGGACAAACTTTAATTTACGATAGCCACGTAACAGAGAACATGATAATGACCACCCAAACGAACTCGCCAAGTTTCTGGAATTATTAGTAATTCATATAACCCTTCATGGCATTTTCTGTGTCCTTAATAATCTTAGTTATCAAAAAACAATGGAGAATGATAATAGAGACTTCCCAAAGCATGTGTAAATTATATAAACAAAGGATTTTTGTGTGGCAGACTATTTTTACTTCCCACCCTTATACACCTTATTTTCAATTTTCTGCCTACATGGACAACCATGAAGATGGCATTTAATCAAATGTTTCTTTTCCTTTTTCAAGAGAAAATATCGAATTTCTCACCTTTTCCAAGGGATCTATATTTACTTTTCCCACACCAAAATAGTTTCTTGAGACTTAATGGCAAGCAAATAGCACAAGTATTTAAGCGTGGTCTCTGTTTACTAGGCTTGAATTAATCAAGGTTGGAAGGGTGTGTATGTGTCACAGTGATTATGCAATCTATTCTCCCCCAAACACTTCAACTTAACAGCCTATCAAAAAATCAGAAATAAAAGCAGATTTAGTTCACAAAGAGCCAAAAGTGTGTAGCACCTTTGCTAGAAATATTTTTATCTCTAAGCAGAATATCTATGAATATTTTTAAAATAATGAACTCTCTAGTCTCCACGGTTCAAGGAAAGGTTAAATTTTCACTTGTCTTATACTTAGGTTGAACTAGGCCATTATCTTAGGAAAAACTTAGCAATAAATTAGGATAAAGGTGTTTTTCAAATGGGTTTCCTAAATGACCTTGCAGTTCACATAAGGTAAATCTTCTCTCTTCCTTTACAGAAAATTTAAGACTCCTGCAGTCCATAATTTCATTTAAAAAATCTTTTCTTCCAAATGGTTTTTATGAGGATTACTTTTCTTCAGTTCCTGAAGTCCTGAAATCAAAAGTAAGTCATGAAAGAAAAAATAAATAAATAAACCTTGACATTGTCTGTAATGCTCTGGCGAGATGTATTTCAGTTTAAGTTTTAAATCTGTATCTTCATAAATATTTGTCCTATTTTGACTAGATTAATGCCAGAAAAAGGGGGACAAAAGGGTTCTTGTGCTAGAAAATGGCATTTTGTTCTTTTTTTTTTTTAATTTTTTTTTTAAGATTTTATTTATTTATTTGAGAGAGAGAATGAGACAGAGAGAGAGAGAGCATGAGACAGGGGAGGATCAGAGGGAGAAGCAGACTCCCTGCCGAGCAGGGAGCCCGATGCGGGACTCGATCCCGGGACTCCAGGATCATGACCTGAGCTGAAGGCAGTCGCTTAACCAACTGAGCCACCCAGGTGCCCGGCATTTTGTTCTTAATTAGTGGATATCTCTATATGAAATGACCAATAAAGGCCTAATTGCAGTATTCACATACATAAAGGAATGACTAATAATATAGTTACCTCGTTAAGCTTCGTAATTTCAAAATAGTACTCATAATATGATTTCTAATTTAAGTTGGCCTCAGTTTTTAAAACTACAAAAGTTGATCTTAAAAGCTAGTGTTTAGACTTCACAGTGTGCAAAAATCTCAGAAGTTGACTAACCTTATTTTTATTGTCATCAGAAGCAGAAACTAATAAATCATATTAAGATGTATGATATTTAAAAAAGGAGGGAAAGCAATGAAAAAAATTTTAAACTCTGAAGTTTGAATTGGTTCACATTTATCTATTATTCTTTGTTTAGCTCATGCATATAGTATACAGGTTATCATGATAATTCATTTCTTAAATAACCCTATTAAAATTAGAAAGCAGCTTTCCTAGTAAGAACAGCAGTGTAATTGAATTTAGGTAGGCAGTGATAAAGCAAAATTAGAACTGGTTTATTCAGGGCAAACAAGATGACTTTCTGTATAGTCAAGATGGTCTAATTATATCCAAAACATATGTCCGTGTGTATTATAAGTAGGTAATGCTAGTGAGGTTACCTCCATTTTCTCCTGATCTTCTACACAAATTAAAATTTCTAATGCACTTAATTTAGCAGTATCTTAATTTGTGCAAATGAAAAGGAAGTTATGCATTCATCTGGAAAATTCCTACTCATCCTTCAAGGACAAGTTTAGATGTCACTTCTATAATATTAGAGTATTATTGCCTTTCTCTCTATTTCCCAGCCAGGATAATGGCTTTGTGTGCACATAATATTTATCCATTCATTCATTCAATCCATGATCTATGGTCCCATAACACTAATCTATTTATTAAAAGACATAATCTCTAACCCCAAAGTCCTTATAGCAATCCACTGTAGCAGATGGAAAAGCAGACCAATAATTATAACACAGTGAGATAAGTATTGTGGTATGTGGATGGACAGGATTCTGTGTATGGAGGTGGGAGATTTAACTCCAATTGTAGGGAATGGAGGTGGAGAGGAGAAACTTCATGGAAGAGATAATACTTGCTCTTATAGGCTGAGTAGGATTAGGTTGTACAGTCCTACATTCCACACATAGAGACCTGCATTTATTAAGACAGAGGTATGAACCTGGAGGACAGATACAGGTTACCTGCAGTCCTGTGCCCGTCTGGAGCAGAAGGTGCCTATGGGAGAGGCAGGAAAGGGGACTGCAGAGAGACTGGGCGCAGATCCCAAAGTCCTCTTTCTGCTTAGTCACGGAGTTTGAATCTGGTCTGGAGTGTTGTGCATTTGAAGAAAGTAAAATTTTCATTTTAGAAAGAGAACTCTCTGGGAGGACTATGGAGGACAGATTGAAGAAAAGCCAAGTAGGTGATATCTGCAGTAACCTAAGCAAAACGTGAGCCCTGCACTTTGTCAATGGCAGAGAAAGAAGGAAGAAACAGTTTCAAGAATGGGGTAGGAGTTTAGGTGACACAACGCGGCAGCCAGTGGGCATAAAGAAGAGGAGTCTGATAGCGAGATTTCTGGCTTTTGGAACTTATTACTTAGCATTATAACTTGTTGTATAAGTAAGGTCTGTTTCCCTCCCTAGAGGGTAAACTCAGATAAAATGTAGCCTCTATCTCTAAAGCCCCACATTTACCACGTAGTAGGAGCTTAAGACAACTCATGGATGTGTGAACAAATGAGGGTGTTAAAAGAGAGCCCTGGTGATATAACTGTGTCACCTGGACAATTATTCATTGTAGTTCTCAACTTGTGAAGTAATCAGGCAGCACAAAATATACACCAGGGAAATTGAAACAATGCATTCTCAATCAATTACACTCACGGAATGGGAAATAGATGTAAGAATAATTTAAAACAGCATTCACATTTTGACTATACTGCTCCACTTCAGGGTTACATTATGAAAAAAGTTCTAGAAGCCACAGAAGTGGAAATAAACTGCAATCCTGTCCTTTGGGTAGAAAGTCTGTTGTCATTTACAAGAAGCATGGCAGCTATCTGCAATTAACAGAAGCCCTACATTCCAAGACTATAAGCTCCCTGAGGAACGTTGCTAAGTCTGTCCCTCTACTATTGTATTCTCAGCACCGGGCGTATGGGCACATGGAAAATATTCAGTATGTATCACTAAAAGAATGAAGATAAATTCTTACAGTTTTATAGCAAGAGATGATTTAACTTCCTTGCTTTGCCTTCCCCGGTAATTAGTGTCTTAATTGTGACAGTCAGTTAGGGCCTACCCATTCATTCTAAAACTTTACTCATGGCATTTCTAAGAAGGTTTAGACCCTCCAAAATGTCAAATGCTTGCCATTCAAAAGTGACTTCTCCTTCTGTTCCTATCCCTCTTTTCTAGTTCCAACACTGTACTCTTCCTGAGCTTTTGTGTTTTCTCCTTCCTTCATTGTGAGAAGAATAGCTTCCTGATTGGGGAACTATACATAAAGTGGATATTCCCCATACTGGGCAGAAATATGGGTAACACAATATTTTTATTATAACACCTTTAAATTTTTAAATAGGTTCCTTTCCCCTGCATTTACTTGCCAAGAGCCCAGGAGCACTGCTGTTTTATCACTTTTATACCTATGATATTTTGAGGTTTTTTTTTTTTTTTTGAGGGGGAGTGGGGGCAGAGGAAGAGGTAGAGAGAGAATCTTAAGTAGGCTCCATGCCCAGAGTGAGCCCAATGCAGGGCTCGATCTCACGACCCTGAGATCATGACCTGAGCCAAAATCAAGAGTTGGACACCCAACCAATTGAGGCACCCAGGTGCCCCGATATTTTGAGTTCTTACTTAAATGTAACTTACATTTCTGATTCAGATGCATTCAGGGACCACAGGCACTGGGGAATTCAGTCACAGCTGGACATGGAGTTAGTTATGGGTCATTGTTCACATTTGACCTGAGACCTTTTTCACTATGTGGACCAGGGTCATGATAAAGGAGAAAGGACTGTACATGAGGTTCTGACAAACCTACAATCTGGATTTGACACACTTTTGAAGAGAGAATTTTAATTCTCTGGATTTAAGATTGACTATTAATGGTCCATGAAGCTTCTAAAAATTTAATGCATGTATTGCTTTTAGAAGAAAGTAGTAAATAATGACAAATACTATATGACCTTCAGGTTGCTCCTTGATGGATGTGCTCCACAATGCATTCCATATTATTGACCCTGAATTAAACCTTTATTTCAGAGAACCAATTCTACTTCAGTAGCATGGCTAGATTTCCAATTTTTCCTTCAATAACTTTTATCAAGCGAAGATTATACTGTATGGACTTTTACTGGTTTCTCATACATGTATGCCAAACTTGCAATTAAAAAATGTATTTGGGTCAAAATATATACATGTATATATTTAGGTCTCTACTGAGTAAAAATCTCACATTTACTATACCCTCAAAGCTTGATTAAAACAAATTTATTGGGCTACCAGTATTTATCCTTTTCTTTAAAAAATCATGAAAAGTCACTGAAGGATGTGGCAGGAAGGCTTGACTCCATTCATTAGAAATTTAATCATATCTATTATTTGGAAAATCAAAGGAAGGAATAGAGTGGCAAACACGTAGTTACAGCTGATAAAACAATTGGACCTGGGCGCCTGGGTGGCTCAGTTGGTTAAGCGACTGCCTTCAGCTCGGGTCATGATCCTGGAGTCCCGGGATCGAGTCCCACATCGGGCTCCCTGCTCTGCGGGGAGTCTGCTTCTCCCTCTGACCCTCCCCCCCTCTCATGTGCTCTCTCTCTCATTCTCTCTGTCTCAAATAAATATATAAATAAAATCTTAAAAAAACAAAAAACAAAAAAAAAAACAATTGGACCTGTAATGGAAATTTTCTCATAGCAGTAAGACTAGTGAGTAGAATTTTAATATGCATGAGGCTATTTTAGATAGTTCAAAGCCAGAAGTCAATTAGAATATTAAATACAGTAAAAAATAGACCAATGATATTTACTATCTAAGATGATCAGTGTTTAATTGCTAGTGCCTACATGTAGTTACTATAAATCTTTCATCTAAGACACATAATCGTGCCTTTCCCATTTGATATATGGAAAGAAATATCCCTAAACATTTGCCTGTATCATAAAATACTTCATTTCTATCAAAATGCAACTTCTGATTGAAATTGAGTTGCAATGAATGACACATATATTTGCTTTCTTAGGTGTTGCTCCAAATTCTTTGACTTCCATCTCTCTCTCTGTCTTTTTTTTTTTTTTTAAGACAGAGGAGGAGGAGGGGCAGAGGGAGAGGGAGAGAGGAAATCTTAAGCAGGCTCCACACTCAGCATGGAGCCCAATGTGGGGCTCAACCTCATGACCCTGAGATCATGACCTGAGCTGAAATCAAGAGTGAGAGGCTTAACCGACTGAGCCACCCAGGCATCCCAAATTATTTGACTTCTTCTAAAAATTTTTTTATTGTTATGTTAATCACCGTACATTACATCATTAGTTTTTGATGCAGTGTTCCATGATTCATTTTTTGTGCATAACGCCCAGTGCTCCATGCAGAATGTGCCCTCTTTAATACCCATCACCAGGCTAACCCATCCTCCCACCCCCCTCCCCTCTAGAACCCTCAGTTTGTTTTTCAAAGTCCATCGTCTCTCGTGGTTCGTCTCCCCCTCTGATTTCCCCCCCTTCATTCTTCCCCTCCTGCTATCTTCTTCTTCCTTTTTTTCTTAACATATATTGCATTATTTGTTTCAGAGGTACAGATCTGTGATTCAACAGTCTTGCACAATTCACAGCACTCACCATAGCACATACCCTCCCCAGTGTCTATCAGCCAGCCACCCCATCCCTCCCACCCCACCCCCCACTCCAGCAACCTCAGTTTGTTTCCTGCAATTAAGAATTCCTCATATCAGTGAGGTCATATGATACATGTCTTTCTCTGATTGACTTATTTCGCTCAGCATAACACCCTCCAGTTCCATCCACGTCACTGCAAATTATTTGACTTCTTAAAAGGAATAGCTCCAGGGTAGCTTCCAAGCACAACAGAACTTTTAAGCACTTCCAGAGAACAAAGGCACCCAGTTTCCCTCAATAGATAAGAGAGTAGAAGATAATGTCCAAAACAGTGCAGACACTTCTGAAAATCCAAGTGTATTCCCATTCATATTTTAAATGCAGTCTTATTAAAATGCATGTGATTCACATGCTGCATTTTAAAAAAGCTTTTTTCTTGTCAATGAATTTTTTAATTGTGGTAAAATACACATAATATAAAATTTACCACCTGAAGCATTTTTAACTGTACAGTTCAGTCTTGTTAAATGCATCCACATTGTTGTGCAACCAATCTCCAGAACTCTCTTAATAATTCAAAACTGAATCCCTGTACCTATTAAAATAACACCTCTTCCCCTCTCCCCCTAACCCCTGGCGACCACAATTCTACTTTCTATCACTATGAATTTGACTACTCTACATTCCTCATTTAAATGAAATCATCCAGTATTTGTCTTTTTGTGACTGGCTTATTTCACACATCACAAGGTCCTCAAGGTTCATCCGTGTTGTAGCATGTGTCAGAATTTCTTTCCTTTTTAAGACTGAATAATATTCCATTGTGTATCTATATACTACATTGTGTTTATCCATTCATCTGTCAGTGGACACTTGGGTTGTGTCTGCCTCTCGGTTATTGTGAATAATGTTGCTATGGACCTGGGTGCACAAATACTTGTTTGAAACCCAACTTTCAATACTTTGGGGTATATACACAGAAGTGGGATTGCTGAATCATACCAGTAATTCTGTTTTTATTACTGAGGAAACTCCATACTGTTTTCCACAGTGGTTGCATCATTTTCCATCCCCACCAGCAGTGCACAAGGGTTCCAGTTTCTCCACATCCTTCCCAACACTAACGTTTTCTTTCCTTCTTTCTCTTTTACTTACAGTAGTCATCCTAATGCATACGAGGAAGAAAGACTTTTTTTTTTCCAAAACTGCTTTGCTCTCTGCCTTTCCACATGACTTAAAACATATACTAAAATATAAATTAGTTGAAGTATTTGTGATTTAAATGAGATAAAACTAAACCACATTTTTTTTAACCTTTGAATCTACAAGATCTGAGTCCAGTTGGGAAATACAGGTCTAATAGTTCCAAAAGTTTTATAAAATTCTTAAGAAAGCAATAAACTCAAGTGACAGAAAATAATGCTTTGCGGTAAAACTTGACAAATGCCAACTAACTAAAAACATATGCACAGTGTTTTTTTGAAGTAAATCAATTTTGGTTACTTATTATCAACTACCAAATATTTATAATAATATAGCTAATCTATTTCTCACTCCTTCCCCTTTCTGGAAAGCTCTCTCAACTTCGAAACTTGACCGAACTTCTTTGTGAATCTGAAACTTTCAGTTCAATAGAGAGAATGTGCCAGCTCTCTGACGTGAACTTTAGGGACCTATGTGAAGAAAGTGCATTTCATGTGCAGCTCCTCGAAGCAGCAGAGCTTGGCACCGAAATAGCAACCAACTTACTGTACCATGACAATATTATATCTAAAAAACTGAGGGATTTGCTTACTGGGGATCCAAGCAAAATGAATTTAAATATGGATTGGTAAGTATCTTCATTGCCTGTTTCCTTGGGGAAACCCCTTCTCAAATAATTATGGATATGCTTAGTTCAGCTTCTTCTTCTCTTCTGTTTTGTTCCAGGTTGCTAGAACAGGCACTGCAAATGAATTACTTGGAAAATATCACACGGTTAATGCCCATCATGGAAGCCATGCTGCATGTCAATAACAGCGCAGACCCTTCTGAAAAACCAGGTGCTTCCCCACCCCCATTTATTTTAAGTGTTGTCTTATAAGAATGCGTGTGATTCTCATGCTGCAGTTTAAGAAAGGCTTTTTTGAAGTTCCCAACCAAACCTGCTTTGTATCTGCCCTTATACATGAGAAATCTGAAGCTTTCAAATATGGTTACTTGTCTAAAATAAACATACAGAAAGCCAGCAGAGGATGAAATAGGGAAATTTGATTTCACAGCAAAAAGATCTTCAAAATTTTAACTAGTTAGGCCATTCACCTTTTATTTGTCTGATAAATTAAAGTGCATTAGCTAGGATGGAATTTATTTACTTCCATGAAAATAATCTGATTTAAAAAGATGCACTGCTGTCTATAGAAATCTCAATTCAGAACCTCCTATTAGTATTCTGAGCTTGATGTCCCATGCAATACTTTTCTTCTTTGCATAATACCTCAGTACTGAAAAGAAAGGCATTCAGAATTTTGGACAACAGGCAGCCACAAAATTCGAAGGGCACTAAGTCCAAAAATAAAGAGGGTATATTTGCATAAGGGATACTTCATGAAGAAATCGAGAGATATTTGCAGAATGGAGATGATGATCTGCTAAAATAAAGTCAAAATATCATTTGTTATGCATTAAATGACCCAGATATGAAAAAATTACAATCACAGTCCTAAAAAAGTTTGAGGTTAAACACATTCTACTTAAAAGTGAGGTAATGATGAGAGACGATGGACTCTGAAAAACAAACTGAGGGTTCTAGAGGGGAGAGGGGTGGGAGGATGGGTTAGCCTGGTGGTGGGTATTGAGGAGGGCACATTCTGCATGGAGCACTGGGTGTTATGCACAAACAATGAATCATGGAACACTTCATCTAAAACTAATGATGTAATGTATGGGGATTAACATAAGAATAAAAAAAATGTTTGAAAAAATAAAAAATTAAAAAAAAAAAGTGAGGTAATGACTATTAAAAATCCTTGATAAACTGTAACGTGCTGGGCAAAGTTAAGCAAGTGTGCTCTGCAGCATTATGTTGTAGATTTAGCAAATCTTGTCCTAAGTTGACAATATTATATGATCCAAGGTTGAAAAGCATTTTGAATTTGTGTGATGTTTTAAATCAAATGGAGGGATATATATTTACTGCATTATGTGATCAAAGTCTGTGAGGAAACCATATTTTTTTAATCAACCTTGTGTTGTAGACATCTAAGGAAAATTTATAACCCAGAACAATCTGTTACCTTGGGTCAATGATGTCATAATTGGAGCAAGTCTAAATCAGATAGAAATAGATCCTAAAGATGCAGGGTTCGCCAAAAGAGAGATCTCTGCTCCTGACACAAGGCATGTATGTTGAGTGTATGTTTTAGTCTAGAAGACTTCTCTTATGTTAGTACAACAACTTAAAAAGAATTACATTGCAACCAACACGTGTTTTTTTTTTTTTTTTTCTTGCAGGTCAGTTAATAGAAATGTTTAAAAATGTTGAAGAGCTGAAGGAAGAACTGAGGAGAACGACAGGCATGTCCAATAGGAGTATTGACAGTCTGCTGGCCCTTCCTATCCCTGATAACAGAGCTGAGGTGGGGCATAATATAGTTGTACTTATAGCCAGGTCTTAAAAGTTTAAATCATGTGTAGTATTTGTTGAGCACTTATCAGTAAAACACTGAGAAGTTGCTTGCAGATCTGGTGAATTTTCCATGCAAATGATAAAATTAGAGGCTGAATTCCTTGTGGGGTTAGAAGAAAAATCCTAAAGCAAGACATTTATTACTATCTTTTCCTTTCCTTCTAGTTTTCCTTCTCCTTCATCTTCCCTCCTTTGTGCTCTCCTTTTCCTTACCCCTAGATGTTTTTTTTAAATAAGTGGTGCCTTCAATAATTCCATATATGCACAATCACAATCACATTTTCTGAGATAAATTTGCACAGTCTATTATAATGACATCAAAGTCAGATTTCAGTAATCTAATTGGGGAAAAAAAACAGACCATTTACAATTTGTTGAAATGAATACTCAGTTTGGCTTTTTAAAAGTCCCAAGACAAAACATAGGATATAAAATAGATAGGACCCAGGGAACTCTGGGCAAGTTTGTGGGTATAGTGAACATGTTTGGGTATGACAATGAATAACGTCATTTCCTCATAGGCTGATAATAGGGCTTTCCATTTGAAATGTCTCTTCTTTTATCCCTTTTCCAAGTCCATTGTCTGGAAATGTCATAGAAATTTTCCAAAAGAACTGCAGAGCTTAAAGCCTCATCTGTTCAAAACTTACGTGTGACAGAGTGTGTCATTTCTAAGCACAGCCCAGCTATTCTCCAATATCGGATAAAGTTTTTTGAAAGCCTTGAAGACTGCCTTAGGGAAATATTTAGGTTTACTTGTGTCCTGTTCATTGGTTCCCTCATACAAAAATTAAAACTGCTTTGCCTTCCCTCTTGTTCTAGTGAATAGTCATTGACCTTTTCCCTTTGATCTCACCTTTTACTCATTTTATCCTAAGATCTAATTTCAGTAATCAAGTGTTTGGCTTCTGAAGAGCAGGTTCATTTTAGTAAATAAAAACATAAATGAGGAGTGTACATTCTTAACTACTTTCAAAAGGAAAGAGAGAAGATTTTCAACAATCTTGAATTTCCTAAACTTTTCTCTTGATTTCAACTCAATGGCAATAGAGACTTCTTACTTCTCATATACACACCTCACTTTAAACACAGCATCACTGTCCAGGATGGTTGATTCACATTATTATGTAATTCTGGGCTTTTTGTTCTTTGCCCTTTATCTCTTGATAGAGATACCCGGAGGTTCTTATATAAGATTATAACTTCAAATTATTTTAAAAACAAAATGCAATTTAAATACACTAAATAAAATTTTAAAGGAAAAATGAGTCTTAAACGAATATTTTTCCCAAACTTAAGTCCTGATCAATTCTTTCTTGGTAGATCACTCACTCAGTTGTTCAAACAGGAAATCTCAGAATCATCACAACACTTCATGGTCTCTTTTTCTCCATCTTGTTTTTTAAGCTTTCCAGTGAACTCTGGCTCTCTGTAGTTTTATTGTGATTATTTATTTATTGTGATTAGTGATTTATTTTTGTTTTAAAGATTTATTTACTTATTGGAGAGAGATAGAGAGGGAGCGCACATGAGCGGGGGGAGGGGCAGAGAGAGAGAGAATCTCAAGCAGACTCCATGCTAAGCACAGAGCCCAACATAGAGCTTGATCTCATGAACCTAAGATTGTGACCTGAGCTGAAGCCAAGAGTTGGACATTTAACCTACTGAACCACCCAGGCGCCCTGTGATTAGTGCTTTAAATGAAAAAAATATATATATATTTGACTTGGAGTATAATTTATCATATTTTTTAATGAAGTCTAAGAATAAAGAAAAACCTTTCTTTTGAGAGATAGCTCTCAAAGGATTCACAACTTTTCTATTTTTTCTACCTCCAACTTGCAGATTATTTCTCGTGTGTTCTGGTTGCATTCTTGTGATGCTAATATGACCTATTCCAAAATGGAGAATGCATTGAAGGAATTCTGCAGCCTGCCTCTTCCAGAAAGATCCCGGCAGTCTTACCTCATTGGACTCACCCTCCTGCACTACTTGGACATTTACAACTTCACATACAAGGCAAGTTGCTATTGCTGAAATATTTTATATTCACAGTTTAGTACAAATACATTTGATTACATGAGTATGCTCCCTGATACTGTAACGAATGAGATCCATGTATATAGCTTTTGGAATTATAGCTTTATTTTAGAGCTAAATAGGACCTTAGTGATCATATACTGCAAATTTGCACATTTTATAGATGAGGAAATTAATATTATTGCCTTATTAACTCTCAGTTTGTGTATCCAAGGCCATGTATTAAATTTAATATATATTATACTAAAGTATGAAATACAGATGTTGTGTGTGTGTATATACATATATATTTTTACAGTGAACAAGCATTAATTTGGTAGGATAATAGAGATTAGAGCAAAGCTTGTTGTTGTTGTTGTTGTTGTTTTTAGTAGGGGCTTTTTTGGTGTTAAAAATTTGTGTGTGTATTTTTTCCATCAATTTAGAAAGAGACTACTATTACTTATGCAGTACAACAAAACAAATGGGTTACTATCAGAGTTTAGAAAAGTCAGCAATGACTTCATCTTACAATAAGTACATGCTTCATAAGTACTTGTTTAATACAAAACTGAAAGAAAAATATAAACATAGAAGAATTAAACATCTATTTCACCTATATACTAGATCAAAAATATTTACATGTTACTGCAAACACTGAAAAAATGTTTTTCCCTTTAAAGTAGGAAGAACCAGAAGCAACATGGCTGACTTTGTTGTTATAGCAAAGGGGGTGAAAATGTTTTAAGACTAGTTATCAATAATCCTATTCTGGGTCATCATTTTCTCACACCTGTATTTCTGCAATGGCCTCTTCATTGGCCTCCCTGCCTCCACACTTGCAACCTCCCCACCACTACCCTGCCCCACTATCCCTAAGCAGCCAGAGTGATCCTTTTAAAATTTAAGTCACATTATGCCAACTCTGTGCTCAATACCTTCTGGTGGCTCCCCAGTCTGTTCAAGGATATCCCTCGGTTCCTACAGGGACCCCATGATCTGCAAAACCCCTCCCATCTCTAAAATTCTCTTTCCTACTTGGTGACTCCTTGGGCCCATGACTGCTACATGGAACCACTCAATATTTCAAATGCCAAGAACAGTGCCAGGCCCAGAGAGGCACTCAGCAAATATCCATTAACTAGACAAATGGTTATTTTACATAAACTACAAACTAAAATGCATATGAAGTGAAATTATTAATTTTATTCATCTAAAATGTTAATCCTTATTTTATATTGCCTCTGCAGAGCAGATATCAAACCAAATATTTTTTGTTAAGTCTAGTAATTAATTATGTGCATTTGACAAGCAGAAGACCATTCCTACTTCTTTTAGGTATTGCAAAGAAAAATAATGAAAAATTTCTCATCACTAGTCAATTTATTTCACATCAGTGTAGGAATGCCCAGAATTTTGGCAGAACTGGAAGAAAAATTGTAATGTTGATTATAATTTAGAAAAAAATATAACTGAAATTAGTAGCTGTGTTAGCGAGCTGGCTGTGTCTTCACGGTATCTCTCCAACTGCATCTTGTGCTCATAATGGTGGTCTTTGACTTTCCTGGACATGTAAAGAACTTTCCCTCCTCATGGACCTCACACATCTTTCCCGCCCTGCTATAATCTTCCTCTGCTTATTCTTCCTCTGTTTTGCTCTCCATTGGGGTGCCATGTGGGAAAGATCTTTCTTGAATCTTAGCTAAACTCTCTCTACCTCCTCATATTCCCCAGTCTTGTTTATTGATTTGTTTGAAATCTGTTCCTTCTATTAGACCAAGGCTCCTTGAGTGGAGGGATGGTATCACTTGGTATACCACCATATAACCATCTCCTCACCCATGCTGGGGACATAGCAGGCACTCAATTAACGTTTGGTGATAAAATGAATGAGAGGATGAAATTACTTTAAAATTTTAAAATAATTCCACTGTATCTTCATGCTGCAGAAAAACGTTGTGGGATTATGATTAAACTTGAATTACATGAGCTTTTTGACAGAGCTTTTCTGATTTTTAAGGATCATATTATATGATTTTTGAGCAATAGTATATCCATGAAGAGTTATGTAATTGACATTTGCCCTTCTGACTTTTAAAATCATTTATTTTGGCAACTTTATTGAGTTATAATTTATGTACCATAAAATCCACTTATTCGAAGTGTCCAATTCAATGATTCTTTTAGTAAATGTATGGAATTGTGCAACTATTACCACAATCTAATTTTTGAACATTTCCATCAATCCAGAAAAAAAAACCTCATGTCTCTATGCAGCTACCTCTCATTCTGACCTCTAGCCCATGCGGCCCCTGATCTATTTTCTGTCTCTAGAGAGTTTCCTTTTTTAGACATTTTATATACACTTAATCATACAATACGTGGTCTTTGTGTTTGGCTTTTTTTTACTCAGTATAATATTTTTGAATTTCATGCATATTGCAAGATGTGTCAGTATTTCATATCTTTTTATTGCCAAACAGTATTCTAGTTAAAGGATGTACATTTCCTTTGTCCATTCATTTGGATCATTTCTACTTTTTTGGCTATTGTGAATGATGCCACTATGGACCTTCATATACAAATCTTGGTGTAGACATATGTTTTCATTTCGCTTGGATAAATATTTAGGAATATAATTGCTAGGTTGCATGTTAAACTTATGTTTAAGTATTTAACTTCCACATTTTTTTCCAAAGTGACTGTACCTTTTAAGATTCTTACCAACAGTGTGTGCAGGTTCCAGTGTCTCCACATATATCATTTATTTTTATTCTGTTCCCTTTAGGTGTTTTTCCCTAGGGAAGATCAAAAGCCAGTAGAAAAGATGATAGAACTCTTCATGAGGCTAAAAGAGGTTCTCAATCAGATGGCTTCCGGCACACATCCGCTGCTAGATAAAATGACATCCCTGAGACAAATGCATCTGCCCAGAAGTGTTCCATTAACACAGGTAGGAAAGTCACCCAGTAATGTGCTTATTAAGGGAAATTCCTCTTGTCACATTAACTTTTATTTGAGATTAGTTATAATATATTCAGCTACAAAGATAGTATGTTGGGAAAAAGCACCTGCAGGAAAACTCTTCTACTCTGGCAAAAGTTTTTGCCACTTAAGTCAGTGAAGTTCAGCATTCTTCATTTACATTTGGGATACATGTTTTAAAGGAATTATGGAAGCTATAAGGATACTCTAAGCATTACCAGGTTTTCTTCTGTATTGTTCTCAGCAGCATTTATAGCTTTCTAATGTTAATAAATGGTGGATTTTTATCTCATAGGCAATGTACAGAAGCAACCGGATGAACACACCCCAAGGATCATTTAGCACCATCTCCCAAGCATTGTGTTCCCAAGGAATCACCACTGAATATTTAATTGCCTTGCTGCCCTCTTCTCAAAGGCAAAAAGGCAACCACACCAAGGATTTTTTGACTTATAAATTAAGCAAAGAACAGATTGCTTCCAAATATGGAATTCCCACACATACCAGTGAGTATACTTCAAAATCAGCATAGTAACATCATCTCCTGACAATATTGTCTACTGTAGCTTAGCCTTTTATAATCAATGAAGTATCAGTTTTCCTCAACACTACTGCAGCACTTACCACACATCAAACTGATTCACGCTTTACAACAAGCCTAGAAGGTGTGCATCTCCATCTTACTAAGAGGAAATGAGGCACAGACAGACTAAGTAACTGGCCACGGTCACCCAACCTTAAAGTATCATAGCTGTGATCTAAACTCAGCGGTCTGCTGCAAAGTTTAGCCTCTTAACCACAACATTGAGAATTTGTTGGTCACAACATCACCGTCCTTGCTAGTAAATAAACACAAAAACATGCTTTAAATCTGCTCAGGTCAATGTTTTTCTTAACTTTTGAGAATTAGAAAGTTGTATCACACATAGACAAGTTCTGAATGCAGCAGAACTATAAACGTGTAGTGGCACATGCACCCCACGATGCTTGGGATGCAAAATTCCATCAGCTGGGCTCTTCCGCATAATATATGGATATTTAGTATAGCAAGTGGATTGACTCTTTTATTCATCTTTTTACTCATTCAATATTCATGGGCCAACTCTTACGTATCTGGTACTACTATCCTAGTAGCAGATTTTTGTATATCTTTTTAAATTAAGCCCTCGTGGGGTGGATCTGTTGGAAGATATTCTGAAATGTGATTTTCAACCTTTCTTACTCCTCTTGGCAAAATGCCATCCCTTATCATAGGCTTATTTATTGAGTTAAACTTTCACACCTCAAAAAAAGAGATTTGTTACTACACTTTCTTACTTTTTTTTCCTTTTTTAAAATTTTATTATGTTAATCACCATACATTACATCATTATTTTTTGATGTAGTGTTCCATGATTCATTGTTTGCGAATAACACCCAGTGCTCCATGCAGTACATGCCCTCCTTAGTACCCATCACCAGGCTAACCCATCCCCCCACTGCCCTCCCCTCTAGAACCCTCAGTTTGTTTCTCAGAGCCCATAGTCTCTCATGGTTGGTCTCCCCCTCTGATTTCACCCTCTTCATTTTTCACTTCCTGCTATCTTCTTCTTTTTTTTTTTTTTAACATATAATGTATTATTTGTTTCAAGGGTACAGGTCTGTGATTCAACAGTCTTACACAATCCACAGCGCTCACCATAGCACATACCCTCTCCAAAGTCCATCACCCAGCCACCCCATCCCTCCCACCCCCACCACTCCAGCAACCCTGTTTATTTCCTGAGATTAAGAATTCCTCATATCAGTGAGATCATATGATACATGTCTTTCTCTGATTAACTTATTTCGCTTAGCATAATACCCTCTAGTTCCATCCTCATCGTTGCAAATGGCAAGATTTCGTTTTTTGTTTTTTTTTTTCTTACTTTGATAGCAGAGGCCTCACAACTGTTAATAATAAGGGAAGTATAAGGCATGTATCTTTGGGTGTGATAATAATCTGTGTAAATTTACCATAAGGAAATAAATTTTAGATATACATACTAAATGGTTTTATTCACTTTTTCCTTCCAGCACCATTTTGCTTCTCCCTTTATAAAGACATCATTAATATGCCTGCTGGACCTGTGATTTGGGCTTTCTTGAAACCTATGTTATTGGGAAGAATTTTGTATGCACCATATACCCCTGTCACAAAAGCAATAATGGAAAAGGTTTGACCATTATAACTCAAAGTTTCTATCTAGAGTCCTAAGATGATTTTTAAAGTAATCAACTTCCAAATTTACTATAGCTGACTCAGCTTTCTTTATCTCTTACCTACTATTACCCTGGGCTTTCTGAAACTCTTAATTCTCAAATTCTGCCCTGTAAATGTGTAAACAATGTAGATTGGTTGGTAGCCCTTTGAAGAGACATGAACCATGTTGACACTTGAGAATGAGGTTAGTTGAAACAAGACCTCAGATTTTTCAGCTTATCTCCAAAAGCAGAAGATTTTTCTATAACTGGTATCTAATTTTCAAAGTGTATAAAAATAATGGCACTAGAAAAAATAATATTGGGGCATTATATAAGTAGTTTGAACAAAAACAATCCTGGGGCACCTGGGTGACTCAGTCGTTAAGCGTCTGCCTTTGGCTCAGGTCGTGATCCCAGGGTCCTGGGATTGAGCCCCGCTTCAGGCTCCCTGCTCTGCGGGAAGCCTGCTTCTCCCTCTCCCACTCCTCCTGCTTGTGTTCCCTCTCTTGCTGTCTCTCTCTCTCTGTCAAATAAATAAATAAAATCTTAAAAAAAAATCTCTAAATTATAAATTGGCTTCGTATTAGATTGTACAATTCAACATGTTATGTTTATGTAAGAGATAGAGGTTGAGAAAGACAACATTATTCATAGTAACTATACTTAATATCTACCTAATTTAATCATAATTACATTTCTCTCCAACTTTTAAAGTTAGCTTTAATGATTTGAATTATTAACTTGCTACTTTTAAAATGACAGTGTGAAAGTAAAAAAAAAAAAAAGAAATCACTGTGTTTTACCATTACTTGGTCATTACACCACAGTTTTGGTGAATATAACATTATTTTAGTCTATATAAAAATGGATATGAGTTCATCACTGGTTTCTAGAATGTTCTTTGTTTCTATTGTTTGCATTTTAATATCTTATTTGCTTTATTGGCTACACTTCTGTATAATTTTTGCATAAATGAAGTCATTACCTGCTTATTTCCTAAGAGCAGTCATTTTTTGTCTTTCCTTTTTTTTGGTTCTCTTTTTCTCTCCCCTTGATCTTTTTCTTTTATGTAACTAATGATTTTTAGCATTCACGGATGTGTTTTTTCCATAATTTATACACATTTCTCTAATTCTTTATAGGTTATTATGCCATACATACATTCATATGCAGAATTTTTTGTCATTGTTTGCATTATTAAAATGAGGTTACATTATAATGCTTTTCTACATATTGCTTTACTCACACAACAATACCTTGTGGAAATTCTTCCAACTCAATTGGTATAGTTTAATTAATTCTTTTTGAAAATTGCAAACTTTTTCATACCATAGAATTTACTCAGCCAATCCTCAATTGTTGGGCATTCATTTTGTTTCCAGTGTTTCCTTTTTATTTTTTTGCTAAAGTAAATAATGTGACAACAAATACTCTCATGCATACTATTTATACGGTGGTATTTTTATTTCAATGAGATGATTGTTCAGGATTGAGGGATCGAGGAATAATGTATTTTATTTAAGGCTGTAACACATCCATTTCCACCAGCAGTATATGAAAGCATGCTTCCCATATTCTTGAACTACGGTGTTTCTGTAGTAGTAAAGTTAAATGTATTATTGGAAAAAGTGAATAACTTCTGGGAACTCCAGAAGGTGTATCTTCATTTTGACTGTAAATTCACTGTGGACAGCAAAGCAAACCCTACTCTTTCCAGAATTTTTAAAAGTGATCTTGACCCTATTAAAAGCTGCCATTTAAAAACTTCTGACCATGTGGGAAATTTCTGACACTATTTTTTACTAACTCCACCTTTTAGAACTGTTTCTTAAAGCTACGTAACAAAACAACCATAAGATCCCTTTTTGAAATACAGGAAAAATAATAATGGCCCAGATCTATTTTTGTTTCTTTGTCTTTTAGGCTAATGTAACTCTGAGGCAGCTGGCAGAACTAAGGGAGAAATCTCAAGAGTGGATGGATAACTCACCACTTTTCATGAATTCTTTCCACCTGTTAAACCAGACGATTCCCATGCTCCAGGTAGGAGACGGCTCGTTCTCTTTCATAGGCATTATAATTCTTTGAGATTTTAATCACTTCACTGTGGGAATGGGCAGATAGTAACTCAGAATCCATATTCAACATTTTAAATTGCCTGTCCTCTATAGAGAAAGTCTAAGACAGGATAACAGATCTGTCACTCACATTCAGAATCATCCTCATCTCCCGTGGTGCATCCTCTTTCTGTAATTCGGAGATAAGCCATCTTACAGGTTGAATTTGAGGCATAAATAGTGACGTCAATCTTGTTTTCCAAAAATAAAATGGGGTAAAAACAACTTAAAATATGCGTATTTTATTTGTTCCTCCACTTTAAATTATTTTTTGCTATTTTAACAGAACCAGAGTTCCTATAATAGTAAAATTCTGGAAAAGAACATTAAATCTGGGGAGTTCTTTGGTTGAAACATCACACTCTAGGTTAAAGTTTTGACAATGCAACTCAAATACAATGCACACTGGTTAAAAGGTGTAATTGGCAATTCTTGCAAAAGATGCGGGGTTTTCAGAAGATGATGAAAATAATGTGGGGAAATGGTCCAGTCACAAACAGAGCTGTTGACGACTAAGGATGGAACAGCAGAGCCAGACCAGTTACCAGCTAGAGAAGAGAAAACTGGCAGGAAGGAAGGTGACACAGGAACTTCAAGAGAGAATGGCTTGCATATCAAAGTATTGAGAGAGGCCCAAGGAAGATCGATCGAGAGCTAAAATATATTTGCCCCCCTCCCCAAAAAGGCCTTCTTATAATCATGCTCAAGAAGCTGAACATAGAATAAAGGATTTGTAGCACACAACTTTGTCAGAAAAATTACACCCAAAAGATGCTTTGCTCAGTCTTTGTTTTGATTAACAATTAGCGCATAGTTACAATTACAGTCTGGCTTTTATTATAAATAATTTATAAAGTTTATAATATTATAAATAATAAAATACATATCTGAAACAGATATTTAATAATTTAATTAATATAAAAAAGTAAACTTTCATCAAACATCTTCCCCACAATTTACTATTAAATTTGGTTCTAATTTTAAGTGGCCTCTTTTTTTTTTTTTTTTGGATGAATCTTATGTAACAAAGACCATTTGAGTAGTACTTTATTGACATATATATTTTCCTAAATGGAAGATTGCTTCTTTTTTCCTAAAACTTTTTTTCTGTGGAGCAGAAAAAAAAACCCCTACACATATGATTTCATTAAGGAAAAATTTGTTGGCAAAAGCAATGAATGAACAAAGGACATGATCTATACCATGTCCATAAAGGGGCCATCATCTAATGGAAGCAACTTTATTCTGTTCTAGACCAAAATAAATCCTTATTCTAAGTTATTGAGGACAAACTTATTTCTACAAATGTACACAGAATTTGAAATTTAAAGCTTTTAGCATCACACCTGGCTTTGCCAAAGTGAACCGCTAGGAAAAGGTGTAAGACACTCGATCTACAGTTTATGAATCTCTAAAAGGAGTATCTTGATAGCCACTGCATAGATTTGTGAGGATCATATGTGTGGAAGCATGTAAAAATAGTATTACGTATCCTAGGACTGATTGCAAAAGGAGTGGTGGGAGAATGGCCATACTGCTCGGTGGATCATCTCTGAATTGCAACTGACGCAATGCTTTGTTTACTACTAATGCTCTGATTCAGTTTTTCCCTGACGCACAAATTACTTCCTGGTAAATAGTGAGACTTTAAAGGACTTGGGTAGCGTGGTATGAGCTGTGTCATAGCCATTGGTCTACATGCTGCCAACTACTCTTAGACCCCTCAGCACCTATGGACTTAGCGAATTAATTCTACTGTATATGTGCTCTGTTAATACATATTATTCTTAATCATGTATCTCCATGATAACAAAACTGAAGATCTTGGTAGGAAGGACAGAATAATAAGAGGTACTGACTTGTCCTCTAAAGGGAAAACCAACTTAAGCCTAGCTCACATAAAAACTAGCCCATGAGGCGCCTGGGTGGCTCAGTCGTTAAGCATCTGCCTTTGGCTCAGGTCATGATCCCAGGGTCCTGGGATCGAGTCCCACATCGGGCTCCCTCCTCGGCGGGAAGCCTGTTTCTCCCTCTCCCACTCCCCTTGCTTGTGTTCCTGCTCTCGCTGTCTCTGTCTCTGTCAAATAAATAAATAAAATCTTAAAAAAAAAAAAACTAGCCCATGAATTAACACATAAGATAAACATTTTTTTATCAAGTTGAATTCTCTGCCTTCAACTTTCTCCTTGGCCCTTACTAATTTTGTGTCCTTAGGGGACCTCAAGGTGTTATGGAAAACTGTGCAAGAAAATTAAGGTAAACTGTATTAGACAGTGCCCAGTACACAGTAACATCTCAGTAAGTGTTACCTAGTTGTACTTCTACAGTGGTAGAAGCTATGTCTCCTAATTTGGAAGATAGCTGTAACAGTCTTTATATGTCAAAGCATTTATGCTTTTTAAAAAATTTTCAGTCTTTCCATGGATATAGAGTAATTTAAAGTTTTATCATCATTTCATTTTTCTATATTCACATAATTGTGCTTTTTACAATATAAAATGATATTATAGCAATTTACATTTGACTGTTCTGATAAGATGAGTCATTCATCCCTGCTTTACAGAAAAGTAACATGAAGCTGGAAAAAACCGAGTGCTTGCTGAGAGCCCATAGCTAGCTAGGAAGTAGTAGAAGTAGGGTACCAAACAACTGTGATATGAAATTCCATGTAGACATCACAATTTTTTTAAAGATTTTATTTATTTATTTGACAGAGAGAGACAGTGAGAGAGGGAATACAAGCAGGGGGGAATTGGGAGGGGAGAGCAGGCTTCCTGCCAAGCAGGGAGCCTGATGCGGGGCTCGAATCCCAGGAACCTGGGATCATGACCTGAGCCGAAGGCAGACACTTAACGACTTGAGCCACCCAGGCACCCCTAGATATCACAATTTTTAAAAGTTGTTTTAGTTTGTTGCAGTTGAACAAAATTCAACTATGAAATTCAATCACTATAATTGTGCACAGCATATATCAAAAAACAAATGATGTGATAGCCATGGGTAAACTGACTGTTATGTTGAATATAGTTTCTTACTGTTGATAATTGGAGTCAGATCTGGTTACTTTAGCATGCTGACCAATTTGTGTCTATAGATAAGAAAAACCCAGCCTTTCTAGTCATTAGCAGCTGTATACCTTCTCTTTCTTTCTCAAGGATTTGTATGTGAGCACTACTTGGTGATGCATTGATAATGCGGAGTGGTGGTTACTTCATTTCACTGCAGGTATTATTAGAGAGACAATGATTAGATGTGTTTTCTTCTTGTATTGAAACTGATTCCCTATTATTATTTGTTAGAATACTCTAAGGAACCCCTTTGTGCAAGTTTTTGTGAAATTCTCTGTGGGACTCGATACTGTTGAACTATTGAAACAGATAGATGAACTCGGTAAGTCCAGATTCACAAAACTTTTGTTCACTAGTCATGTCAAAAATGGGAAAAGCATGGTTGCATTTGAAAACTTTTTGTTTTCTTCTGTATTTGATTTTTAGCTAGTTATTCTAAGTAGAATCCTGGATATAGCTATCCATCTTTTCCCCAGATAGTTGTATAATTATAAGTAGTAACAGCTGTTTGGATACCCAGTATCTGCAGTTAGTTTCAACAATTACATACTTCATGTAAATGCAGCTTTTCCTACAATCATTGGTAGGTTGCTAGGTTGCTAGAAATAAGGGGACACTTTTTTTTTTGATAATTTGATGAAAAGCAGATCCTTAAGGACAAAGAAAGATGAAATGGTTTATGTCTGGTCATATTCAACATTTTATCTCCACGGGCCTCAGTTACCACTTTGACTAACCCAGAATGTACCTGGAAGAAGTTATTGAGTTAGCAAAAGCAAAACAAAGCAATGAAGAGACTCAAAAGAAAATAAACTTAAATCAGTATTCAAGGTTGGATCCTCCTCTCATGGTCATTTAAAAGGAACAGGCAAAGAGAATCAAAGGAAGCTGTCTGAACTTATGCATTCCCTCTGCCACATCCCCACTTTCAACCTAAGGGATGCAAGACATCTAATTCAGTCTGTGTCTGATTCACTGTTGCTATGCAACCGCAAGGATGAGGAAGGGATTGAGAGCATCTGAATTTGGCTGCAGTAGAGCAAGTGCCCCTCCTCCTCCCTGGTGCTACTGGGACAGAAGTGACATGGGTTGTAAACCCGTAGGGAAGAATTATATTTACATTTGTCTTGTATATAGTTGTGTGCACTTTATGATAGTTGACTAAATTTGATTAAAGAAAGATAGTGGATTTATTCGCTACAAGTATCATTTGGTTAAGCAACCATTTGATCAAAATATCAGAAATATACTACAAAGTTCTTACATGAGTTTTATCTTCCTAACTTTAAATATAGGAGGGGAGTTCTAGAATTTAAAATTAGACTAAAATGAATGTAGCAGTGAGACTTGATATTCCTACAATTGTATATATAACTTGGTATCTAAGAGTTTATATAGTTTGAACTGAGGGAGCACTGACCCTCATAGCTCTTCTTCGATCCTCTGGGCCAGCATGTCTAAGGAATCCCTGGTGGTGTGATTTCCAATGGCCGCTGGAGGCCACTGTTTTACCACAACCACAGTTTTACCCCTCCCCCATCAAGGTCTATATCAAACAAACCATTTCACTTTAAATTCTAATGAGAAATGCACTTAGTAAGTTGCCCTCTGTGAGAAATTAAGTCTTACATTGGACTGTGAAAGAGTCATGTTTGGGTTTTGTGAGGAGGGATTTATGATACTCACAATATTCTTGGTATTCATGATGATCAAGTCAGTGAAAATTTAATTGGCCAAGTGATTTATTAACTTGCAATTTCATATTTACCCTTTGTCTCGGTTGACTTCCTCATAAGGAATCATGAAATTGAAGAGCAATTAAATCCTCTTTCTTCCAGAGTAATGACCTGAAATAAAATCTTGATCATTTTGTCTAGATTAGCACAGATATCAATAGAAATAACTCACATGAGATGTTAAATCAAACAGTTTTAAAAAGTTGTCTACTCTGTGGCATAGATTCTCAGTCTCCTAAGAAATGATTCTGTAGCACACCTTATTGAATGATATAGTTTATTTGTTCTACACATTCTACATAGATTTTCCTTTGTTTAAATTCTTACATTCACATTCCCTGAACAAAGTAAGTGTGTCCATTTATTGGAAACTTTCATCTCTAGTTTTCTTCCTGACTATATGTAGATGTATTTTTTTAAATTATTCACCTTTAGTCACTGGTTAACTAAATTGTAGCAGAATATACTTTTAAGTTGGCTTGTATCATTCTTTGAACTTGGGTCTCCTTTACTGGTACTAGCTCAAAGTTCTTTTCAATGAATATTTGCACACCTGGACACATTTTCCCAGGTGTTACTAGATATTTTTATTACCAGATATTTTAGAATAAATTCTAGTAAATTCTACAACTTCCTATTACTCATAATCTAGTATAATGGTAAGTACTGACTCAAAAGTATTTTGTCTCATTACTACTAGAAACAACATTACAATACAGCATTATAATATATATTTTGTCTATTTTGCTTTGCTTTTTTAGATATTCTAAGACTGAAATTAGAAAACATCATTGACATCGTTGATCAGCTCAACACACTATCTTCCCTGACAGTAAATATTTCCTCCTGTGTATTATATGACCGTATTCAGGCAGCAAAAAGCATAGATGAAATGGAGAGAGAGGCCAAAAGGCTTTACAGAAGCAATGAACTCTTTGGAAGTAAGTGTTATTCTACTAGAGTTTGAGCTTCTCTTTGTACTAAAATTGGCCAAATTCTTCCCTTACCACTTTCATCAAGAACTCAGGAAAGTAGTCTGGATGGGGGGAGGGTCACTGTTCCCTCTGATGTCCTTAGAAATGAAAACCTTTCATGTAGTCAACCCACTATATTGTCTGACAAGATTTCCACAAATGTGTGATTTTGTTGGCATGGTTAAAATGAAGACTGAAATGGATTACATAGTTACAGGGTGAAGTTGAGTCCATAATCAGTCAAGATTATTCATTTTATTGTGTTTTTTTTTTTTTATTTTAGTAAGTGGCTTAGAGTGATATATTTAATCTGGCCACTTACTTTGTAATTATATTCTCAAACTCCTGCTTTGAATCTCTGAAGTTGTCACTTCCAATTAGCCATCTTTTCTGTAAATTAGGAGCCTGAACTTACTGTCACATTACAAACTCAATTGCCTGTTTGGCTGCCCCGTAAGTATACCCTCCAAACAATGAATAATGTCAACCATAAAATAACCTTTCTCCTGTTGTTGCCATTTTATTTTTAGGTGTTATTTTTAAGCTTCCTTCTAACAGAAGCCGGCACAGAGGCTATGACTCTGAAGATGTATCTCTTCCTCCTGTCATAAAATATACCATCCGCATGAGTCTCAAGACTGCACAGACCACAAGAAGCATAAGGACCAAGATTTGGGCCCCGGGGCCACACAATTCTCCATCACATAACCAGATCTATGGCAGGGCTTTTGTTTACTTACAGGATAGTATTGAGAGAGCAATCATTGAATTGCAGACTGGAAGAAACTCCCAGGAAGTAGCCGTCCAGGTCCAGGCAATTCCATATCCCTGCTACATGAAAGACAAGTAAGTCTGGGTGGCTGGAGCCCCTTTTAATAGCCAACCACTTTTTTGAGAACTCATTTCTGCATATTCATTCACATGGATCAAGTGAAAAAGATCTCTTTCACGAAATTTTTGTCAAATGCTTGTTTCCACGAAAGGGTCCACACCACAGGGCACAGCTCCACTGCAGCTGCTCATTGTTACCAAAATGATGGTCAAGTCCTTACCAAATGATTCAGGTTTTCTTAATCATAACCCTTAGCTTTCCAAGGACTATGGCCCTTGAATCAGGAGAATTCAGACTTAAGTGCAGGGCTGCACGATTTGAATGCGACCCACTCTCTACTGGTCTTCCCTTTCTCTAAACAAGACAATCTTAACATCTCTTCCAACTCTCAAATTTTATTAAAAATCTATAAGTGCATGGCCAACCTTAAGGAAGAATTTTGATAAAACACATCATTGATCTCTAAGATAAGTATTATGCTATCTAAACCTATGTTATGCACTACCAATCCACTTGTTAGGAATCTTCATCTAAAATGGTTTGCTGGGGCCCCTGGGTGGTTCAGTCGGTTAAGCATCTGCCTTCAGCTCAGGTCATGATCTCAGGGTCCTGGGATCGAGCCCCGCCTCGGGCTTGCTGCTCAGCAGGGAGAACTGCTTCTCCCTCAGCCTCTCCCCCTGTTCCTGCTTTCTCTCTCTCTCAAATAAATAAAATCTTTAAAAAATAAACAAAAATAAATAAAATGATTTGCTAAATGGATAAAAAATGCAAAGACCATGTTTTAGACAACTGAATTGGAATGGTCAAGAAATCTGCCAGTCAAGTAGCAGTGACTGACTCCTCCACTCTGACCATAGTCAGGCTCATCCTCCTACGTAAAAGCTGGAGGCTGAATATTACTTTAAAGAAATTGCACTGGTTTTCCAGCCCAAGTACTGCAGTTTATATACAATTCAGATGGTTCTGGACTTTTTTTTTTTTTCTCCGTTTTTCTTTCTGTCACTGCGTCTGTCTCCTTTGGCTGCTTCAGGAGCTCTAGATGAAATGAGGTCATGTAACCCTCTGTGTGGCAGTGAGGATTCCATCCGTGGGTTGTCAAGGTTAGCTGCGTGTTGTGGAGGCCAGTCAGTTTCTTGCAGCCTGAACTGTGTGTGAACTGCAGTGCCTTGCATGAATAGCAATGACCTGTGGGTTCAATTAAAAGAAAATTCTCATCTATTTTCCTGCTCATCTTTTTCCCCTTGTAAATTTTGGTACCTAGGATGGTGGGTGCCTGGATTTTCTTTTTTAAGAAGAAAAGTAAACTGTACTCTACCTTCTTTGTGGGAGAATATGATCATAGTATCTTCCATATACATATAAATTCTTTATTGCATACAAAGTGCTCCCACATATATTATTTCCTTTGTTCTACCCAACAACCTCAGTAAGGTAAGCAGGAGCAGGTATCATTAACCATATTTTCCTGATGAAAAAAACTGAAATCCAAAAGGGTTAAGTAACATGTCCAAAGTTGAATAGCTAGTACCTTACTGGTCCTTCAGCTAGGAGACCAGCATTTTCTCCTTATATTAAACCAAACCAATCTTAAAATACACAATCACTTGGAAGAAACATTACAGGGGATATGTTATTAATTAATGAGGGCCTTTGCCTAATTCTGGGGCCAGAAACACCATTAGGGCTGGACTTGAACCAAAAGAAAATTCATTCAACAAATATTGTTTAAGTGCCTACCCCATGCCAGATAGTTTCCCAGGAATAAAAAAAATTGGATATGACCCCAACCCTCACTCTTTCCTCATCCAAGAAAAAAGCCCAAATAACCCTCATATCTTTGATGGTGATACACTTCTGATGCTAAAGTTATAATGAATGATGGTGATGTCATGTTGCATTAATATTTGCATTTTTTATGAGGAACTTCAAGGTAATTCCTTAGCCTTACAGATTAAAAAGGAAATGGCCTTGGTACTGTTCTCCAAATGAAAATGTCAGTGGAGCCTACTATGGAAAACAGGTCAATTTAGAGTTCCTCTCATTGAAAACTACTCATTTGCCTTACCCCATAGAAAGGTAGCTAGTGTCAGAACCATGATTCTCAAACTATGATCCCTGTACCAACAACATGGACATCACCTGGGAAATTGTTTAAAATGCAAATTCTTTATCCCACCCCAGATATATTAAATCAGAAGCTTATGGGCGAGGCTCCGAAATCTGTGTTTTAGTAAGCCCTTCAGGTGATTGTGATGCATGGTTAACTTTGAGAAACACTGCATTGGAACTTTCTGGTATCATAGGCAGACCACTCAGGAAATATATTTGGAGCCTGATGAAGCCTTCCAGTGACTGCCTAGTTTAGCACATTATCAGAAAAGACATTGCTATACTGTGTATGAAAGATCTCCTGGAGCATTATTTTGAGGAATCCAAGTTCTTTGTTTGCATTTTAAATTGAATGCTTTGAGTTTTATTTTATTTCATTTTGGGAAATTTAGTTTAATAATAACTATGAGCTTCTAAAGAGTAGATAAATACAGTAATTTGGGAAGATATAGCTTTTAGCTAGATAAACCAATCATCATCTAATTTTATATCTGCCTTTTAGATAAGAATTTCATTTAGACAGAAGGGTTTTGAGCTTTGCAATTATATCTGTGAAATAATTATTTTCCTAGATAGGACATACTCAAACACGCTCTAAACAATATGGTAATTTTATCTAACAATCCAGAGCTGTTTTTCACTTTTGCAACATTACAGCAAGAAAATCATGGGCGTACTGTTAAGTCAGCTTCACACTTCATAAATAAAGGAGCAATATTAATGACTATTCTCAATTTCAAAACAGGAGTATAATTCACTGTAAGAGAGGATGTGTTCTTTATATATTACAATCTGCACAGATGATACTCATTTGGGTCCCTGAATTTTTGTTTTTATGTTTCTGTTTTTTTACAGCTTCCTAACCAGTGTCTCTTATTCTCTTCCAATTGTGCTCATGGTTGCCTGGGTTGTATTTATAGCTGCATTTGTAAAAAAGCTTGTTTATGAGAAAGATCTCCGGCTTCATGAGGTATGTCGAGAATCTCCTCTTATTATGAGTAAGATCTATTTGTGTAATAATTACTATGATTTTCATCATGCCTATACAAACTCAGAAAGCCTGACCCATTCCTCATGAATTAAAAAGAAAAATATTTTATGAATCATAAAGGCAGCTGATATGGCAATACTCTGTTTTCTCACAAAGTTATATAGAATTCATTTTATAAGTACCTCTAGAAAATGAAATATAAATAATTCTGAATAAAATCTGAGTACAATTTATGATCCTGACAGTAATTTTGTCCAAGAAGTTCCTATAGGACTTAGGATCTAACGCAGGAAGTTTAAATAATAACTAGTAAGGCAGGAAGACTGTTGGCATGGTAACTAAATGAGTCCAAATGAAAATAGATACAGATATATGGACATAGACGCAGACGTAGTCATGGACAGACAGATGGCTTGTTTCAGCTCTCATGAAGCAAATTCTCTTTCCAGCATACCTTGTCTTCTTCAATTATCTTCTCTTCTATCTTCCACTGATTCATGATTTATAGCGACTAAGAATTTTATGTTATGCTACTGACTAGGTGAATAATATAATGATGAAAGACAGGACCTGGGATGTAAAGCATGATCTCTTCTGGAGCATGTTCCTCATCATTATCTCCAAATCCCAAATATCTTACTTCTTTTTAGAATTTATGAAACAGCATTGTGTGATTTGGGGATTGTATTGGAATAAGAACTATGTTATCTGCCCATCCTGTAATGAGTCCATTCTTACACTCACTCATGGAGCAAAAAGAAAGCAGAAACACTTCAAAACTGGAGCACAATAATTATTGCAAGGCCTGGCTGACAACCTGACATAATGAGGTTAGAGTAACCTGTTAGCCCACTTGCGCTTTCCAGACTGACTTTGCCAATGCTTCCAGGCAATTGATTCTTTCTCCTCACAAGGTACAAATTACTGCTTCATGTTTCTGTGAGCTCAGCATCAGGCTTCCAGGGGTGTCCTAGGGTTTGAACCTATACTTTTTACCTTTTCTATTTGAATTCTGGTTGATCCTCACAGCTGCATTTTTTGTATTTCAGTTATAATTTGGTAAACCTCTCATCAACTGGTTTGAGTTCTGTTGTATCCAGGACTCTGTGCAATGCTTTCTTAATTCCAATTTAGAAACTTGAATCCATGCCCTAAACCAGAATTTTGGTTGCAAGCACCTACCTTATGTTTCTCTTTCAGGTTCCTGGTACTCAGAAGTGAATCTTCACAGATTAAAGGGAAACTTTAAAGTTGAAAACTGTGATAGAAATTGAGTTCTTTTCCACTTCAAAATAAATATCTACCTTAAAAATAGTATTTGTAGTAGAAACACACAGTAAATATAAGTATTACATTGTGTATATGTTATACACACACTGTATTATTTTGTGTTTGAAGATGATGCTCTTTGAGTGCATCTATGGATGCCACAAAAATATCAAAGAATAATGAAGAGTTCTTTCTTAATTGAAGACATGAAAGACATACTTTTAACGATGATCCAATTTCTGTTTGGTAGCTTTGTGTCTTCATTTTGCATGCATCTACTTTCAAAATTTAACTATCTGATCTTGGGGGTCAAAGTCCTATAGTACAAGATCACTGAACGTGTAATCAGAGAATCGGGCTTTGAGTCTTCCAGTTCCACTTGGGCTCAATCCATTAAACTTTCTAAGTCTTACTATCTAGACTTAATTCAGCAATACATTTCCAGAATGTGGCTCTCTCACTGCCACAACAAGAAAGGCATTCAATCATCCATATTTTATCAGTTCTAAGGTCAAGATTTTTTTCCTTGCTTCTTAAAGCCTCTGAAATTGGGATGCATTTGATAAGGTGTCATCATTTATTTGGTGGTGATTTTTCTTTCTTGCTGCCATGTCAAATTAATGGCATGTCTTAAAATCAGCAGCATCCTGGGCGCCTGGGTGGCTCAGTTGTTAAGCGTCTGCCTTCGGCTCAGGTCATGATCCCAGGATCCTGGGATGGAGTCCCACATGGGGCTTCCTCCTCAAGGGGAAGCCTGCTTCTCCCTCTCCCACTCCCGCTGCTTGTGTTCCTGCTCTCGCTATCTCTGTCTCTGTCAAATAAATAAATAAAATCTTTAAAAAAAAAAAATCAGCAGCATCCTAAATTCAAAGGAGTTCAGTCTATTTGTGAGATGAATTGATGGAACTGGGACTGGAATAAGTGGAATATTCTCAATGCCTCCTGCTCAGCCTTCCTGTACTGCCCATGGTTCTCATCTTCCCTCCTCCTTTTTAAAAGTGAAAAAGCTAAGCCCACTGAGAGGTGACTTGCTAAAAACTGCAGAGCTAGTTAGTGGTAGATCTAGGTCTGGAACTCAAATGTCTTGACTTTCAACCAATCCTTTTCCACAGTATAGCTGCTTTCCCTCTCACAATCTTATTCTGGTAGCATAGACCCTTAAAGACTTTTGAAGATGATGATGGAAAATCTGTTAGGTTCCCAGAGACTCAAAATCACTTTTAATACCATCATCTTAATATTCACTAAGTTCTAAAGCTTTTAATTCTCTACATCCTTCTCATTCCAATTAAATTTTTTAAAAAAGGTTAAAAAAATTACATTTTTCCTTCTGTAACTGTTCTTAAATCTGGGCAAGAAAACCAAGTTAGTTGCTATTTCAGTGAAGCCATTAATCCTTGACCTTGTTATAGTATGACTCCAGTTAATTCCTTTAACTTGTTAAAGGAATTAGCACAAATATTAATGCCCAATAAGTTTGTCGATGAAATTAAGCCTGTAGTTAAAAAAAAAAAAAACTATTTTGAAATGGCTTTCAGTGGGTTTTGTTCTGTGTTCCTTGTTTTTAACAATTAAAATATTAAAGCTATACAAAAAATTGATTTACAACACACAGAAAAATACTTTTTGACATTATTTTCTTGATTTATGAGTTAGCTTCTAATGTAAGTCATTTATGGGGATTCCAATGCTTATATTCAACTGGGACAAAATTTGGAGGTGTTCTTCCTCAGTTCATAGATAATCTAAAATATCTGTGGTCTGGAGAGATGTTACCAAGAATTATGTAAGGGATTTTAGTCCTTTGATGTTTCACTTTAGACAATGTTTATGTCTCCTTGATAGACACTATCCATCATACTAGTGAGAATTTGGAACATTTCAGGTAGTGATCACAACATCCTTTATATCTTACTTAAAAGCAGTAATATAAATATCTAGTGTTAAGAAAAATTTTTTAGTTTAGGTATAAAATGGTATTACTCCTTATAAATTAGTGCTTGACATATATGAATATTTGTGATTTCTTTTCCTGAAAACATTAATGTCAACCCCTCTGCATAAGCTTCTCTCTAATGTGGCAATACATTTATCCCAAATCTTACAGAATCTTTTCTCTTTATCTTCTGCCATAAACTGGAGTAAACTCTGACCACTGTGTAGAGGGGTTTTCCTTGAGCAACAGGTTATCAGATATTGATGAATTGCTTCAGGCAGGTTTGAGAGGCTTGAGACAGGTGATTCTTTGATTGCAAAGCTGGCACCTGACATATGTCACTCTGAGGAGCATCTAACGACATCCAGGAAAGCACAGCCGGACGTTCTCTATGGGCCATCTTCCATCAGCAAGTTTGGTCTTGTTTATTATAACGAAGTTGGCTGTGAATCTGGATAATTTATGGATGACTTACATGCTCTCATTGCTCTTTCTCTTTATGAATAACAGCTGTTCTTCTCATGGCATAAAATCCTGAAGTTTAACACTGAATTTTCATGCTAGAATGTTAAATAGTGAACACTTTTGGAGGCACCTAACTCAGTCCATTTCAGCAAGAAGCAGTGATCATTTTCCAACTTTACCATCGCTCAGGAAAAAGGAATCTGATCTCGAGTCTTGAAAATTTCAAAATTACAATGATAAACACCTTTAGTTTGGTCTTCAGATTTGCCAGATTATCTTTTAATAAGGCTATGAATGGAGAATTTTCTAGATATATATTATATATATGTGTATATATATATATATATATATGTTTTGAAGCTATCAATTTTGGGGGAAGGAAAACATGTTTGTACACACCAAGACAGCTTTATTTCATGTCCTTGATAGTGTCCTAGATATTTTATATCCACCTTGTGAAATATGCTGACATTGTCTCCTACTGACATACACTGCTATTGGAGAGAAGATATTTTTCGTATAAGGCACATGAAATTAGGTGGTGAATATCAGCTTTGGAGTAGTTATATGGGTCCCATAACTCCCCAGTTAATTATAAACTCAGTTAAATCTCAAAACAAATAGGAAAGGCCAATAAAAAGAGCTAACGTGATCATGGTCATAATTGAATAGGCGAGTGTCTCTAAAATGCAGTCATCAAACATGACACAGTAATTTTCTCAAATGGGTTGGGGAGTAGAGAGAAAATTTCGAAAGTAAGACCTGTGAGATATTTTCTCATACCGAAATGTAATTTTGTTTTCAATGATAGATGCATAGCAACTGGAAGAAACCTTCCATAGTGCATCTTCGCTCCATGCTGGGTTTTTTTATTTTGACCCCCACTTCCATTCCTATGGAAACATAAGTTGAGTCTTTACCGCAAAGGGCGGAAGGCCTGGGAGGAGAGAAGCAGTAAGGAGGGAGGAAGGTGAGGAAGAGGACAAAGTTAAGAGGAAAAGTCACAGGCTTTTTCTCAGTGGTGATTAGCTTAAGGCCCACAGCTTAGACTGTTGGCAGTCAGGTAGCTGTTTCCATGGCAACAAGAGGAGTAGCAGAGTTATCAAAATGTGATAAGTTGCAAAGGCAGAAAGTAAAATTCACTGTTTTATGTGTAGAGCAAAAGATTCAGCACGTTCCTTTTTTTTTTTTCTAGACAAGTTAGTTTTAAAGAAGGAGGACATTGAAAATCCTTGAATTTACCCAAAATACTGGATTATAAAGCTGTTAATGGAGCTTTTCTTTTGTTCTTTTTTAAAATGGACTGTCAGATTCATAAGCTTAGCGTTAATCATGTATTGTTAAAACTAGAAACCAGGATATCCAGGTTCCCCCGAAGTGCACCATGTCACCAAATTCAAGACAGCTAAGATCCAGGGGAATTTAGATCTTTCAGAATCCCTTTGAGTTAATGGTCAAACACATCATGCTGGTCTGTTTTTCTACCTTGGTGGAATGCCTTGGTCTCTAGGGATATCACTGAGTTATTAAAAAATATAAATTGAGAGAGTTATTAAAAATATAAATTTTATTATTATAAAATAATAGATGATCTCAGATACATGAGTTCATTTTGGGTGCATGAATGTCTTTTTGGAAAACAAAGATGACAAACCTGCCCTAAACTCCCAATGATCTTAAGGATGGGAAAGCTGTGCCAAAAGGCAGAAAGTCTCCCTTCAAAGTTTCCATGTTTTAATTCTTAGGAGTCAGGTTTATTCTCTTTCTCTCAGGAACAAGAGTACTGATTGTGTTGTCCATTAATAGAGCTTTGTTATCTCAGTCCCTACACTGAATTTGAAATAAACCATGTTTTTCTATGAGCTTGAAATATTCATGACTGTACAAATGTCAAATTCATGTCGTAAAATTCTGCAGGAGACACCATAAATTTTGATGATCTATTCTAAACTAATTTAATCTGGATACATTAGTTAGATACCAGTTAGAAACGAAATTGGAAAAAAAAAGAACCTCACCATCCAAATCATCCATTATACTGGGGCACTCTGAAAGCATATAATTTAAAATGGGCTGATATAAATGGTCATATTAATTTTACATAGCAAGCATGGACAAATCCTTGACTTATGAAAATCATTAAGATGCCTAGTTCCATATATATGAAAAGTCTCGTGAGCATTTTGTCATGGTGCAGAAATAATTGCTATTTGAGAGAATATTGGCTCAAAAAGTGGCTAATGCTTTTTCCTTTTCGCAGTACATGAAGATGATGGGTGTGAATTCCTGCAGCCACTTTTTTGCCTGGCTTATAGAGAGTGTTGGATTTTTACTGGTGACCATCGTCATCCTCATCATTATACTCAAGTTTGGCAATATTCTCCCTAAAACAAATGGGTTCATTTTGTTCCTGTATTTTTCGGACTATAGCTTCTCAGTTATTGCCATGAGCTATCTCATCAGTGTCTTCTTTAATAACACCAACATTGCAGCCCTGATTGGATGCCTCATCTACATCATTGCCTTTTTTCCATTTATTGTTCTGATTACAGTTGAGGATGAGTTGAGCTATGTAATAAAAGTATTCATGGTGAGTCAACTGTCACAACTGAAAGGCCAGGGTGTGATAAGAATTGATTCTTCTTATGTTTTTAGAATCTTAAACTGGAAGTTCACTTATCTAATTGAAAAGTTCTGTGATTGCAAAATAAGCTTAACTGTCCTAATGATAGTTTTTCTACATTGTTGTATACTGTACAAGCATAAGACAATGAAAAAGAGAGTTTTCTTAACAGCACTTCTGGTAAGAAATAATTTCTGAAGAAAGAATAGTTAAAATGTAATGTGTTACGTTTTAAAGATCATCAAAAATCCTGACTTCTTCTCTGGTCCAATTCCTTAAATATCTTAAAACCTTTATTACTGGAGTTATTATCCTATATGAATAATTTTCATGGTTTTAATAACATTCGTAACATTCACTATTACTTACAGGCATAAAGACAAAAGACAAAAGACAAACAGCATATAGTCTTTTCTGCCTGTTTCAATTCAGAATTATTGAATTAATTTAAGAAATTTAATGAAATCATTAAAAATACTTTGAAATTTGGAAAGCAGAAAAATAAATCTCACTGAGAGTCATATTGAAACTTTGGTGTTTATGGAAATAGTGTTAAATAACTTTCATTTAACATTGACTGCTTTGGGTTAAAAGGACATTAAATTTCTAATGCGTTGCATTATAAGTATTCAATCAATTCATATTTTAGTATATTTTCACTCATAGTACTTCTGTTACCTGTAATCAATTTATGAAGTAAAAACATCCTCTGGCTCCTAATCATTTATTTGATTTTAGTCTTAACATTGCATTACCCTGTAATTTCCTATTTTATAAATTGCTAAGCAACATTTACCAAGTGTAGATATATATTTTGGATTTTTGACAAATATCTTCCAAGTTGTAATTTTTCTGCTTTTGTTTTCTGCTATTCCCTCTTCTCTTCCTTCAGAGTGGTAGCGGGCTTGCTAAGAGACCTCTGTATTTTTAAATACGCTTAGGGAGTTAGTGTCAATTTTACCTATATTAAGTGTCCAAAGTTTTAAGTATGTTTAGATCCCTCTTGTACAAAATCTATAAGAACTATCATTGCTGTTTATTTTCTTCACAGAGTCTGCTGTCCCCAACAGCATTCAGTTATGCAAGTCAGTACATTGCAAGATATGAGGAGCAAGGCATTGGTAGGCTCACTTCCTTTAAAACTGGATTTTGGCATTCACAACTGCAGTATGTCTCACAGAAGAATAAATATATGTGTTCACTTTTTAGGTCTTCAGTGGGAAAATATGTACAGTTCCCCAGTTCAGGATGATACCACCTCATTTGGCTGGCTGTGCTGTCTAATCCTAGCTGATTCTTTAATTTATTTCCTTATTGCTTGGTATGTCAGGAATGTGTTTCCAGGTATGAACATACTTCCAACAGATATATTTTTCTATAGTTTTCATAACTATAAATCAGCTAATATATATTATCTAATATTTGATTTGCCATCCCAGAACTAACCATGATTTTCCAGGATGAGACAATGCACTGGTGAATTCTTTCTCTAATGTTCCTTTATTTTATTTTATTTTAATTTTATTTTATTATTTTTATTTAAATTTTAGTTGGTTAACATACACTGCAATATTGGTTTCAGGAGTAGAATTCAGTGATTCATCACTTACATACAACACCCAGTGCTCATCCCAACAAGTGCCCTCCTTAATACCTATTGTCCATCTAGTCCATCCCCCACCCACCACCCTCTATCAACCCTCAGTTCGTTCTCTACTGTTAGGAGTCTCTTATGGTTTGCTTCCCTCTCTCCTTTTTTTTTACCCCCTTCCCATATGTTCATCTGTTTTGTTTCTTAAATTCCCCATGTGAGGGGCGCCTGGGTGGCTCAGTCATTAAGCGTCTGCCTTCAGCTCAGGTCATCATCCCAGGGTCCTGGGATCAAGCCCCGCATTGGGCTCCCTGCTCAGCGCGAAGCCTGCTTCTCCCTCTCTCACTCTCCCTGCTTGTGTTCCTGCTCTCGCTGTGTCTCTCTCTGTCAAAAAAAATCTTTAAATTCCACATGTGAGTGATATCATATGGTCTTTGTCTTTCTCTGACTTATTTCACTTAGTATAATATACTGTAGCTGTATCCACATCATTGCATATGGCAAGATTTCATTCTTTATGATGGCTGAGTAATATTCCATTGTGTATGTGTACCACATCTTCTTTATCCATTCTTCAGTTGATGGACAATTAGGCTCTCTCCATAGTTTGGCTGTCATTGATAATCTGATGTTCCTTTAAAGGATGGAGTGGATTAAAAAGCATGGAATCCAGTCTTTTCAAATGGGCTTTTGACATGTGATAAAGCAAAAACCAGATCTCTTAATTCTAAGGAAAATTTACCAAATTCTAATGGAAAACAGTAGTTGGGTCCCCCATCCTAGGTCTCAAGTAGTCATCACTTTTAACATGCTTGGGAGCTTTTCCATTCAGCCTTATTGATATTTGTACATTTTCCTAATGTTCTAAATGAATAAAAGAGTATTGTTCCATTTATATAAAGTTCCTATAAAAGACAAATATGTAAAGATAGAAAGCAAATTAGTGATTGTCTAGAACTTGGGGTAGAAGCAGGAGTTATCTGTAAATGGTCATGAGAAAAATTTTTGAAGCTATAATGTATGGATGGTGGTTCTAATGCATGGATGGTGGTGATGGTTGCACAACTTTATATTTACTAAAAATCATCTACCCCTACACTTACTGTGATGAGTAAATTTTATGCCATATAATTATACCTTAATGAAGCTGTTTTTTAAAAAGAATAAAAGAGAGCTTATCTTTTTTTCTTTACTTTGGAAACTGAGACTACGCTTTAGTTTGATATAGATCAAAAAAAATGAAAATACTTTCTGAACCATATATAACATTCCGTTGTTTAGTTTCTGATGTTTCATGTTAACAGTCAACTAATATTTACTCTTCCTAATACATTTTCATTACAGGTACATATGGTATGGCAGCTCCATGGTATTTTCCAGTCCTTCCTTCCTATTGGAAGGAGCGATTGGGATGTATAGAAGTGAAACATGAGAAAAGCAATGGCCTTATGTTTACTAATATGATGCAGAAAACGAACCCATCTGCTAGTAAGACAAGTAGGTCAACAACAAGCATTATTATGACAGAAGTGATATAAAATTTACATGACTAGTGATTTTAATTAGGTTTTTCTAAATGGCAAAATTATCATTCTTTTAGTCATGGATGAATATGTCTACACATATGTGTTTAGACTCTTACGGAGATTAAATTGTGGCTTTTTCTGGGCTCATTAGCTCAGTTGGTTAACATATGGAGCTAATTAGGCCAAGATTGTAGATCCCTTTGTGGTCCAGTTAGACTCACACAGAGAAAAATTTTGTGCCTGGGACACAGTCTACACCCCTAACTCCAGCCATCTGTCACTAGTCAAAAAAAGTAACCAAAGTACAAGTACAGATAATTTATCATAACCCATCACCAACACTGGACACAAACAGTTGAAAGCTCATGACTTACTGACATTGGGTAAGTAGTGCTATCTTTGCGAAGTAAGGATGACCCATATCCATGGTCTATTTGTGATGCCTGAAGCACATGTAAATAGTAATCAATGAACTGGAATTTATAAACCACAGAACTGAGCTGGCTTTGTCACTATAAAATCACACCTTGTAGACATTTTTTCCATAAGTTGGTATTATCTTTTCTGATCAGAGGAACAAGACTTATTAGACTGTCTTTTTAATATTCAAGATCTGCTGAATAAAGGGAAATTAATTATTATGATACTGTATTCTAGGACTACCTATTCTGACAGAAGGGTAATATCACCCTTAAAGAACGTGGTTCCTCACCCTTATTCATTCTTTAACCAGATGAGAAGGAGGCTAAAGATAGTAGATCATTTGTTTCCAGAATTATTTTTACTTAGAGGGCTATATTGTTATACAGTCTTCAATTTTTAATTAAGCAAAAATCTAGCTCTAGCTGCATTTTCCTTCTTTGTGAGCTTGTAACTCTTCTCTTGATTTCCCTCCAGGTCCTGAGTACATTTTTCCCTCCAACATTGAGCCTGAACCTAAAGATCTCACAGTTGGGGTTGCCCTGCATGGGGTCACAAAGATCTATGGCTCGAAAATTGCTGTTGATAACCTCAATCTGAACTTTTATGAAGGACACATTACTTCATTGCTGGGGCCCAATGGAGCCGGGAAAACTACTACAATGTATGTTACTTTTTGAACACTTATTGTTGTGGAAGCATATTACTTAATATTTCCTCACCTCTTTCATAAAGAATAATGTTATTACATCTCCCAGATGGATTAAAATAGCTCAATTTGTTTACTATAGAATGTAGTCTAAATCATAGGTCCCAAGCTGTGAGCTCAAAGGCCAGATCAGACCCACCTAGTACTTCTTAAAATGTTTAACTCAGTGCCAGTATTTTAAAATGGAGAAATGTCCCAATAAAAAGAAATGTTCTTGACATTTCTTGGATAATAGGAAGTTCGGACAACATTGGGTCCACAGTCCTAGGTAGGGACAATTGGTTGGGACTTACAGGTGACTGTTCTCTTAAAGGGAACATCTGCTTTCTGATATATTCCTGTTCCCCACAAATCTGCACTGTCTCATATGCCCAGTCTGTTCCATTTATTTGCATTTCTATTCTGGCCCATGTATAATTTTGAGTTTACACACTCTGCTATAAACACACTCAGCCCAGCTGCTCCTTGCTTGATTCATGAAGAAAGAAAAGAATCACCAGCCATCAGATATAGTTCAAAAAGGCTAGGAGCAGTACATGGGCTGTTCTTTCTCACTCTTCATTTAACTAGCATTTTCCTGTGTCCAAAAGGAGAAGAGATTCAAATGTTTTTAAAGTGACATTCTTTTGAATTTTTTTGTGACTCACCACCAATGCTCCACATGGCTTCGCTGGAAGTCAGTGCTAAGATGACGTTGCTGCCCTGGCCCTTGTTTGAGAAAGTGTCAGTTGCTAGATATCCTATTTAGTATCATCATAAGTAAGCTCAGTGACTGCCAAAATATATTCAAATTAATTTTTCTTTTGTAAATAAGAGGGGACAAAGGAAGGTTATGAAATGAGTGAATGTGTGCAGTTGCTCTTATTTATATGGCCTGTTTAAATTCAAAGTTGGCTTTCTAGTGAGCATACAGTGCTTAAAAACAGGATTTCTAATAGGCAATAAAAGACCAATGAAAAAAAGAGATGGAGAAGGCTTTTGAAGAGGATGTAATTTTAGCTGAGAAAGTCTCAATTTTATTCTTCTGAATATAAAGAATGAAGTATATTGTTTGTAGTTCAATGTGTTTTTATGGGAAGAATTGCATATAATATCGATGCCCTATTTAATCCACGGTAGTCATTTAAGGTCTATTATGCACAAGGTACAAGATACTAGTTAGGTACTAAAAGAGAGAGTGGTGAGAAAATAGGTCCTTTGCCAGACTCGTGGAGCTTACATTTTATTGGAGAAGAGGGATATTAAATAGTTTCCCGGTCTACTAACCATCTGAAAGATGATGAGCAATCATCTGATAAGATAGAGAATAATCACAGTGTAGAGAAAGAGACTGAAGGTGACCGATGTTCACATGGGAAGGTGAGTTAAGAGACTATGGTGGTCAGGAGCAAGTGGTGGTGTGGCTTGCACTGTGGTGTGGCTGGGAAAATGGGACATATGGGTGGAGGTAGAAAACAGAGATTGGAGGAGGATGCAAACACAACTTCTGGATCCCAGGCTTATGCAACCAGTATATAGGTTCATCATATGGTCAAAGAGGAACATCAGTGGGAACACGGGTTTGAGGGCAAAGATCCTGAATTAAGTTTTAAACATGTTGAATTTGAGGATCCTGTAAGACATCTCATGAAGAAGTGGCACTATCTGTTGGATGTATAGTACAAGCCTGGAACTGAGTGATGAGGTCTCGGCTAGAGTTAAAAATTTGAGACTCCATGACCTAGAGATACTATCTGATGCCAGGGAAGTGTGTGAGTTTGCTCAAGGAGAGAGTGTAGTTGCAATTAAAGTTTACAACCATGATCATCATTGTTACCATGGCCCCATCCCCATCATTGTCACTGGGTAGCATTTATGTAACGCTCTAAATAATTAAAAGCTTAAAAGTAATTTAATGTTTGTTCCCATTTAATACTATTTTATTTTATAGCTTGATCTTGCCTGAGGAAATACACTGTTAATATTGTTGGCTAATGACTGAGATACATTTAGCCCTAAAATTTAGCTTAAATGCTTGGTTGACACCTAATTTATCATTTCTTCATTTTCAGCTCCATGTTGACTGGGCTATTTGGAGCCTCAGCAGGTACCATCTTTGTTTATGGAAAAGATCTCAAAACAGACCTACACACTGTACGGAAGAACATGGGGGTCTGTATGCAGCACGATGTCTTGTTTAGTTACCTCACTACCAAGGAACACCTGCTCTTATATGGCTCCATCAAAGTTCCTCACTGGACTAAAAAGCAGCTGCACGAGGAAGTAAAAAGGTCAGTTATAGCAGCAACCAGGATGTGCATTGGTAACGCCTCTCAAAAAGAGGTCAAGCTATGGTAATAATGCCAGTATGAACATTTGGTCACAAAACAATTAGTTTTTAGTTTTTCTACTTTTCTGGTATTGTATACATTTTATGTCGTTATCTTCACCAGCCAATTATTATACTGAAACTATATAAATCTCTTCATCTCAGGCTACCATGCTGCCCTAAATCCTCTGTTTCTAATAGCTACTATACCAGGCCAAGTCTCCTGACTGGACACCAGCCTTCTCCTCTCCCTTATATAGTTTATCCTTCAAAGAGCAGCCAGGGTGACCTTTTTAAATGGCAGATAAGACCATATAACTCCAGAGTTCAAAGTCCTCTATGGCTTCCCACCACACTCAGTGTGGAACTCCGTAATGTCCTTGTCAAGGCCAAGAGGCCCTACATGCCTGCCCCATCTCACTTCTGATGTCATTTCCTTCCACTCTCCCCCCATTCACTGTGCTCTGGGCACACTGGCCAAGTCACAGGCTGGCTTATGTTCTGGTCACAGGGCTTCTCACTTACTGTTTCCTCTACTTAGAGCAGCCTTCCCCAAACAGCCATTTGACTCACACCTCCACTTTCCTGGTCTCTGATCAAATGTCACCTTCTCTGAGGGGATGACCATATATAAAATAGATGCTTAAAATAGCATGCCGCAGGCAATCCTTATCTCATGTACCCTGCTTTATGTATTTTTTATTGCACTTGTCACCACTTGGCAAATTATAAGCTTACTTGGGAATATGTTTCTTGACTAAATTTTATCTGCATCCCTCCTGATACATACACACACTAGAACCTAATCTCCTTATGAGTAGGAATATCATCTTCTCACTGCTTTCCTCTAGAAGCTAAAATGGTCTGGCACAAAACAGGCAGGCCCTCTGTAAATATTTTTCAGAGAAACAAATTAAAAAATGAGCCATATATTCCCTGGTGGTGTTTTCTGGGTATTAACTTTGTGCCTCCAACTAAATGATAAACAATAAAAAAAACTATATCATGAATCCTCAATAGTGTATTGCACCTTGCTGAGCACATAATAGTTGCTTAGTAAAGACCTATTAGTTAAAGTGCTTATTGTATTTTTTCAATATTCAAATATTTTATCTGTCAAAAATAACCACCATACATTATTTTTGAAGGACACTAAAAGATACTGGACTGTATAGCCATCGTCATAAGAGAGTTGGAACATTGTCAGGAGGAATGAAGAGGAAGTTATCCATATCTATAGCTCTTATCGGTGGATCACGGGTAGTCATTTTGGATGAACCATCCACTGGAGTTGACCCATGTTCTCGCCGAAGCATTTGGGATGTTATATCCAAGAACAAAACTGGTATGAGTATCCTCTTATAACTTCTGCACCCAGCAGGCCTAAATTTGCCCTCTGGGATGCATGCAACCAACTTTACGCCTTTTCTGTTTCAAAGCTCCATTAAGAGTCTCAGATGGGGTCTTCCCCTTCCCAATTCTTCTCTTCCCACCACTAAATTTCTGGGTCAGTTAGTTAATATCCATGTAGTTGAACATGGTGAGTTGAGCACTTCACTGGCCCTTCTGAGAGCATGCACATCTGATAGAAGTCCCAAATTCTGCCTCCAGGAGCTTAGAATCTAATTAGAGATACCAAACATACACAAACGAAAATAAACTGAAAACAGACTAAACAAGTGCTAACAGGATGTGAAGCAAAGAAGCAATCAGAGTAGAGTGGATTAATCAGAGAGGAATATTCAAAAAGTTTTTAAAATTATTGCTTCTTTATAGTGAAGAAAGTGGGGGAGAGAGACAGAAACAGAGACAGAGGAAAAACGAAGACAAGGGAGCAAACTAAGGAAGGAGTTGCTAACATGCACACTCTAAATGATGGACATTTAGCCGTACGGCACGGCAAATGCTTATTCGCTGCCAACGTATAAGAAAACAGCCCTAGATATTTAGTAACACCCCTTCTGAATTTCTCTTTGTTTATTCTGAAAGCTCCTTCTGGTCAGTTTTTCAGTTAGCTCATAAAATGTGCCTCTTCTCCTCATAAATCTCAGGATTTACTTGTGCGAACTCTGTAGATCTCGGGAACTGTGTCTTAATTTTTCATTCTCAGTTGTTCTCCTCTGTATTTTCAAGCCAGAACAATCATTCTGTCGACGCACCATTTGGACGAAGCTGAAGTGCTGAGTGACCGCATCGCCTTCCTGGAGCAGGGTGGGCTGCGCTGTTGTGGGTCACCATTTTACCTCAAGGAAGCATTTGGTGATGGGTACCACCTCACGCTCACCAAGAAAAAGGTTTGTAAGAGAGAAAATACACCTCATTATAGAGTCATAAATTAATTTTTGTGTGAAATGGAGGCAGAATCTCTCCAACCTTATTAATTGCTAAAATTCATCATTAATATGCTAGTTTCATGTTTCTCAAACTTAAGGGAGCATCAGAACACCTGGAGGTCTTGGTTGAACCCAGATTCCTGGCCTCACCCCAAAAGTCTCTGATTCATTAGGTCTTAGATGGGGCTTCACAGTTGACTACATTTCTAACAAAAGCCCAGGTGATGCTGATGCTCCTGGTCTGGTATCTCACAACGAGAACCAGGTCACTAGGTTTTTACCTTAGGATATAGATCCTTTTTTTAGAGGATCTATATCCTAAAGTTACTGATGGAGGATCAGCCTTTTAGTTTCCCTAGCATTTCAGTCTATAAGGCTAAAAATTAGATTTTTTGCATTAAAGCAAATAAAGAGAATATGCAGTTGTGTATGCACCTTCTCATCAGTACCCCTCAAGTGGCAATGTGAAGACTAACTCAGGCCAATGGTGCTTTGACATCTTTGAAGAACAGCTGCTGACTAAGGACCCCGTGCCACCTAAAAATAGCATATGATTATCAGTACTGTGCAAGATGTGTATGCCATTAGGTTGGCTTTGACTACAATCATTTATTTTATATCTGAACATCCTGATGTGACTTCCAAATAAAAAGCAGTTTATTTTTATATTCATTAATTCATTAAGAAATATATATATATTAGGTGTGTATTATGCCTTAGTGTGTGCTCAAGTCACTGTTCTAGACCTTGGTGATACAGCAGCGGACTGATGATATTAAAATCTCTACCCTCATGGAGTTTATATTCTGATAGAGTGTGGGGAATTCAGATAATACCATTGTTAAGTGTATTATTAAGTCTATTATTGGGTGATAAATGCTGTGGGTAGAAATAAAGCAGAGGGGGAATAGGGAATGCCAAGTGGTGCCGTTTTATGAAGGGTAGGAGAAGGGTCTCTGAGAAGATGACAGTTGAGCAAGAGTTAGGGCTTGGGAGAGAAGGAGCCATGTCATTATCTGGGGGCAAAGGAACAACAATTGAGAAGGCCCTGAGGAGGGTGTGCCTGAGGGCAGAACACTCCCACAACACAAAGCAGCTGTTGTGGCTGGAGTAGAGCAGATGAGAGGGCAGTGAGTAGTGGGCAGTGAAGCCGGAGAAGGGACGGGGGCAGGCGGGAGAATGGAGCCCGTAGAACAGTGACTTGGGACAGGGAGCCATTGGAGGAGGGATGTGTCATCTGACTCAGGTCTGGGTGGCCTGAAAGAGTCTCACCACCCTCTGATGAGGACCCTTGGGCATCACTGTGGTGTGAGGACAGAGGAGTGGTAACCTCTGGTTTTGTCCCTAGAGTCCAAACCTAAGTGCAAATACAACATGCGACACGATGGCCGTGACAGCAATGATCCGATCACACCTCCCTGAAGCCTACCTCAAGGAGGACATCGGGGGAGAGCTGGTGTATCTGCTTCCTCCATTTAGCACCAAAGTCTCAGGGGCCTACCTGTCACTCCTGAGGGCACTGGACAATGGCATGGGTGACCTCAACATCGGGTGCTACGGTATTTCAGACACCACCGTGGAAGAGGTGAGTTTCTTCTTTTTGAAGCTGATATAACTTGCTGTTCCCTGAGAATAAATATGCACGTTCTTTAAAAATAGAAAATAAATATTTTAAATAAACCTTTCACAGCATCAGAAAATCTTCAAACTATCTCAGTACCGTTCTTATGTAAGAGTGACTTCTGAAAACAAAGACGTTTATCCAATTAGAGAACACGTATCTTTCACATACCGAAGTGTTTATGTAGAGGGGGTGGGGGATGACTGAAACAGAGGAAGGGGGTTAAGAGATACAAACTTCTAGACATAAAATAAGTAAGTCACAGAGATGAAAAGTACGGCACAGGGAATATAGTCAGTAATACTGTAATAAAATTGAATGGTTAAAAAAAATGTTCACTCAAAGTCACTTTTAAAAATATTTAAAGTCACACTTGTTTGTCTCAATAAATGTGATAAAAATTCAAAATCAAACTTGAGCTTAGGAAGTAGAAAGGACGTGCATGTTTTATGTTAATGAAGTGTTCTGGCTTCTCTTTCTAGGTCTTTCTGAACTTGACTAAACAGTCACAAAAAAATAGCAGGATGAGTCTTGAGCACTTAACACAAAAGAAAATTGGAAATCCTGGTGCCAATGGCATCTCAGCTCCCGATGATTTATCTGTGAGCAGCAACAGTTTTACAGACAGAGATGGTATAAATCTAATGTGCATGTTTTGCTTAATTCCCATAAATGACGTGAAGGAGAAAATCACAGGGCAAAAATTCAGCTTGACATTTTCTTTCTAAATTCAAAAGGAGTAAAGAAATACAAGCTTTCTTTTTTTAATACAGCAAGTATTTGTTAAATGAAATCAAATTCTCTATTTCAAAAATATTTCAAAGAATGGGAGAGAACTTGCTTGTTAGGGTGGTGGTGTGTACTCCTTATACCTGCCGAAATTCATTTTCAAGGTGTTTACTAAGTTTCAGATTTGTGTTAGACAAGTTAAAATCCTTCCTGTAAATGCTGCTGTCCAGTAATGGACAAAATTACCTTGTAGCTGACTCACTGCTATTAAACATATTCAGCAGAGGAGTCATCGGAAAAAAGTTATAAAAAAAGAGTCATCACTCTTTATGGGGCCTTATTGGGAAACATGTCTAATCTTTCCCTTCTGTGAACAGTTCAGGTGATGAGAATATTCAGGCTCTGAGGAAATGCTTTTGGGGAAGGGTCTCAGATTTGATGAAGTCAGACTCAATGGCTAAGAACCTATAATAATAGGTTCCCCCCCACCCACCCAATTCCTCACACAAGACATATTTGAAAAATTGTGCTTCTTGATATGACTTTGAGGAATTGGCCTCTTTTGAAAATAACTTTTATCCTCTTATTCCCTTTCTGACAGTTAATTTCTGCCTTTGGAAACACTATTTACTTAAGGAAGCATATAGTAAAATGATGTATAAATTATGGAATAGTCATTTCAACAGTTTGCTTAACTTGGAAAAAATCTCTAGGAACAGAACTTTTAATTAAACATTCGCCTGGCTCTAAAACTTAGAAAAGATCATCTCTGATGTTTGCATAGTTCTGGAACTTGGGAGTCTCATTTGTCCTCTGCCACATTCCTCATTTATCATCTTTTGGGGAATATAATTGTCGAGCCCATGTAATTGAGGACTTTGATTAGAAAGTGGTCATCTGGGGGCACCTGGGTGGCTCAGTCGTTAAGCGTCTGCCTTCGGCTCAGGTCGTGATCCCAGGGTCCTGGGATCGAGCCCCGCATCAGGCTCTCTGTTCAAAAGGGAGCCTGCTTCTCCCTCTCCCACTCTGCCAGCTTGTGTTCCCTCTCTCACTGTCTCTCTCTGTCAAATAAATAAATAAAATCTTAAAAAAAAAAAAAAATGAAACCTTCCTTAAAAAAAAAAAAAAAAAAGAAAGTGGTCATCTGCTTCAGGAAGTAAATGTTATGTATTTGCCTCTGCATTTGTCTCATAATTTGAAACTATTCTTCAGTCAAAATGTTTCCCTCACTGACATTATCTTTTAGCAGGCACATTTGCTCCATTTGATACACCTGTAAGTCATCCACATGTAATTTCTCAAGAAACAGAAAAGCATACTAATTAACTTAAAATATTCAGCTCCTACAATTCCCCTTTGCAGAGATATGAGTTTGCATTTAAACTTGTTCACTCTGTTTAATTGGAATTCATTTTAAATTAAGCAGCTTTGTATTTTTCCTTATCAGCTAAATGAAGATCATGATTTTTTGTGCTGCATAATTTGTGATGGAGAATTAAAACTATCCACAGAGTTGACAGTCATCTTATCTCATGTAGAGGAGTGCTCAGCGGCAGGCCCTCGGAGAGAATGTAACATTTTTAGGGAGGGCTATGGAATTATCAGTTGTAAGAGCACGATAGAGGAAGCAACAGTTTATGGCTTCCGTGGCTCCTCTTATGTTCAGAAGCCAGGGAATTTTTCTCCACACCTGAAGAACATTTCACGGGGTTGGGGGTAATGTAGACATTTTTTTCCAATGAGTTCTTTTTTGTGACTCTGGTGGTAAAAATGGAGTTTTGAAATGCCATATATAATCAGTCCAGATGTCTAAAGAGAATGTAATGAATGAATGTTTGAACTAGAATCACACTTTGGAGGAGAGCATTTCCCTTTTCCCAAGTGTAAGGAGAATTCACAGGACCTCACCTTAGAATGAGAGCCAGTTAGGCTTATAATCACTAAGTTACCCACAGTAGGAATGAGTTTTTAGACTAGGCAGATGTTTTGGTTGCCATTTATCTTCTTTTTTTAAACTGAAGTTACACGTTGTATTAGTTTATGTCATATTAGTTTCACGTGTTGGTTTCTGTTTATCTTATTTGAATTTAGTCTCCTGATAGAAGCTATCTCTTGAGTATCAGTAATTAGCAATACATACCTAGCAGGCATTGAGACTTTGGAGATCGGGGACAATATTCATTTATCAAATTGTGGATCTCTCCTTTTGACGTGTAAAATGATTATGTATGTATCTACTAATGTTTTGTACATAGTGATTTATAATTTACAAAGCATTTTACATAAAACTCTATGACTTGGAGAGGCTCAGGCCCAAAGTTTAAAAAAGAAGAGCTGAACCTCATATCAGAACCTTTAAAATACAAGCTATTCCTACCACATCACATTATACCATCCACCCATGGTTTTTGAAGTTACCTTGTAATGTGATTTATCATGTTTCCCAGAACCATATCAAACCTCTCTCTCTATTTCTCTCCACCCCCCACCTTTTTTTAATCAGACAAAATCCTGATGAGGGGAGAGAGGTTGGGTGGTTTTGATCTGTTACTGAAGAAGATCATGGCTATCCTCATTAAGAGGTTCCACCACACCCGCAGGAACTGGAAAGGTCTCATTGCTCAGGTTATCCTCCCCATCGTCTTTGTCACCACTGCCATGGGCCTTGGCACACTAAGAAATTCTAGCAACAGTTATCCAGAGATCCAGATCTCCCCATCTCTCTACGGTACCTCTGAACAGACAGCCTTCTATGCGTAAGTTTCTCTCCTTTAAAACATCTCCCCAGTGCCTCCAGATGTGCGGCTATGCCCCCATGACTGCAATGCTGAAGAATAAAGAATTATGAGGTGCTGTACCTGATTCTGCCAAAGGAATGGACAGTTTTGATTTATTGCAACATGACACTTCTATTGCCAACGACTAACTTTTTAAGAGTTCCTGTGTTTGTCTGAAAGTAAATTTATTGTAGGTCTTTATTTTTAATGACTAGACTTTAATCAAGAAAGCCAGGCTAGGTGTAGCTTCCCAATCTGTTGTAATATATAGCAAATAATTTTTTAATGGCCTCATAAATATAGGATAGTAGGTCAGAATTCTGCATAATTTGGTATTATTACATATATACAATAGGTGATCACTAAATGTATGTAATGGTTAGGAAAATAACAAGGCAGCTGAAGAGGATATGTGCTGATTTTTTTCCATGATACTTATTTTTTTTCCTGATACTGAGTCTTTCTCGGGTTTTTAAGAAGACTATCCCATAGAGCATGTTTTATTTTTCCAAATTATTCATAAGTATGACTTTAATATGGAAGAGTAGTGGAGGATCACAAATTTGTTCCTATCCTTTACTATTATAGGAATTCTCACCCAAGCACACAAGCCCTGGTCTCAGCACTATGGAACTTCCCTGGCATTGACAACATGTGTTTGAACATCAGTGATCCGTAAGTGGTTCTCGGGTTTTTTTGTTTTCTTTTCCCTTTCTTTTTGACACTCCAGTTTGTGCATATACATGTGCATGTGTGGATGAATGGGTGTGTGTTGTAGGCTGGAGAAGTGCCGCCCCTGAGAGAGATCTGTATGGAACAGATTTTCTCTCTCCCCTCTAGTTCATTCCGTGGCTATGCTGTGCTGTAATAATAAACATTAGGGGCATTATAATTTGTAGCGTTCTCTCCTGTACGTATTTCCCTTTAACAATCACAACAACCCTGTGAATTATTAATCCCATTTTTAAGATGGAGAAACTGAGATTCATGAAGACTGAGATACTTGTCAAAAAACAATCTAGATTCTAAGTTGTGCAGCTAAAACTAAGACACAAGTCTTTGGACTCCAATCCCTGTCTTTGCGCTATGTAGTGTTTCCTATTCGAACTTCCAAGATGGTACATGGTGCATGTGAACCTGACATTGGTGCATTATTTTGCTAAAGTATCCCCTTCCTGTCAGAGGACAGGATGAAAGAGCAGAGAAGAAAGGGGTCAAAAAGCCCCATCCTGCCACATTAAAACAATTCAATGAGCTTTGGTTTCAACACTGTTCTATCATAAGTGTCCTCTCTTATCCCCTGTAAAATGTCAAATCATTTGAAAATGGTAGTGGAATGTATATTTGAGTTATGAAAAACCAGCAAACTGTACCTAAGACTGTACAACTGAATTTAATACCAAATACTCGCTTATATGCTCATACATAAACATGAGAACACACACATACCTCACTCATTTTTACTTGCAGAAGGTGTTTAAAGGAAGACAGTCTGGGAAAATGGAACACCAGTGGGGAACCTATCACTAATTTTGGTGTTTGCTCCTGCTCAGAAAATATCCAGGTAAGATGGAATTCCATTTCAGTGAAGTAGGAAAAAGAAAGGAATAAATATTGAAACTTGAAAGATCTATCCAGGTTACCAAAGAGTCAGTATAATTTCATTTTATGGAAGCTAGTAGCTCAGAGATGTGGAACAGGGCAGCTCAAAAATATTGCCTTTGAACTTCAGGTCACTGTTTTAAATCCATCTCAGAACAAATTTCCAAAGGTAGGTAATTCTATGATAGTCTTTGTGGAAACCAACTAAAAATGAATTTTTGGTCTCAGTTCAGTTCTAACCAGAAAGTTCTATGTTTCAGACAACAAAGCCACCACAACTGTCATATTTGAAAACAGAGTAAGACTGCCCATTTGGTGGTCAGCTATGAAGTCAGTAATGTGTAAGTCCAGAACAGAACTCCATTTGTCTCTAAGGAGCACCTCCAGCATGCAAGAAAAATCCACGGTCTGATAGAAACAGAAAAGATTATCCAGCCATCCCTTATGCCATCTGTATTTTATGGATACACACCTTACTTTTCTGGGCCTATCAATTCAACATACTTTTAAGAAAACCAAATTCACTGGGGAAATTAAAGATTGTTGAAGAGGAGAGGTTACTGCTAGTTTCTGAGAGTGACTTTGTGGTCAACTTACTTCCCCACAGTAGAGGAATCTAGCAATATTTTCTTAATAGCATTATATCATTGAACCTTGAACTCTTTGCACAATATTTTGGAATGAAATGTTTTCTGTAAATGCAACCTATTATTGTGTTCTCATGCAAGACAGTTACTACCAATGAAAGCAGGGATCCCACAAGCATCTTCTGGAATCCTTGCATATTTCAATACCAGCATTACCCAGTACTCAGAGTTTTCTAATCCCTCATTTAATCTGGCTAATTTCTGAAATTCTTAATGTATTTTCTGTAGTTCACAGTAAGAGTCAACTAACTTAGTATTTAAAGTTGGAATCTAGATAAATTTCATTAATCAAAGGAAAAAATGAGAGAGAGAAAAAGCAAGAAACAGACTTTTTAATTATAGAATAATCTGATGGTTACCAGAGAGGGTGGGGTGGGGGATGGGTGAAATAGGTGATGGGGATTAAGGATCTCACTTGCTGTGATGAGCACAAGGTGATGTATGGAACTGTTGAATCAATATATTGTATGCCTGAAACTAATATGACATTGTATACTAACTAACTGGAGTTAAAATAAAAACTTTAAAGAAATATATAAATAAATCACCAAATATGTATATAAAACTTTTGACAGTACCTAATACTGCTGAAGATATACATAAACTATGGGATCAGCAATTCCATTCGTATTATATTCCCATCAGAAGTGTGAATATGTTCACTAAGAGGCATATATTAGATATTCATAGAAATACTATTTGTAATAGCCACTCAGATTCCCACCAGCAGTAGAGTGGATAAATCAAATGTAATGGATTTTCACATTGGAATTCTATATACAGCAAAATGGGAATGCTTGATCTACAACTATACACATTATATGGAGGATTCTCACAAGTGAATGATGAGTGGAAAGAGCCAGATACAAGAGAATATACATAATACGATTCCATTTATATTAAGCGCAAGAACAGGCAAAACTATTCTGTGCTGGATACTTTGGGAGTGGTAGTGATTGGAAGGAAGCTTGATGAGAGGCCTTCTCCAGTACTTGCATTGTTTTGTTTCCCGATATGGTTTCTGGTTACAGGGGTGTGTTCAGTTTGTAAAAAATGCATCAAGAAGCATACTTATATGTGCTTTTCTGTATATATAATTCAACAAAAGATTAAAGTTAATAATTACATTGCATACATAAGGTGTCTATAACTGTGGAATCAGTAGCATTCTATAAATGTGATCTAACTGTTGACCCAACTTGATGTGTAAGGTGAAATTCAGCATTCATTTTTTAGAGCAGTCTGCAACTTTATGCTCTCAGTGCACGTGTGGTGCTAGCCTCAGGCTCTGGGATATCATGTGAAGGGATAGAAGGAAAAACTGGAAAAATGCTAGGCTTCTCCCAAACTAAACTTCATGTCAGAGAAGCATGGGAAGCTTCAGTGAAAAGTAAGTGGTCAGGAAGTGCAGAAAGCTTATGAGCATAAAAATAAGTGGTTAAAACTAAGCTCTGAGGTTGGTTAATAGTGATGTACCAATGCATTTAATTTTGACAAATATGCAATGACAGTAATGTAAGATGCTAACGGGGAGAACTGGGTGAAGAGTATACAGAAACTCTATTAAATTTGCAATATACATACATGTGCATATAGAACTATATAAGCGAATTTGCAATATAAACAAAATTTATTTTGGTATAACTTTAAATTTACATATGTAAAGGTTAGGTTTAGATTTATTTAACATTAAGTTATATAGTTTAGATGTATGTAAACTTGAGCTCTGACACTCAGGTTTGGTACCTTAAAAACGATACAATACAAACTCATCCACTGCTGTCCCCTGAGAACTTATGTCCCTTAATGTCATCTTTTCAATTCTGGGCAAACATTTTTTTCTTCCCTATAAACTATTGAGGGAATTTTGAGTTATCTTAGAGTTTAGTGTTATTCTCCATGCATATCAAACTTGTTAGTACAGTGAAAAGAAAATTGCACATTGGTTAAGTTGTATTCTTTTTGGCTTCAAGTGAGTCCTAAACATATGTATGTGTTCTATATAAATAATAACTACTCTAATTTCTTGGAATAGGAAGATGCCTTCCTTTTCAAAGCTCTTCAGAGTCAGAAGACAGTCTTATCACACTCCACCTGTTGCAGCAATAGACAAGTTGCGAGACCAAAACTTCTTGACATTGTCTATTTGATTTGCAAAGCATCGAAGAACTTAATTTTTAACTTTATTTTTCAGGAGTGTCCTAAATTTAACTATTCTCCACCTCATAGAAGAACTTACTCTTCTCAAATAATTTACAACCTCACTGGGCACCGCTTGGAAAATTATCTTATATCAACTGCTAATGAGTTTATGCAAAAGAGGTAAAAATACTCTATAATATATTAATTTAGCATATCTTGCTTTCAAATTTTAATGGCAACTGCCTTCTGAACTTGAGACAATAGATGAAAATTTCTGGGGCAACTAGGTTGTTCAGTCGGTTAAGTGTCTGACTCTTGGTTTCGGCTCAGGTCATGATCTCAGGGTCTTGAGATCAAGCCCTGCATCAGGCTCCCCGCTCAGCAGGGTGTCTGCTTCTCTTCTCTCTCTTCCTCTGCTCCTCCCCCTGCTCATGCTTTCTCTCTAAAATAAATAAATCTTTTTAAAAAATAGATGAAAATTTCTATTGATCATTTACGTGGTTAAATTCTCTATTTTATCAAAACAGTCTTATGTGTGAAAATTCTTTAAAAAATATCAACCTCAGGTGCCTGGGTGGCTCAGTTGGTTAAGCGACTGCCTTCGGCTCAGGTCATGATCCTGGAGTCCCGGGATCGAGTCCCGCATCGGGCTCCCTGCTCAGCAGGAGGTCTGCTGCTCCCTCTGCCCTCTTCCCTCTCGTGGTCTCTGTCTCTCATTCTCTCTCTCTCAAATAAATAAATAAAATCTTTAAAAAAAATATCAACCTCCTCAAATTAAGACTCATTTTAAGAAATTAAAAAGCACTGAGGTTTTTTTGGGCTTCAAAAAATGTATTGTTAAACTTGTACATATTTTTTTTCCTTGAGACAAAAATGTTATTGACTAGATTAGGCCAATTTGGAGAGGTTTTTTTTTTTTTTTTTTTTTTTTAAACTGGATCCCAGGACCCTGGGATCATGGCCTGAACTGAAGGCAGACACTTAACCAACTGAGCCACCCAGGCATCTCCAGTTTGGAGAGTTTTAGGGCATGGCTTTAGGTGATAATTGACCTTAGTTCCAATATAAATATCTCAAATTTAGATTATGCTGTATGTGGATAAAACATGTCCATGTATAGCAAGGCCGCAGGCTCATACCTAAGCCACCTAAAGGTTTGCCATGGGTGTAAGGTTGGTAGGCTTGTATTTGGGATACTGTGGATGGATCTGGAGGACACTGTGTATGCTAAGTGAAATAAGCCAGACACAGAAAGGCAAATACTGCATGATCCCACTTGTATGTGGGATCTGAGATAGTCAAACTCACAGAAGCAGAGAGTAGAATGGTGGTTGCCAGGGTCTGGGGGTTTCGAGAAATGGGGAAATGTTGGTCAAGAGCTACAAAGGTTCAGTTATGCAAGATGAATAGATTCTGGAGAGCTAATCGAGAGCAATGTGACTGTGGTTAACAATACTGTATTGTATACTTGAAATTTGCTAAGAGGATGGATCTTAAGTGTTCTCACCACACACATACATACATGCACAGGCATGCATGTGCACACAAAAAGAAAATGGTAATTGTGTGAGGTGATGGATATTTTAATTAGCTTGATTGTGATTATTTCACACTATATACATGTATCAAAACATCACGTTGTACACCTTGAATATCTACAATTTTTATTTGTCAGTTATACCTCAAATAAGGCTGGAGGAGGGATAGTTGGTCATTTTGCAAATAGCTACTGTTTCATCCTTTCCTCTATCTCTTCCCTCTTTTATTTCTCAATGTGCACAAATTACTGATGTTCACTGTAAAATAATTAGGAACTACATATAAGCAGAAATAAAACCAGATATAACCACTATTGATTGTATATCCTTACAGAAATTTTCTAGACACAGATACATGTAAATATTTTCAACAAAATGAGGTTTATTATAAACAAACATTTCTAAAACCTGTTTTTTTAAAAAATAAACAATATACTGTAGTGTTCTTTGCATGTCAAAAATACAGCTCTATTGGGCGCCTGGGTGGCTCAGTCGTTAAGCGTCTGCCTTCGGCTCAGGTCATGATCTCAGGGTCCCGGGATCGGGCCCTGCATCGGGCCTCCTGATCAACGGGAAGCCTGCTTCTCCCTCTCCCGCTCCCCTTGCTTGTGTTCCCTCTCTCGCTGTCTCTCTCTCTCTGTCAAATAAATAAATAAAATCTTAAAAAAAATATATAGCTCTATAACATCACATTTAGGATGATAGTCACAAGATTAGTCTAGTGTAACTGCACCATTGTTTGTTTAACAAACCTAATTTGGGACATCTAAACTAATCTCTTCTTAAAATTACTGTTTGAATTTTTTAGATCCACTTTTTATTTTTAAGAGACTATGAACTGATGAGTACCAGGCAATTATATAGGCACAATTCACCTACAGATACCCAGGAAGAGAAAAAGTACATAGCACCAGGGGACAAGCTAGGGGGAAAAGTCTGGAGAATCGAAGAAAACAGAGCCATTTGAAAAAATATGAGAACTGATCTTATATCACTTGAGTATTAAATCACTTCTTTAAAAAGTATTTTTAAGGGCTAAAATACTATGATTTTTGAGATGGTGCATGATCCAGTTAAGTTGAAGGAATTGGTTAGATTACATATCACTTATTTTCAGAATGATTACTCCATATTTGCAATCATTTAAAAGGACTTTTTACTTCTAGTTATAATGTACACTTTAGATTAAAATATGATAAGAGAAATCAATAAAAATGTAAAATATTTGCCAGGCAGTATTTATTTCATACTTTAAATGTGTTCCTAATGGAAAGAAAACATTGAGCCCTTGGTTAAACAATTTAGGTCCATTTATGAATATTTTCTCCTTTAAAAGAAATATAAATGTTGTTATTCTATATAGGTATGGAGGTTGGAGTTTTGGGTTGCCTTTGACTAAAGACCTTCGTTTTGATATAACAGCAGTTCCTGCCAATAGAACACTTGCTAAGGTAAATTATAACCTTTCTTCTGGAATGTCATACAAATGAGAATGTGAACTTGAAATGTTCAAGCATTTTCATGAGGCCAAAACAAAACATGGGTGCAATCAAGTTGAGAAGCTGTTTGGCATAATACTTTCCCTGTAGGACCAGGGTTCAGTCCTGTGTATTTACCCCAGGGAAACACAAGCACCAGGGTACATATACAAAAATTTACATAGTAGTGTTTCTCATATTAGCCAAAAACACAACCCCAAATGTCCATATACAGTAAAATAAATGAATTGTTGTGTATTCATTCAATAGAACTTTCAGCAATGAAATGAGCTCAGTTCCATACAAGCAGGTAAATATCCCAAACATTACTAATAAGCAAAAGAAAAAACAAAAAGAAACACTTAACTATGATTGCATATGCCATAAACTTTAAGAGTAAGCAAAACTCGATCATATTGTTTAGAGAGAATATCATGATTTTGAGGGACACAGAGAATCCCGGAGAAGATGTTCTGGCTGCTGGCAGTTTTTGTTCCTCAACTTGAGTGATGGTTCAATGGGCGTACTCCTTTTATAATTTTTTATTAAGCTATACATTAAAGTTTTATGCATATTTCTTTACGTATGTGTCATATATGGTTATCCTTGTTTCTTACAGAACATGGTTACTTAACAGAATTTGATGGAGATAAATACTCCTATTGGCTTTCCTTTTTTTTTTTTTTTTAAAAACTAGATCACACCTATGCTTTGAAACAAGCTAGAGTCACAGACTCACACATATATGATCTATAGGAGTCTGAGGAATTTTAAACCATCCTTCACATATTTCTCATTTGGTAGTAAGAGACATATATAGACTTGGGGGAAGTAGAGAAACTAATATTTATTTAGTAACTGTGATAAGCCAAGGACTAGAATCACCCGTTACACAAACTACCCGATTACATCCTCACAACATTCCTATGAGATAGATATTATGGGGCCTATTTTAACCGATTTTCCTAAGGTCATATAGAAAGTAGACAGTAGAGTTGGAGATTTGAATGCCCTCCCCGCACCATTTGTTCCTTTTCTTTCTCTCTCCACACACAGAGTCAACATTCTTGCAACAAAGAGTTCTAATATTAAATAACTTCTCTCATGTAATTTTAAATTATCAACTAGGTTTCTTGAATTGAAACACAGCAGTATTTTAAAACGCTCTGTTTTTGACAGAGAAGGTAAATACCATAACTCACTTCCGTGTGGGTTATAACTAGGAATGGAAAGTTAGTGCTAGAATCTCCAGATTATCAGTCTTTTTGCTAAGGACACAATGTTTGTGTATGTATTTAATTTCTTTGTACAGCCTGGCCTAGATGCCATTTGTTGTTATTATTATCATTATTGAGGATGCCTTAGCTGTAGTCCCAGAATCCCTATACACTCACTAGCCACAGAGATGGAGATATTAACGATTTCTCCAGTTTATTTCCAGTTTTGCCTATGGAGAAGGTACAGAGTAACTAATAACTTACTGCTATCACACAGGGGAAACAAAATGTTTTTCCCAATCTCTGCCCATCTCTAAATTGGAAACATAGAGGTGTGTAGTCAACACTCTGGGGAATGGTTCTAATCTTCCAAGATAAAATAAGTTATTGGGAAATTGGTGCTCTTCTTTTAAATATAAATTCTGTGGGCTGTCAGATGTAAAGGCAACCTAATTTATTTGAACACAATATTGATCTTGCCTCCTGTTGGAATTTAACAGGTATGGTATGATCCAGAAGGCTATCACTCACTTCCAGCTTACCTCAACAGCTTGAATAATTTCCTCCTGCGAGTTAACATGTCAAAATACGATGCTGCCCGACATGGTAAAGTTACTTCTGCAGAAGCTTCTTATATTGCAACTTTTGCCTCTCTCCATTTAAAAATGCATGTTAGATCCCGTTTCCTCCAGGTATTTTATGGTATCTAAATCACAGATCTTTAAAAGGAGTCTGAAAGTACTACCAGATGGAACATTCTGGATAATCTCCTTAACCTCGGGTTAATTTAGTTTCCTCATTTATCAAGTTAGGATAATGCTTACTTCATCCTTATTGCTGCTCTCACATCTAGTAACTACAACTCATAGGAAAATATTTTATTTCTATTTATTTGTATATAGGCTAAGAAATTAAAAATACTTAAATGTTAATAATTCTAAACATGAAGCCAGAACTTTTAAACTAAAGAGTTCTGCACCTGACCCAAACTGTTGCCATTAATTGAGCACTTACCATATGGTATGTGCTTTATATGAAATATTGCTAATCCTTAAAAACAGCCTTTCAGGATGAATATTATTGGTCTCTGCTATTATTTCTCTAGGGCTCAGAAGTGAGATTTGAACTCAGGTCTGTCTGACTCCTGCTTCTTCATTTTTCTAATACTTCTCTGAACTCAGCCAGGTCTCCTTCCATTGGATTTTCCAGGAGGCATCCACATAGTTTTCAAAACAGGGTTTGGGATTTGAAAGAGACTGATTTACTTTTTTCTAATTCAATTACTATTCTCAAACCATTTCATCTTCTTAAGCCTGCTCAAATTATTTTCCCATAGTGATCCTAAAAATTAATAATAATTGGAGAAAAATGAGTAACCTATTTGCTGGTCAAGACTGAGTTTCTAGTCAAATAAACAGGCTAACAAATAGCCCTATTAAATAGAAAAAAAGACACAACATATCTTTCAGAAATGCCAACATCTGTTTTTCTTTCATCTCCTTACTGTTGGGCAAAATAGTGTGTCCTAGGTATTCTGCTGATTGTAGAAGTAAATTGCAGAGTCAAATACTCATTCTAGCAAGAGAATCCTTGAGTCTTCATTTTAGAGACAACAGTATTTTCTTCCCAACTACTTTGGCATTTTCCTAGCAGGAGGAACCATGAAGAAAATAACAAGACTGATAGATGGTCCTTAGATCTAGAGCATCAATAAAGGGCATAGTCAAAAGCAGCAAATTAAATTAAATGGTGACTAAAGCCGGATGGGTTTAGTATAACCTGGTTTGAAATATGATGGAACACTTGACTTTTGGTAGGATGTCTTCATCAGAACAAAGGGTGTTTGTTTCTGTGACAGATAATGAAAGTATAAGAGCTGTAGAAATGCTAAATAGGTGAGAACAAGAGACCAATGCCACTTTTGGAGAATCGGCTTTTGAAACCTGTGTCCAGGTTTCATTTATTGGTAGTATTCTTTGCCAAGACCAAAGCAATCTGGATCACTCTGGACTCTAGCAGGCTTGTTGTGGTTCCTAGCACTGCATTTTTTAAGTTACAGAATTTAAAGAATTAAGGATTCTGGAACATAAACTTTATATTGACCCTAAAAGGAAATTTATATTTTAGGTTTAAAAATAAGGCTTAGTTTGAGTTATATGGCAATTAGTAGTAATGTGCCATATATATACATATATATATATATATATTTTTTTTTCCTTAACTTTTCTTGTGTAGACTCATGAAAGTGATAGCTTTCCACCCTCTTGGGAAGGAGTTTGATTTTCTTCAAAGAAGAAATCATGTCACCCTAAAATACTTTTATTGTTTTTTTAATGCCTGTATGGGGCCTGCCATGGTAATACTGTCTTTAAAAATCAACTCAATTACTCTCCTGCCTTCTCCCTCCCCCAATGACACTAGCTGTTTTAAGGCAAGTTTGTTGAATTCTGAATGAATTGGGATTTTGCTTAGCTGTAAAATTGATTTACTTTTAATTCTATAATGCTAGTAAATATCTTTTAATTAGTTTTCCTTTGCGATGTCAATATCTATTATTTTCATGGGGTTCCCTCTAGTGGTTAATTTAACATGAAACTTGTTTTCTTCTCAAACAATATAGGTTTGCTTGTTTTCTCTAACAAATGTTCTACAACTACGCTCTTTTCCAAATATACTGACATACCATTCCCTCCACCCTCATGTTCGTTCTAACCCTTTATTGCATTAATATTAATGGTCAATGGGAAGCATCTCATTTTAGGTTGACAACTTATAGAGACAACAGAAACAAATAATGTGTTGTTTTTAATGTATATTGTATATGGGGGACATCATTGAAATTTTAAGATTCAATTTGATTTAATAAGTATTCATTGACTGATCACTGTACTCCAGACATTATGCTGGTTGCTATAGAATCCACAGAGAAGATTTCCATATGCATCCTTAACTCTAATGCATTTACTTGAGCTTTCTGCTAAAAATATGTATAAAACAATTGGTTCAGCAGCATTTTTCATAGTGGAGTAAATGCATTTGCAAAGATTCCTCTGGTGAAATAGAGTAAATTCTTGATTCTGAAATACCAAGCAGAAATAAAAGAAATGTTTTCCCCCTGCCTATATTATAGTTCGGCAATAAGGTTTAACTAGGGCCCCAAGGAAAACTGAATCTCAGTAAAACAGAGAGACCATTAATTTACACAAAAGATAAGAAAACTGCATTCCCCTATGATGTGATTCAAGTTATAGGCCGCATTGATTGTTGTCAGTTTCTTTGTTTTGCTTTAATTTATTTTTTAACATGTAACAATTGCAGAATTCAACCTCAAAATATGTCACATTCTACTTAGTAAAAATTATAAATTTAAGTTAATGGGGACAATATAACTTTAGAATAATTTCTATTTGGCTGCTGTGAAAGGGTCTTAATATCCTGATATAATAAACATATACTATATGAGCAGTAAGTGAGAAAGTTCTGGCTTGGCTTCGGACTCTATATTTTATTAGCCATTTTCACTATGGCTAACTATGGCTACCAACATCCTCTGATAAGGGGAGAAGAGAACTTTGCTTCTAACTCAGAAACTATAACTGACTATGGGACATCCCGATAAATTAGGATTGTATTGGATTTAAGTGACTACTTTTTCAGAGCCAGCTAGTTTCTCTGAATTCTCTTGGATCTTTATGTCTCAATGAAAATCCCTCAGGGACAGCTGAAACCCCCAAGCCTTACCCTGGTAGAGTTCTAGAACAACAGTTATCTTGGAAGTAGTAAAAGAGGAGGGATCTTCTCAGGCTACAGTATTTTCCCAGCAAAAGAGAATAAACAGGGATGGAGTGGTCAGTGTTTTTTAGGAGATCCTCATATAATTCGTCTAAATACCAATATAATAAGTGCTACTGAAATACAAACATATGTGATTAGATGGAGAGAATAAAAGGGAAAACAAAAATGTAATAGAGGGGAAATGCTATATAAGAAATGTAAATTCTTACCCCTTCTCCCAAAATTCCATACACAATGTGAAAGCATTTTTTTTTTTGTCTTTTATGCGAGTGCCATTAATTGTATGGCATTGATGAGACTGGGTGGGGGGAAATAATTTTCCTTAAAAATAGTATCCCCAAAGTAAAATTATAGCATAAGGAGGAAAGTATTATGTATTATTCATCCAAAAATTGGTATTTCTGAGTATCTATTAATGAAAAGAACTGTCTCTTCTTTAAGGCATCATCATGTATAGTCATCCCTATCCAGGAGTGCAAGACCAAGAACAAGCCACGTAAGTAGAAATATCTGGCATGACTACTCACTCCTCGGCATATAGTCAAGCCTCTATATAAAGTACTATAATTGGAAATCACGGTTGTATCTGAATGAATGTCAATCTAGAAGTGCTGTTTATATAAGTCACTGACCGGGATAAAAGGAAGTTTCTGAAAGTCTGTACAGTGAGGTTGCCAAGTGAGCTTGCTGACTAAAGAGTCAGAATCTGCTGCTTTTATAAGTCAGGTGTGTAAGTGCTTCATCATTTCAATTTCCCTGCATAGCATTTAAGTACTATTTCTATGCTCAAGAACTGTATATTCCTTGGATACATCCGGTAACTCTTGGAGACCGGGGTTTATTTATTTATTTTTTTACCAAATATCCCTAGTCAATTCCAATGCACTAGAGCTACATTTATCTGGGGTCATAGCCGAGTCATGTAGAAGATACTATCTGGCTGCCTTGCAGGAAGACTTATTTGTGTCAGAGCCAAGTCTTCCACTGTTTCGTTGATGGTTTTAGTCATGAATCTTTCTGAAAGGAAGAGTTCCAAAAACTCATGGATGCTTTCCTCTTCCTATTGCTCACTACAGAATGAGCAGCTTAATCGATATTTTAGTGGCGCTCTCCATCCTGATGGGCTACTCTGTCACCACGGCCAGTTTTGTCACCTATGTTGTAAGGGAGCATCAGACCAAAGCCAAGCAGCTGCAGCACATCTCAGGCATTGGTGTGACATGCTACTGGGTGACAAACTTCATTTATGACATGGTGAGTAACTTGCGTCATTGCAGGAAAGACATGATTGATTTGGGAGAAGACATCAGTTTTAGGGGCACCTGGGTGGCTCAGTTGGTTGAGCGTCCAACCCTTAGTTTTGGCTCAGGTCATGATCTCAGGGTCGTGAGATCGAGCCCCATCTCAGGCTCCACGCTCAGAGGGGAGTCTGCTTGAGATTCTCTCCCTCTCCCTCTGCCCTCCCCTGAATCAGGCTCACTCGCATGCTCTCTCTCTCTCTCTCAAAACAAATAAATCTTTTTAAAAAAAGAAGGCATTAGTTTTATTCACTGTACCTTGTTCAGATTATTACAAGTCAGTAAATAAAGAAAAAAAAAAATTTGCATCAGTCTTACAGTCATCCGAAAGTTAGGGGAAAGATCTACCTCCCCTCATTCTCTGTGGTCTGAGGACCATCTATATCAGATTCCCCATGACATTTATTGAAATGCAGATTTCTGGGCCCCACTCCAGACCTACTAGGTCGATATCTTAGGAGTGGAGCCAGGATATCCATTTTTAACAAAATCCTTTAAGTTATTTTATGCATACTAAAGTTTGAAAGCCACTACTGTGGAGAAATAGAAGTTAGCAAAATAGCCTTGCCCAATGGTACCAGATAATCAAGCTTATAAAAATTTAGTCAACTAATAGTAAAAAATTTGAAGTAGCAGTCCCTGATGAATGACATATTAGAGAAGATTAGTTGGGACAATAAAGAATGAATTTCATTGACAGCTTTCTCATTTGCATAAAATGGTCCCAAAGTTCAGATGGGTTTTCTTGACTCCAAATGTGCCAGTATTGATGAAAAGCCCAGGAGGTGGTATGCATTTGCCTGGTGATTATGGCAAAATTGTCTGAGTTGCTGTATAGATCATTGGCTTGAAGAACTGGAGAGTAATTAACTACATATCCACTTTGTTAATGTATCCAGTGAGGTCTGAAATGTGTTTGTTAAAGAAGTCAAATCTAAAAAGAATCATAATGACTCCTCTGGACTTAATAGGAGCTTTAAAGCCAAGAAAGCTTAAAGTACACGTTTCTGTGAAGGGCTACTTACTACTTAAATTTGTTGTCATATATCTGGTCCTCATTCCAATTTAAGAGATTCCCCCCCCCCCAAATTAAATTACCATCTCCCTCATAGTGTGCATCTTGCTGCAACCTGCACATTTAATATTTCTGTTTGTCCATAAAACACTGAGTTCTTTGTTCATATACCTGTGATTCCAAGAATGTGTGGAACCCGCCACCCTGCTGTTTTACACACAGAGTGGCTCACATTGATAACCAAGCCTTAGAAATCAACCACCTGACAGCGTTGCAGCACTCAAAATGAAATCAATACTTTGAGGACCGAATCTAATACCAAGATACCTGACTGTCTTATCTTTCTTACTGAACCTCTGTCACCAAAGGATCCCAAGTCTCAAAGCCTGGAGGCAGGAACACCAGGGACTCCATGTACATCTATAAAGATGGAGACTGGCTTGACCTTCTATTGCAGGAGACAAATTCTAGAGCGAAGTCAATGTAAAATAAGCTGAACATTGCAAGCTACAGGAACATAAATAAAAATTCATTCCTTCACCTATTTCAAGGTCAATTTGTTACAGTTTAACTAGATGGGCTATTGATGTTTTTGGAAAAATATTTGCCATATATTAAGCCTTGTTTTACATATTCCCATAGGCCTTCTACTTGCTACCTGTAACATTTTCAATTGGTGTCATTGCAATTTTCAAGTTACCTGCCTTCTACAGTGGAAACAACCTAGGCGCCGTATCTCTCCTGCTTCTGCTGTTTGGGTAAGCTTCAGTGAAAGATGAATGAACAGAATTAGATGTTCCTAGGCACAAAGAGAACCTAAATCTCATTAGCTAATTTACAGTTGTCTTGGGGTTTCAATAGCCATGAGTGATGACTAACAATACATTACACTTGCTAGTCCACAGTTTGTAAAGTACAATACTTCTGAAAATGAATGTTGTTGTTATTAACAGTAATATCTAACATTAATGAGTACTTACTAGGTACCGAGTGTCATGCTTAGCAATCTACACATGTAATCTAATTTACATAAAAATAGATGCTTTAGAATGATCAGAAAAATGTGTGTACATGTATGGATTTATGTATTGACAAATCCTGAGTATATAGCATCATAAGGTGTGCGTACTCATGTATATTTTATTTATATTTTTACAGATGCCTAACACACATACAATATTATTTCTGTATCAGGGCAATACAGGTAGTACAGGTTGATATAATCAGTGCTGGGCATAGCAGTTCTGTCTGCCCTGAATGCATGGGTAATATCCATTGACTTAGCAATGTAGCTGATGATGGATTACTTTGTCTTTACTTCTTCTTCATCACTGGAAAGGTTGCTCCAATATTTGCTCAAAGCAGGACATCCAGCTTCTGAGCATTCCGTGTCTGCTTAGCTAGCTTTCAATGTCATTATTTGTTCTCAACTTTAAATTGTAACATTTATATTTATTAAACTCTTATTTCTGAGAAAACAAACAAACAAACAGACAAAAACTTCCCTGGGTAGGATAACACCATGTCTAGAAGGAATTAATTTGTAGTTGTGATGATCTAGAACTGTTCAGGTTTCCTTAAAAGAGAAGCTTCTTACTATCACCACTTAAAAAAATACAAAGGATTTGTCAAAAAAATGTCATAGAAGAGAGATCTAACTATAAGAGATCTAGCCAACTTATCCCTAATGTTTATTTTCAAAACCCTATCAAAGGTTTTGTTTGTTTAAAGGATAATGATTAAGGCATAATTTTAACCCTTAGTATTATTAACATACAGGTATGCCACATTTTCTTGGATGTACTTGCTGGCTGGGCTCTTCCATGAAACAGGAGTGGCTTTCATCACTTACGTCTGCATCAACCTCTTTTTTGGCATCAATTCCATTGTTTCCCTGTCAGTGGTATACTTTCTTTCCAAGGAAAAGCCTAATGATCAGGTAAGGTCCATTATTAGTCTGTTAAATTTCAAGAGACATATGAAATGCTTCAACATGTTCAAGGTGAAAAGATTTCTTGTATTTTGCATTATCTAATACAAAAGAGGAATTTCATTTAATTCTATTAGGTTTAGTAGAGTAGAACCTACAGCCTTTTAAAATTCTTTTTAGGCTTCATCTAGGTTAATGCCTATGATTATATTTCTCAGTGTCAAAACTATTGACATTTGATAGGGCTTGAGTGGGGTGATGGAGGTGAAATCAAGTATATTGTACAACACTATAAAAATCATGCAACCATTGGTCAGCTACACTTTTTACTCCTTAACAAATTGTTATGTTATGGTAGTAACAAGGACAGTGGCTTAGTTCTATGACTGAGGGTTAAGATTATTTTGAACATTCATAGAGAACAAACCTAATTCATTCCCTTTTAATCATGTATTAGAGTCTGCTTCATTGTAAGCATCACTTTCTGTTCAGAGCTGACAATTATAATTAGTGACAAGGGAGGCACTGACAGTGCTAGGCAATTGAATAGGAAAGAATAGAGAGGAAATGAGGTGAACTAAGGAACAGACAAGCACACTCCAGGAGGAAGAAGACAATTCATGAGTTGCAAGTGGTTGGCCCAAGTGTGAATAACATGAAAATGAGCCATTTGCTCCTCACTGAGTTAGGTCGTCTCTCTTTTCATCTCACTTCACCATTTTAGTCCTTCTTCAAGTACGAATTACCTAAGGTTCTAAAACTTTACCTCACCAAATTCCTCCTCTACTCAGGCATGGCCAATAGCCTGTATCAGATCCCAACACCTTGGCTATTTCTGCATTCCTAGGATGTAAGACAGAGCTAGAAGTGATTTTGCCTCCAGGATTTGGCCTGACCATCGATCATCTCAAGAAAAAGATAATCCTTTTCTGCTTGTATTTTAGTCATAAATCTCTACTGTTTGCTTATAGTAAATACAAGGAAATTCAGCATACATGTGAAATAATTGCCAATCTAGATGAATTTCTCAAGTTTTAATATTTGTCCACATCTAGTTTTACATTTTTGTCAATTTGTTAGAAGTCTAACACTGAGCTTCATTTTTTTCCCCTCTCATTTCAGACTTTAGAACTTATTTCTGAAACCCTCAAGCGCATTTTCCTGATTTTTCCACAATTCTGCTTTGGCTATGGTTTGATTGAACTTTCTCAACAACAGTCGGTCCTAGACTTCTTAAAAGCATATGGAGTGGAATACCCAAGTGAAACCTTTGAGATGGATAAACTAGGTGCAATGTTTGTGGCTTTGGTTTCTCAGGGCACCATGTTCTTTTCCTTGCGGCTCTTAATCAATGAATGGCTAATAAAGAAATTCAGGTAAATAAAATGAAAACATAGTGTTTGACATCCATGATAAAACTCAATTCAAAATATTTAGGAAGGGGTCCATAGTCATCTTTCCATTAGTAAAATGGAAATGTTGTGCTCAAAAAACTTTAAAAAACTGTAGCATAATTCACCATTCATTTCATTCAGTAAACAGTTATCAAACCTTACTATGTATCTACAAGTATTGTTGTAGAGTGAGAGAATAAAATTAAAGAAGCTCAACCATTAGCCTTAAAGAGATTAAGATTCAGTGGTGGAGAGAAAATACATGCATAAACAAAAGATATAGTGTTTGAGTTGAGTTTAAAAGGATGAATAGAAAGTAGAAATGAGGAAAGAGGACTGAATGAGTAGCATACTAGCAGTGGGTTTAGGAGAAGAAGATTGAGTAAAGAGAAAACAGAATCATAAATAAAAAGAAATACACATACCATTGACCCAGCTACTCCATTTCTAGGATTTTTTTCCTACAGATATGCTCACACACATGCAGAATTATGTATGTATAAAGTCATCCATCATAGCAACCATTCTTAATAGCAAAAGAATGAAAAAATGTCCTCCATGTAAGGATTGGTTCAATAAATTATGTTTTTTCATAAGTGAAGCACTATGCAGTTATTAGACTGTACAGTTCTGTATGTAATATTTGTGGTTACTGCTGATATTATTAAGTGAAAAATGCAAGTTTCAGAACTTTGTGTAATGTTTATTACCATTTGGGTTAGAAAAGAACTATAATTTATACATACATATGCATAGACTATCTCTAATTATGAGTGCCCTGCAGAGTTGAAGGAAACTTACTTTTCACTATATATTCTTCAGTACCTTTTTAATACATGATGTGCACATATCACCTGTGGAAAAATAAAACTTAAGTTAAAAATAATGAAAAGAATGACAAGAGCAAAGATCAAGCAAAAAAATCTTGGCTTGTATTTGAGAAATGAGTAATACAATGTGATTAGAACATAGAATAAATGTAATGAAATAGTAGGAGCTCAAGCATGTGGCCAGAAGACTATGGAGTCTATTGGATACTCAGTTAAAGAGATGATTTGGACTTTATTCAACAAACAAATAGGAGTCCAATAAAGGTTTTGACCAGAAAGCAACCTGATCAAATGATGGTTTAGGAGATGTGATTCTGTGGAGGTCCTACAGATTAGAATGGAAGAGTCAGAGATATTGGAGCAGTTTGAGATTCCTGAAGAATTTAGGTGAGAAAGAGTGAAAGCCTCTGATGGTAATAGAAATAGACAGAACATGATTGATGACTGGGTGTTACAGGCATTTCCAGTGCTAGGAGACTGACATGAGTGGATTTTGGAATGGAGAAGATTCAAAGAAAACATCACAGTTGGACTCTCTGGAGATATCATTAAAAGAAATGGGGACATTGGGAGGAAGACCTGAATTGATTTGTTGGGTTTTTAAATTTGGTTTCGTTTTGTTTGCTTTATTATATGTTAGGCAAGATATTGAGGTGGGTTTGAGACTTAGTTTTCAGGGCCGATAACCTTAATATATTGGCTAGATCCTAGGCAAGACATTCACAGTATACAGAATATAGAGGAACATTCATGTCACTGATGATAAAAGAAGAAATAAAAAGGATTTTTTTAAGAAGATGATAATTGATCGTGGGCTTATAAGTGTTGGATCTTACTAATGACTCTGGTCTCTCTTATAGGAAGTAACTTTCAAACCCAAACTAACCTCCTTGTTACTAAAATTAGGATTCTGAATTGTAACAGTGGTTCTGAAAGCATTTAAGGCATGGAAAGCAGAAGCTGTTTTCCAAACACCATATTGAATATGGTGAAGGGCATCCATACTAATTTTTAACTTATTTAAGTAGCATAATGCATAACAAATTTAAAACAAACCTAGTGTGTGATTGCCCACTTTTAGTCAAGTGAGAGCCTGTTTAGACATGTCAAATTGAGTGGTGCCATTTCAGAATCATTGATGCAGAATCACTGGGTCCATTTTTTAGACTCTTCTTCAGAAAATTTAATTCTTCATCTGTAATGGAGACAATAGATGAAGACGAAGATGTGCAGGCTGAGAGATTCAGAGTGGAGAATGGTGCAAATGAATTTGACCTGGTCCAGCTGCATCGTCTCACAAAGACCTACCAGCTGATCCACAAGAAGATTATAGCTGTAAACAATATCAGCATTGGGATACCCGCTGGGGAGGTGAGGAACACTGCTTTGTTCTGAACGGTCCTTTATATTGTCCTATTAAATGACAAAAATCTTTATCTTTTCCTACTTTTTTTCTAGAAAGATGGAAGTCACCCCCTGAATATTTTGATGGATTCTGTATATAAAATTTACACACATCCATGTGTTACTTACCCTCTAAGTCTTCCCTCTTAACAGGGAGGATTCACCACATCCCAAGTCCTGATCCCCATCCCAAGCTGCTGTCCCCCCTGGGGGGGACTTTCAGTCAAGATGCCTGTGCAGGGTGCTCTCTTCAACTTTCAGTTTTCAGCCATCTGTGAAAGACGAGTGGTCAGAAGCAAGGTCCTAGAACTGCATCCATATTTATTCTTGCTGTTTTTATAGATGAAATATTGGGGCACCTATGTGGCTCAGTCGGTTAAGCATCTGACTCTTGATTTTGGCTCAGGTCATGATCTCAGGGTCATGGGATTGAGCCCCACATCAGACTCCACGCTCAGTGTGGTCTGCTTAAGGTTCTCGCTCTTTCTCTCCTTCTGCCCCTCCCCCCTCTCTCTCACAAATAACTAAATCTTTAAAGACAAAAAAAAAAGAAATATTAAGGCAGCTTTGAAAGGAGAAAAAAAATGTGAGCATTTCTTTTAGTTTTTAGAGCAGACCTGCAAACCAAATGCATCAAATCTGTTCAACAGCATAAAGAAATTATTGCTTCAGCAGCTTATTCAGTAAAGTTGTGATTTTGTGTGAATAATGTGAAATCTATAAATATAATTACTTTGTCAAGTTAGCATATCCTACTTGTGGGATGTTTTGTCGTGTCACACAGATAATATAATATGTAAAATAAGTCCTATGTATATATACAAATGTTCAGATGGTTGAAGAAAAAAAGATATGTAAGTAACCATTTGTTTTAAAAGAGAAAGTTTTATCAAATGCCAACAGAACACTACAATATCCATGAGTAATTCCAATGATTTATTTTTCTTTATTATTTATTTCACCCAGGGAGAAAAAGGAAAGGGATGTAATAGTAACATGTCTTTGGTTTGGATTAAGATTTATATCTTTTTTTTTTTCTCTCCCAAACCAGTGCTTTGGCCTTCTTGGGGTGAATGGAGCAGGAAAGACAACTATCTTCAAGATGCTGACAGGAGACATAATTCCTTCAAGTGGAAATATTCTGATAAGAAATAAAACTGGGTATGAAAAACCATGGCTTCAAGTTATTGAGCACAACATAATGACATGAAAAAAATAATAATTAAAATGAACTCTTTGTTATTTTGTAGTTATATTGTTAAATCCTTAGGGAAAAAATAGCTATTCCAAGAGGTGGAAATTTTTAAATCTTTAAGTGTGATATGATGGTGGGATATTTTACCTTGTTTTTATTAGAATCACCAATCACCATGACCAAAATAGAGCTGCCTTCCCCACATTTGGGGACTAGCAGGGACATACCTTTTGAAACTCATCTGTGTCTTTGCTTCTCTCAACTCAGCTCCGTGGGTCATGTTGACTCACACAGCTCCCTGATTGGATACTGCCCTCAGGAAGATGCCTTAGATGACCTGGTGTCTGTGGAGGAACACCTGTATTTCTACGCCAGGATACATGGAATTCCAGAAAAAGATATTAGAGAAGTGAGTACAAGTGTGAGAACTAGTTCCCTTGAAAACCATTACTGCTTCCGCTCCCTGCCTCCCACTCTCACGACTCAGTCGACATCTGGAAACCTGTGGCATTTTCTTGCTGTCATGACCTCTGAGGCAGTCTTCCCTTAATTGTGAATATCAGGTGGACACCTTTGAACCCAGCTGCAGAAGCTCCTTGACCTGTGTTTGCTCAGAACTATCCAGTAAAGCATCACACTTGGCATAGGCTCAGGGCTGAGCATTGATTGGTGATGTCTGCACATCCTGCAGTGTTTAGATAAGTTCTGAACACGGGATTCCCTGCAAACGGCCCACATAAAATCGAACAGCTTCCATTTTGATTGTTTAAATGTGGTTTTGTACTTCACTGGCATCATTTGCTTTTTTAATGGAATGGCCAACCCTTAGGGCAGCTTTCTCTATTTCTGCAACCCTGGGGACCTGTTGAAATCCTCCTAGGATTCCACTCTTGGCCAGAGCTGTTTAGCTACAGAAATAGCCTCAAGAACCCACGATTCCTAAGTTAATGTGCTGAAGTTTTGATACTGGGTCATTTTTAAATAGACACAAAGCCTTTGTGACAACTTGCCCTCTCCGTAAGAAGAAAGATGAAACGGCGAGCACAATCCAGTGCGTTGTGAAGGGTAGAATTCTGTTTTAGTCCAATCCAATTGTAAACACACCCACACATTTGGGGGGAAAAAATGGGAAAAAAATCCCATTTGAAAATGAGCCTCCACAGAATTGTTTTTATGTCTTTAAGGGATTATTAATTTTTAGGTGGACCTTTGAAAGTAAAAATAAAATATGTTGGGTTTAAATGTTGGAATTGTTTTCAGTAGGTATTTCTTCATTATAGAACTTTCTTTCACAATTATCTTTTTTCCATGTAGTGCTGTTAGGGTTTTGGCAGGGGAAGGTCAACAACCTAACTCCTGCTTTCCACCCACAGACTGTACATAAACTCCTTAGGAGACTCCACCTGATGCCCTACAAGGACAGAGCTACCTCTTTGTGCAGTTACGGCACAAAAAGAAAATTATCCACCGCACTGGCCTTGATAGGGAAACCTTCCATTCTCCTGCTGGTAAGAGGATCATTGTGGAGAAGGGGACTGCATAATTAGACCCACATACCCAATATGTATGTAACAATTTATTGTCATCGTTGCTTTACTGAGGTCTCGCTATGTGCTGGTTATTTTACAAAACATTTTACATATACCACCTCATTAAGGGAATTTATTTTTTTTTTAAGATTTTATTTATTTATTTGGCAGAGAATGCAAGAGAGCACAAGCGGGGGAGCAGCAGAGGGAGAGGGAGAAACAGGCTCCCCGCTAAGCAGGGAGCCTGATGAGGCGGGGCTCGATCCCAGATCTCTGGGATCATGACCTGAGCTGAAGGCAGACACTTAACTGACTGAGCCACCCAGGCGCCCTCATTAAGGGAATTCCTATCAGCAAAGATCTATGGCTAGTCCATTTCAGAAGAAACACTTGTTGTGGGAACAGGAAGTAGCCGAAACAAATTTAAGATATTCTAATAAGTAATGTTACGGAATATGGAAGAATTTGATTGCCCATTATTGAAATCTGTTGTTAGTAAACTTATCAGGTGAACCAAAGTATTTTCCAACTTCTCCTAAAATGGAAAGACACAGTTTAGGGTGATGTGTTGTGCTAAAATTTCATTTCCCTATTACTTAAAAATATGAGTTACCTAGTTTGGGATGTGATTGACAATATGCTTTTCTATTTTATTTGAATTCTCTGGAGGGAAGAAATGCATTGCACGTTTATATTTTGGTTAAGAGCTGGAAAATTAAATTCATCACCTGGAAATACAAATTACACATCAAGGCGATCCATATGACATCCTGCTCTTCAGGCCAAACATTGCGAAGGGGCTTACTTCCGAGAAATGAAATTGCCTTTATTTGGAAGATCCCCTTCATTCAAGGAACTCCAAACTTCAGAAGAGTTTTAACTGTATGCAGTACAAATTCACTTATAAATCACCACATTATTCCAGGGATTAAGTCCTACAGAGGACCAAATCATTTAAACCACCCATCTAAAGAATGCACAACCTATCTTTCTTTACCAGAAGCTTATAATGCATTACATCCCTACCCATCAATGCTTATGGTGGAATTTTATTGTCTAAGTGTCCCTTAACTTGAACAAAACAATCCTTAGGCATCCCTGTGAGATAATAGAAGTAAAGTACTTAAAATGTTTAAAAGTGCTATGCAAATGTTATATATTAATGAGCTGAACTGAAATACAGGCTGTGAGAGAAAGCTATTATATTTTCTGCCATATGCATTTGCCCTATATGCTGTCGTCTTCAAAAATAAGAGCAGTGACAAGATATCCTTACCTGTTTCCCCAAACCAACACTCATTCCTTTAACCTCTTACTATAAAGACAAGCCTCAGGTAATCCTATGTCCATACTCTCCACTGCAAATACATATCTTTAGTTATGACCTAATCTTGACCTCTAATTTGTTAATTTAACCATCTCTTAGAATCTATTATTGCTTGTTTAGATTGTCCATTTTTACATTTTGAATTTTGTGTCTGAACAATTCTCCAAAACATCATTTATTTTAAAATATAATTTGTATTTTCTACATGGCAATTTCTGCAAATCTTATTTTTATCTCTCCAAAGAGAATTCAATTTCAATTAATAACAGAATTTAAAATATACCGCAAACATATTAACTGAAAAATCAAATTGTGTTCTGTGGGCATCACAAACTGTATTATCACTCAAAGCCACAATTCTGCTATCAGGAGTAAGGTAGCAATCTTGTTGATGTAGCTTCAGATGTATCTGTGACAATGTAGTATTAACACAGAAACTCCACTTTGTCAGGAACTGATGCAGATCTTTTTCCAAAGAAATAAGAGACAAGTGTAAAGTAACAGGGTGTCAACTTCACTGAGACACTTTTTAAAACAGATTGACAATTTTAAATGATTAATTTTGAGCTTTTTGACAGCAGAGGAAAGAAGCCTATTAAGTATAAAACAAGTTAGTCACAGGACTTCGCAAAGTGATTTCTGTTCTAGGCAAGTGAGACACAGTGATTCATGTAAAGAACCCCATCAAAAATTAATTAATTTGATAAATTTTTCTTGTAACTTTCTGTTAAGGATGAGCCGAGCTCTGGGATGGATCCTAAGTCGAAACGGCAGCTCTGGAAGATCATTTCAGAAGAAGTGCAGAATAAATGTTCCGTCATCCTCACATCTCACAGGTAAACCAAGTGTGGGAACTTGAAAGCCATTGACAGGATTTTAGGAAGAGAGATGGGAAGAGATAATCCTATGTAGTATGTATTGATAATGAATCCACAATTGGATTGAAGTATTTTATGTTTATAGTCATAGGAGCAAGCCAGGCAGGTTTCATGTGAGAATCCATCTCCTGTGGTGGGTAGGATAGGGCCTAAGCAATCATTTTAAAAACAAATTTCTCTTAGGGTGCCTACGTGGCTCAGTCTGTTGAGCGTCCCATTCTTGGTTTCGGCTCAGGTCATGATCTCATGGGTCTTGAGATCAAGCCCCGCTTCCGCGGACTCTGCTTGAAGATTCTCTCCCTCTGCTCCTCCCCACCGTGTGTGTGTGTGCCCATGCGCTTTGTCTCTCTCTCTCAAATAAATGGTCTTTAAAAAGAAATTTAAAAATAAAAGGTAGAAATAAATTTCTCTTAAATTAAGAGGGACTTATGACTCTCTTAATTTAACTATTACTCCCTATTGCCATAAAGTTCATCATCCTCAACCTAGCATGAAAGACCTCTTGTCTGGCCTCATCTAAATTTCCAGTCTTTTTTTTCCTGTGACACCCCCACCCCATTCAGTCAATCTGAATGACTTAGTAATTCCACATACACTCACCACCCTTCCCTATCACACATCCTCTCTCCGCCTGTGCTTTCTATCTGAAATGGTCTTTCACAAAATCCAAGTTCTCATCTTCCTTGCCTCCTCCATGAAGTAGACCCTTCCAATCAATTCAATAAAAAAGCTACTGAAGTATTTTATCTGTGCCTTTCTTGTAAGGTTAGCCTTGTATTAAAGCTATCCCTTCACTGCAATTATATAGTAGGAAAAGTTCTGGATTTATTTATAATTAAGAGACACATTCATATCCTAGCTTTGCCCGGCACACTATATGTTCTGAAGCCAATCTTTTCCTTTCCATTCACTTTTGTATGAAGTGGAGAGGATCTCTACGAGTTGTCATAGTTCTTGAAATGAGAGATTATATAATCAAGTACAGGTTAACTAGTTATAAATAACAAAGCATAAAAGCCAACTGAATATGGAATATGAAGAGTCATGAAAAAAGCTCAGGATTATTTTGGAAACATTTCTCAGGGAATGTAGGTCTTGAGCCTAAGCTTGAAAGAGGTTGAAAGAAATACTGTTGTTTGATGAGAGGGCATTCCAGGTGAGAGAGACGGCTTCGAGCTGGAGAATAAAGAGTAATAAACCCTATGTGAAGACATTTAACTTGTATTTTAAAATGTATTTCTTGTGTCCTTCAAGGGAAAAGACATTTTAAGGAACTAAAATAGTATTTCTAAGGTGCCATAATGAAACATTTAAGCTTATGCTTATGAGCAGTTCTCTGTGCCCAGAATTCTGATGTGATTCTGTCTTTCAGCATGGAAGAATGTGAGGCTCTCTGTACCAGGTTGGCCATTATGGTGAATGGAAGATTCCAATGTATTGGATCTTTGCAGCATATAAAGAGCAGGTGAGGGGCACCTGGGTGGCTCAGTTGGTTAAGTGTCTGAATCTTGGTTTCGGCTCAGATTGTGATCTCAGGGTCGTGAGATGGAGCCCCACATTGGGCTTTGCACTCAGCAGGAGTCGGCTTGAGATTCTATCTCCCTCTCCCTTTGCCCCTCCCCACAGTGCCCTCTCTATCTCCCTCTCTCGAAAACAAATAAATAAGTCTTAAAAAAAAAAAAGCAGGTGAAGAACAATTGCGTTGTTTAGCATATGGTGTCAGGAAGTCAATCTAACAGTACTGTACTTACCTTTGAGGATTATTTAACAGCTTGTCCTGTAATGAAAAGTCAAGCTGGAAAGAAAAAGTTGATCTTTGATTCACCTTAAAGTTAAATTATCTTACTAAAACGTCTCAAAAAAAATCTACAACATAAATACTCTCAGAAAGTAGTTTTCAAGAATTTACTCGATAACAAGTTAGACCTTGACAAGTACATAAAGGCATAGATTGTCATGTAGCGTGTTCATGTGCCATTTGCACAGGCTTTTAGTAAGCTGTTTAACATTTTTACTGCATTCACAACCTTTTAATCAAGAATACATTGGGGAAATGTGCACAAATATCATATTACCGAATTAAAATTAAATTAATATTTTATATTTGCGAGAGTGCATATGCATTTATACATATTCATGTTAATCTCCAAACTTCAGGGTGTTACTTTATACTTTTATCTGTATAACTCAGCTTCTTATAAGATAGTATTACCCAAGATAAGTAAGAAAAACGGATGAAAGCGACATTATAGATTGTTCTCAAAGAGTCTATTGTGACTTGTTTACATATTCTATTCTTGGGCAAACAGCTAGCGTATTGATTTATTACTCATTTTTAAAACCCCAGTGACTTTAGCCTTCACTTTGGACCCAAATCTCCAATGACTTGCCTTTTAAGACCTTGTTTGTTTTAAATTAGAAAATATTTAACCCTAGATATTGACATCAGTTGCCAATTCGTTGATGTCAACGGAAGCCAAGTTTTTATGTTTTCTTTCTAATGCAGCTTTTGTCCAAGGAGTGTGACTTTGTATAGTGCTAGAACTAAATAAAAAATCATGGCAACGCACTATTTCCAGTTGCAACATACCTTGAACTTTTATGGCAAAATGGCAGTCTTTATATAAGAAAAGGTGCTATAATGGTCAGCTTGGGTCCTGTTTCATTACCTAGAATTCCAGGGGAGTTATTTCAGCAAAGTATAACTCATATCACATTTTGCACTTTTTCTTTCTAGGTTTGGACGAGGATTTACTGTCAAGGTTCACTTGAAAAATACCAAAGTGAGCATGGAGGCCCTCACAAGGTTTATGCAACTGCACTTTCCAAAAACATACTTAAAAGTAAGTAGGAAATTGTCCTGCCTTTGATCTTGATTGGTTTTGATAGTCATAATCTAATATGGATGCTTGCCATTTTCAAGTTGAGCATAGCTTTATTATTAACCTTAATATATTTATTAATTCAAGATACATAAGATACTCTGGGGGCACCTGGGTGGCTCAGTCATTAAGTGTCTGCCTTCGGCTCAGGTCATGATCCCAGGGTCCTGGGATCAAGCCTCACATCAGGCTCCCTGCTCTGTGGGGAACCTGCTTCTCCCTCTCCCACTCCCCCTGCTTGTGTTCCCTCTCTCGTTGTGTCTCTCTCTGTCAAATAAATAAAATCTTAAAAAAAAAAAAGATACATAATATACTCTGAAACACACTTAGTATGAACAAATAGGATCTTCAAATTAATTGTATAATTTTATAGCTATTTAAAAGTAATGTAGTCCTGGGGCACCTGGCTGACTCTATCTGTAGAACATGCGACTCTTGATCTCAGGGTTGTGAGTTAGAGCCCATGTTGGGTGTAGGGCTTACCTTAAAATAAATAAATACATACATACATAACATACATATATACATAAATAAAATGTAGTCCTTTTATATATCTTTATTTCTTCCTCACAAAGACTTTATTACCATATATTAGTTTTTGAGTTGTATACATAACTAGTTTACTAATTATATATGTTAAGGAACTGAGGGATGACAGATATTATATGATCAAGGATATTTCTTCTTACAAAAAAAAAAAAAATGTAGAGTTCCAGAATGTCATAGCTAGAGAAGATGATCTTCTTGCTCCTCTCATTTGGAAGATAAGCCCATAATGGTTTGAACAGAACTGCTTGGAAATCAAGTTCTTAATTCCCACACTAGTTGAAACATTGTTCACTTAATTTCATCTTGTGTGTATATATCCACACAATGGACAGGTACAGATATGTGTATATATCTCACATAGCACATACTTAAAATAAACGCATGTGACCAAAAAACCTATCTTTATAACATCTTGGATGTACAGGTAGTTTGTACAAGATGATTATAGCAAATGAATGTTTTTAAAAGAAATCAGGTGGGGGGGTGCCTGGGTAGCTCAGTTGGTTAAGCATCTGACTTTGGCTCAGGTCATGATCTCAGGGTCCTGGGATTGTGTCCCATGTTGGGCTCCTGCTCAGCAGGGAGCCTGTTTCTCCCTCTGCCTCTCTCCCCCACCCCCGCTTGTGTTTTCTCTCTCTCAAATAAATAAATAAAATCTTTAATAAAATAAAAATAAGAGAAATCAGGTGTGGAATGGTGGAAAGAAATTTAAAGGCTTGGGCCGAAATCCAGCTCTGCCTGTATGATTTCCAGCAAGACATTTAAAGTCTCTGAACCTCCTTTTTCTCCTTTGTGAAATAGAAATAATGACATCTACTTCACAAGATTGGTGTGAGAAACAAATGATAAAATGCCCACAAAGCTATTTCATAAACTATAAGGCACCATATTAATGTGACGTGATTGGAGAGAGCAAAAGAGAGTGCATTTTTAAAAACAATTCTTTTATCTCTATAAAATATCTTTGCCTTGACCTCCCAAACCTCAGCTAACTTCTCCAGGAAATAATAGATTTTATGTTTCTTATCAAAGTCCATTTTCTACCATATAAATTAAAATCAAATTTAAAAATTATAGGACACTTTGCTTTACACAAATCACAACAGTGCTTTCTCTTTGGATGAATTTCCAGGTTGAAATCTGTGTTTATTCACTGAGTGATGAGATTACATTCACCTTGCTCTGTTCCTTGTGGACCAGGGCTATACAAAGCAAATGCAGTGATCACAAAAGTCTCATTTCTTTCTAAACAGACCATTCTTTACAAGTATGTGGTGGTTTCTAGATCTCTAGAGGAGAAATAGCAAGAGCAACATTTGGGGATTAAAAGTAAGTAAGACAGCCTGATTGAGGTGACAGATGTGATGCATCCACAGGTTAGGCAGTGAGCAAAGGAGTGAGAAGAGGAGGGGTTTCCAGCAACAGAAGTCTTGAATACCAAGTGAAATTCACAGTCTTGATCTGATCCATATAGGTTGCAGGGGTAGATGCTGGAGTAAGAACATATCTTGATCAAATAGTGCTCAGGAAAGATTCTACTAGCTGCTGTGTGCCATAATGTGTGAACGTATGCAGGTTCTAAGCCACGGAAGAGGCTGGGGAAGTTACTCAGATATGGAGTGGTGAGAATGGAGTTAACATTGGTGCAAATAGAGAGGAAAGGTTTAAATGTGAGACTCATCTTAGAGGGAAAACAAATAGGATATGATAACTGATTAAATATGTAGAAAAGCAGGATGTTAAAAATGTTCCAAGGAAACAAGAATAGATTACTAGTAGATGGCGATACTATGGACTAAATAAAGAAATTGGAAAGAATTTTAGGGTGAGTTAAGAAAGAATGTGGTATTTTTTTTTTAAGATTTTATTCATTTGAGAAAAAGAGAGCTCTGGCACGAGTGGGCACGAGTGGATGGGGGGAGGGGCAGAGGGAGAGGGAGAAGCGGACTCCCCGCTGAGCAGGGAGTCAAATGTGGGGCTCCAGCCCAGGACCCCGAAATCATGACCTGAACAGAAGGCAGACATTTAGTCAACTGAGCCACCCAGGCGCCCTGAATGTGGCGTATTTTAATGAGATTTTTCCTTCACAATGCTCTTGAAATCTAACCTCTTTAGCCAATATAAATTGAATAGTTATAACTATCCCTAGCCTTTTAGAACACTTCTAACATTAAAACAAACAAACAAAAATTTCTAAATGTGATCTCTGAATTGAGCTGAGCATAATCTGACATCTAAAATACCATTTCACAATATTTTTTCCTAGGCAAGACTATAAGGACTTTATAAGTACACAGGAATGTAGAATACTTTGGAATTTTCATTAGGTTTTTAATTTGTTTCCTCTTTGACGTGTGTAAAACTTTTCATCCCATCTTTGCAGGTTGTTAGCTGCAAAACATAGCCATCCTTTACACTGATTGTCATGATTGGCAATGGAATGAATTTCAGTATTAGCTCTTGGTCAAGTTATGTCTAGTCAACTCAATATTACCTGACATTGCAGAATAAATTTTTCCCTTTTGTCCCCACAGGATCAGCACCTCAGCATGCTAGAGTATCATGTGCCAGTCACGGCGGGAGGAGTAGCAAACATTTTTGATCTGCTAGAAACCAACAAGGCTGCTTTAAATATCACAAATTTCTTAGTGAGTCAGACTACCCTGGAAGAGGTAAGCGGGATACCACATTCCATGTGCATAATGTCACATATTAATTATTAAACATTCTGTTTATTTCTTTTTAATAACATTCAGTGTGTTTATAATTGACACAGTATCTAAGCTTGCACCTGGAAAACTTAGCTTAATTTATTTTTAACTGTATTTTGGGATGTTCAAAAAAAGTGTGAAAAGCATTAATTATTTTTTAATGGAGAAAAGAGGATTTTTCCTTTCTACAAGACATTTCTATCCATTAGGTTATATGAATACATAAAGCAACAAAATGTTATTTTCACCTGTAAAACAAATAGATATTAACACTTTCCTCACTTTCTCCTTGTTAAGTTTCTTTCTTCCCCCCCACCCTTGGTAGGCTTCTTAAATAACATTATTCATTGGCTTCCTGGGTTAGCATAGGATGGGGGTTTCTAGAGAAAATTCAGTGCCAGACCTGTAGACCTGCTTAGGTTCAGGCAACCAAAGTGGTAAATGCAGATTTTTTTTGTTTCACTCATATCATCTGTCTTAATTACTTTATATTCAATAACTAGAGGCTTTACGGGTCATCCTTCATCATCTTTGCACCATGTTAATTTTGTTAATTTTGTATAGCTCAACCAACCTGATGTATAGAATATTTAATAGCATCTATCGTCACGACGGGTCTAAATGTTAGGCCTCAGGGGCCTCTAAGTGCTGCATTTTATGGACAATTTTTTATGCGGGCTTTAGGCAATTATGGCTTTACTGACCCAGAAAATTTTCCCTTTGACTTATAATCAACTACTAGGACCATGTCTGACACAAAGTAGACTCTCAGTTTCTAGAGGAATCTATAACTAACAGACTTAATGATTTTAAACCAAGTAATAAAGGTCTGTCTGTTAAATAATTGGCTTTCTGAACATAATGTGGGCTCTATACAAGTTTTATTTTAGTACGTTAACTCTTGAAACTAGTGAAATTTCTCTCAACATCATCATATAAACATTTGTTAATAGCTTGGCTTGGGTTCCTGGATTATACTTGATAGAGATATTAATGTAAATCTTATAAATACAGATACGTGGTTATAGATATTTAATTATAGCTTTAGATTTATAGTGATTATAAGTTGTAGATATAGGTTTTATTTTCAAACCCCAGTTAAATTTTTTTAAAGATTTTATTTATTTAATTTTGAGAGAGAAAAAGAGCGTGAGTGGGGTGAGGGGCAGAGGGAGAGGGACAAGCAGTCTCTGCAGCGAGCACAGACATGGGGCTTGATCCCATGACCCTGAGATCTCAACCTGAGCTGAAATCAAGAGTGGGATGCTTAGGGGTGCCTGGGTGGCTCAGTTGGTTAAGCGACTGCCTTCGGCTCAGGTCATGATCCTGGAGTCCCGGGATCAAGTCCCACATCGGGCTCCCTGCTCATCAAGGAGTCTGCTTCTCCCTCTGACCCTCCCCCCTCTCATGCTCTCTCTATCTCATTCTCTCCTTCAAATAAATAAATAAAGTCTTAAAAAAAAAAAAAAAAGAGTGGGATGCTTAAGCAATTGAGCCATCCAGGCAACAGCCCCCCACCCAGTTAAATTTGAATATCTAAAAGGAATACTAGTGAAAGTGTGCATTTCTGTGTGGACATATCCCTATAATATCTAGTTTTCTTCTTTTTTTTTTTTTGTCTTTCACTGTGTGTGTGTGTGTGTGTGTGTGTGTGAATTAACCTTATTTCTTCGTTTGGCTTACCAAACACTAACGAGTTTATTTCCCTTGAAAAATCAGGTTTTCATCAACTTTGCCAAAGACCAAAAGTCCTATGAAACTGCTGATACCAGTAGCCAAGTTTCCACCATAAGCGTTGACTCACAGGATGACCAGACAGAACTGTAATACCACCAGCAAAATCAAGCTCAGCAAATGGCCAATGGCTTCCTTTTAAAGAAGAGCCACAGAAGATACTGCTTCCTCAAACTATCTTCATTTTAAAGTCGTATACTCTATGGAAGGTACAGTTGTGTAAGAGTAGCAAGTAACTAACTGTAAGTGGAAAGTTTTTTTTTCTAAAGTCAGTGAATGTTGCTACCGAAATGAATTTTGGTAAACTCAATACTCTGAGTGTGCTAATGTATATATTGGTGGTTACAATGCAAAGGGGAAACCATTTGAAGATAAATGTCTTAATTTATTACTTGTAATAAAAAGACAGCTTAAAAGGCATGGTTATTAGTAGCTGAAAAGTAAGAGTGGAGAAGAAAAGTAAGATAATTTGGGGTAGATAGAATTAGGAGAACAAACAAAATAATTTATTTCCAGAAAGCAACAGAATGAGCATCATCATCAGGCAGAGATTAACAATGGCAGGAAGCAGTGGGCACAAGGTCTGCAATGTACGTGGTATGTCATTTTCAGTGCCTGTAAATATGTGGGGATATGCTGAACCCCAAAAGAGTGCCTTTCCCCAAGAATGCCATAGGAGACAGTTTACCCTGGTGGTAAACAGAACTTTGATTTATTCCTGCCAGGCCTTAACAGTAGTAAAGTAGCAAAAGCTACTTGTTCTTCACGGGAAATGGGTGTGTCAGCTGAACAGATACAAATCCTGAAAACTGATAGGAAATGCATGTGCTGCCGGCAGGCAACATTTTTTTAAGCTCTTACAGAAACCCTCATGTTGTGGGTCTCTCTTGCAGGAAACATTCCTGTGGAGAGAAAATGAATATGGAGATAAATTTCAGCTAATCACCTGGCTAACCCAGAATCATGCATATGGCTATAGGATAGACTTCATAATAATGCCAAATTATATGGCCCTTGGGGATGGGGTTTTATGTAACGTGTGTGTGTGTGTGTTTTGTGTGCATGTGTGTGTGTGTGTGTATGCACATTTGTCAACTTTGGCATGATTGTATTGGTTTCAAAAACCAATAAATTCAAAGTTTAGGAAAATAATTCATGAAGTCATTTCATTTGTTAGAGAAGATTCAGGAACCTAAAAATTGGAGTCATACGACCTACATGGTCCCATGTGATCAGGTCCCTGCTCACCTCTCCACCTTCATTCCTTTCTTTGTCTTCTTCTTCTTTAGGGTATGGCCATGCTGGCCTCTTTTCAGTTTTTCCAGTGCACCAAACCCCTTCCCATCTCTAGACCCACTACTTGAAATGTTCTTCCCTCCTCTTTGTTGCTAGACTATGCTAAAAGTCCTCAGAAATGTTAATCTTTCTCACAGAAGCTTTCCTTTTCTACTTCCTCAGTTTAAGTCCAGTCCCTCTGTTTTAATACTGTATTTTATTGTACCTCCTACTTTTCTGTCAGAACATGCATCCTAATTTGTAACATATCCAGACTAAAAATACACATCTTAACAGATGGCAATAGAATTTCTCTTAGGATAGAAAAAGCCTGTATTGAGTATAATATGTAGATAAGGCTTTCGGAGAAGAAGTTGTAACTCAGAGAGCATGGATGTCTTCAGGAGCCCAAATGACAAAAAAAGGTGGTCAGCCTCCATGAAAGAATAAAAGGATTTGTTTTTTGTTCATGGTGTTTGTTATTGTGGGTGTTGGCTGGTTGCCTGCTTGTTGCTGAGCAATGGTAAGAAGGGAAGCAAAGGGCAAGGAGAGAAGTGGAGGAAGGAGAAAGCAGGGAAAGCTGAGTATTAAAGGGAGAGACTAAAGTCCAGTGAGAAGGTGAAGTGGTTGAATGGACTTTTAAAACCATCAATATCCAAATATATTTTCACATTCATTCACTGTGCAACCATGCTGTGAACTGTCCTCATGATTACTAAATCTTCATTAAAGTCAACCACACTTACTAATGAGTGTCAAGTAAAAATTGAGGAATGGATGGGTGGATGTCTTCTTTGAAAGAGGTGAAGAACAAAATCCAACAATACATTAAAAAAATCATTCACCGGGCGCCTGGGTGGCTCAGTTGGTTGAGCGACTGCCTTCGGCTCGGGTCGTGATCCCGGGGTCCTGGGATCGAGTCCCGCGTCGGGCTCCCTGCTCTGCGGGGAGCCTGCTTCTCCCTCTCCCACTCCCCCTGCTTGTGTTCCCTCTCTTGCTGTGTCTCTCTCTGTCAAATAAATAAATAAAATCTTTAAAAAAAAAATCATTCACCACAACCAAATGGGATTTATTCCTGGATACAAGGGTCATTCAGTATTCACAAATCAATCAACATGAAACATCATATCAATAATAGAAAGGATAAAAACCATATGATCATTTCAGTAGACTCAGAAAAAGCATTTGACAAAGTACAACATCCCTTCATAATAAAAGCTCTCAACAAGGTAGGTTTACAGGTAATATACCTCAACATAATAAAAACCGTATATGAAAGACTCACAGTGAATATCATACTCAATGGGGAAAAACTGAGAGCTTTCTCCTGAAGGTCAAGAACAAGTCAAGGATATCCACTCTCACCACTTTTATTCAACATAGTAATGGAAGTCCTAGCCTCAGCAATCAGAAAACAAAAGGCACAAAAGAAGTAAAAGGCACCCAAATTGGTAAGGAAGAAGTAAGACTTTCACTGTTTGCAGACAACATGATGCTATATATATAGGAAACCTGAAAGATTCCACCAAAAAAAAACTATTAGAACTGAAAAATGAATTCAGTAAAGTCATAGGATACAAAATCAATGCGCAGAAATCTGTTGCATTTCTATGCACTAATAATGAAGCAGCAGAAAGAGAAATTAAGAAAACAATCCCATACAATTGCACCAAAAATAATAGATACCTAGGAATAAAAGAGGTGAAAGACATGTACTTTAAAAACTATAAAACACTGATGAAAGAAAATGAAGAGGACACAAACAAATGGAAAGACATTCCATGCTCATGAATTGGAAGAACAAATATTGTAAAAATGTCTGTACCATCTAAAGCAATTTACACGTTCAATGCAATCGCTATCAAAATACCAACAGAACTGGAACAAACAATCCTAAAATTTATATGGAACCACAAAAGACACTGAATAGTCAAAGCACTTTTGAAAAAGAAAAGTGAAGCTGGAGGGATCATAATTTCAGACTTCAAGTTATATTACAAAGTTGTAGTAATCAAAAGTCACAAAAACAGACACAAAAATGTGGTCCTGTCACAAAAATAGACACATAGACCAATAGAACAGAATAGAAAACCCAGAAATAAACCCCCACAATTACATGGTCAATTAATCTTTGACAGAGCAGGAAAGAATATCCAATGGAAAAAAGATAGTCTCTTCAAGCAATGGTATTGGAAAAACTGGTCAGGTATAAGCAAAAGAATGAAAATGGACCACTTTCTTACACATTACACAAAAATAAACTCAAAATGGATTAAAGACTTAAATGTGAGACCTGAAACCATAAAAATCCTAAAAGAGAGCAGAGGCAGTAATGTCTCTGACATTGGCGATAGCAACATTTTTCTAAATATGTCTCCTGAGGCAAGAGAAATACAGCAAAAATAAACTATTGGGACTATATCAAAATAAAAAGCTTCTACACAGCAAAGGAAACAATCAACAAAATTAAAAGGCAGCCTACTAAATGGGCAAAGATATTTGCAAATGACATATCCAATAAAAGGTTAGTATCCAAAATATATAAAGAACTTCTACAACTCAACACCAAAAAAACACAAATAATCCAATTTAAAAATGGGTGGAAGATATGAAGAGACATTTCTCCAAAAAGACACCCAGATGGCCAACAGATACATGAAAAGATGCTCAACATCACTGATCATCAGGGAAATGCAAATCAAAACCACGATGAACTCTCACCTCACACCTGTCAGAATGTCTAAAATCAAAAGTTCAAGAAACAACAACTGTTGACAAGGATGTGGAGAAAAAGGAACCCTTGTGCACTGGTGGTAGGAATGCAAACTGGTGTAGCCTCTGTGGAAAATAGTATGGAGTTTCCCCAAAATGTTAAAAATAGAACTACCCTACAATCCAGTAAACACACTACTGGGTATTTACCAAAAAAAACCAAAAACACTAATTAAAAGGGACACATGCACCCCTACGTTTATAGCAGCATTATTTACAATATCCAAATTATGGAAGCAGCCCAAGTGTCCACCAATAGATGAATAGATAAAGAAGTTGTGGTATATATGTGCAATGGAATATTATTCATCCATAAAAAAGAATAAAATCTTGCCATTTGCAACGACATGGATAGATCTATAGAGTAAAATGCTAAGTGAAAAAAGTCAGAGAAAGACAAATACCATATGATTTCAATCATCTGTGGAATTTAAGAAACAAATGAGCAAAGGGAAAAAAAAGCAAGACAAACCAAGAAATAGAATCTTAACTATAGAGAACAAACTGCTGGTTACCAGAGGGGAGATGGGTGGGGGGATGGGTGAAATAGGTGATGAGGATTAAGGAGCACACGTGTTGTGATGAACACTTGAGTGATGTATGGGAGTGTTGAATCACTATATTGTACACCTGGAACTAATAAAACACTGCATGTTAACTATATTGGAATTAAAATTTTTTTTAAAAGTGCAAAACAGTGACTGCTTCACCATAGAGCAGCCTAAAGTCAGAGGCAACCCTGAGACAGAGGCCTGGATATGCGGAGTGGAGCTTCTGACCCCACAGGTGATGGATCTGGGGGCTCGCAACCAATCTTATCTACCCCTCCATAGGCAGGGAGGCCCGAGCTGGCCTCCACACTGTAGACATTGCACTTTGATTTGAATGTTCATTTAGACATGAAGCTCTGTGAGGACAGAAAATCTATTTTGATCTTCCCAATTTTCCCACCCACACACACAATGAATATTTGCGGCACTCGACAAATATTTGATGGTTAAATGGATGAATAAATAAACGAATGAGAAATAAAAAAGAAGTTGGCATGATTGGTATGAAAAACAAGCTTCCTTTTTCAGCATAAATCTCTGAAATGCGGTAAAGTTTCCCAAGGGGTAGTTTATTCATGGAGAAGAAAAAGGAAAGATGATGCTTTATTCCAGATTAGATATTACAGTGAGTCCACTAGCGTGGGAGGATTTTGGTATCTTCTTGGGAATCAGAATTCTAATGCTTTGCTTTTGTATATTTCTGCCCATTATTTGTTCTTTGTCTTTTTGTCTGTAAGGATGTACGGCATAAGAGTTTCATGACATCTTTACATATAAGTAAGGAACATACATCAAAACGTGTTTGAACCCACATCCCTTTGGATTTCTCTGCAATAGAGAAAATGTTTTGAGAATTCCCAGTTCTTGGAGGACTGCCTCCACTCTGGATAACACGAACAGAATCTGCTTTTTCATATGAGTTATGTGAATTACTTCTGAGGATTGTGGCAGTCTTCAATTCACCTATAAAACCTGAATATTAAAACATTTGGTGCAAAATCAGAAGAATAGAAAAATGATATGTACAACTATCTCCAATGATGCTCTCTGCCTGAATGATGGATCCATTCTCCTCAGAGATAATCCCTTACTCGAACAGCAGGTGTCCTCCTGGGCGAGGGTAGGGGTGACAGAGCAGGTTTGCATTCTCCTAACCCCCACAGGACCTTGGAGGCCTGCCTGCTTCATTAATGTAAGCTTCTCGATGAAGTTTTTAAATATAATAAGGCAAGTTAAAAGTGAATGATATTATTTCCTTTGACATCATTTGTTATGAAATTAATCCCATCCCTCCCTTGCTTATAAACCCAGACTGGTTTTCTGTAATCTGTAAAATGAAATGCAGGCTCTTTAACCAATCCTCAAAGTATTTTATTATCCAGCTCCCAACGCTTCTACTTCTCTTCTCCATGTAGTCTGTGCTCCCACTTCAATGCATTTCTTGCTGTTTTCTATTGTTAGACCTTTTTTCGGTTCTATGGCACTTTGCTCACACTACTTTCTTCTTGAAAGACCCCTTCCCTGTCCCCACTTAGCTTTTATCTAGAAATTGCTCTTAATCTTAGTTACCACTCTTCTACTGTGTTTTCCTTTTAAGGAAACCTGCCCAGAAAACCTCAGGCTGAGCTAATTGTTCTATCCTCTGTTACAAAAGCATTTTGCGCAGGGTTCTGCAGGAAGCTATCCTGTGTTGCCTTCCTCTTTCCACTACATTCTAAGTTCCTTAGAGTGGTGAACTCTATTCCTTCATCCTTGTATTGCCCACATCCAGCACAATATCCACATGTTGTTGCTCAATAAATCTCTGAAAGACCAAAGAAGTCCATGTCAATTTAGAAATATTTTCATAATTTTTGTTCTAATTTTTTTGTGATTATGTTTGTTTTTAATTTTAGAAGAGTAGCCATGAAAATTTAAAGTTAACTGCTGGGGGAAAATATGCAGATGGCCAATATTTTAAATTAAAGTGTTGATCCCACATAAAACACAAATCAATAAAATGCCAAACATTGGACACACTATTATTTTATTGATAGTATTGCCTAATACAACATTTTCCCAATGATATTAAAATAAAAAAAATGTTTAAAATAAAATACTTTTCACCCAGATAGAGTGATGCTTAATCACCCTTGTTGCAAAGTGGAAATACCAAGCTAAGTTATATAGTTATAATAACAGCAGCTACCACTTACTGACAATTGTTATGTGTGAAACACTGGGTCAAGTGTGCCATATTTATTGTATTTTTATTTAATTCTGACAGCATACTTCCAACTTACTAACCCCTTTCTATTAACCCCAATTTCCCACTGGAAATTGGGAAAAGGTCGTTATCTATTCCAGAATAATACAGCAACAAAGTAAATTTGACTCCAGGAACTATATTCTGACATAGATAAGAAAGAAAGAAAGAGAGAGAGAGAGAGAAAGGAAGGAAGGAAGGAAGGATGGAAGGAAGAAAGAAAGAAAGAAAAAAAAAGAAAGAAGAAAAAAGAAAAGAAAAAGATTGACTATGCTGATTTAGATACATAAGTACACCAATAATTTAGGTATGATATATTTATGTGTGTGTTGACCTGGTAAGTGAACTGGCCCCGGGGGGCCCTAATTACTGTTCCCTTGACTACTGCAACACAGATCTCTGGCATGAATGAAAAGACCCTGTCCCTGACTATCCTCTTCCCCCCAGGAACCTTCTGGAAAAACCCTAGCCTTCAATTCTGCCTCCTCTGAAATTCCTCACAAAGAAATCCAACCATGTTAACTAGACATACAAAGATTTACTAAACATTTACATTTATTTTAACTTAAAAGAGTTTGCTTGGTACTTACTGGGATTTTGCTGTTGTTTTCAATAGCAAATAATTTTGTTATTTGATTTATTTATTTCCCCATCTTATATCTGTTTTTCATTTTTATGTTTTATTATTCCATTCAAAGGGAAACAGAATCTCCCAGTGTAAGGAAGCCAGCACTATGAAATGGTATATGCCCTAAACAATTTCTGTCCAAAGTGGCCCTTTTGATACCACAAAACAGATTTTCAATTCTTGTTACCTGGGGCCCATTGAGAAGTCTCTAGGAAAAGAGGAAAGCCTCCCACTTAAACTACTGCTCTTGGCAACTCAGAATCCTCAAAGGCAAAAGTTCCAATAACCAGCCCAAAAGAAGTATTTAGTATTACCAGAGAAGTTTTCCTTTCCTTTGTCTGAAACAATTCAGCCAGTAAATGAAGATATTTGTTAATTAAATATTATTGGACTAAAAATTTGGAAGCAAGATGCCCCAACAAATGCACATGGTAGTTCAAGAATGAAACAAATGGAAGGTCCTAGCAAAGGAAAACCTCAGATATAACTCGAGATTTAAATCCTATAAATTTCTGTCAGATTCTTTAGCGAGAGGGACAAACACACATTAACTAAGCTAAAAATTTTCCTTTTTACACTAACCTGCTTTAAGAACTTACCTGATCCCTTTTTAGGTAAAGCTTCGGAAGTATTCTCCCATTACAGAGGTCTTCCCAAAACCCTTCCTTGAGAATGAAACTAAAGTATGGCTCATCTTATTAAATAATTTATCTTATTAAAAAGGGAGCTTATAACCTATCTTAGCAAGTATGACCTGTCTAGTGTATCAAGAGTCCTCCATGAATAGAGGATCTATAATACGACCTACATGTGTAAAATATGTTATCTATTGAGTACAGAGAGTTAAACACTTTCTAATTAATAGTAGTATTCTTTTGCAAATCTAAGGAGAGAAAATAGGCTGTCATAGTATAATGGACCTTGTAAGTTGGCCCCCATTTATCCTCACCTTCTGTTCTCATGTTCATGAGCCATCAGTTCTTACTTGAGTGTGCATAGGACCTATGACTTGCTTCTGACCAACAAAATATGGCAAAGGTGATTACATCACACAAGACTATAACATCTGCCTTGCTAGGAGCCTCTCTCTCTCTCGCTGGCTTTGATGAAATAAGAGGCCAGATTGACTTGGCAAGGCATTGAAGGCAGCCTCTGGCCAACAACTGACAAGGAACTGGACTCCGGCTGACAGCTAGCAAGAAACTGAGACCCTCAGTCCCACGAACTGCAAGCATGTGAAGGCTGCTAACAATCACCTGAGTTTGGAGACAGGTTCCTCTCCAATTAAGCATGCAAATGATAAATAGCCCTGGTCAATACTTGCATTGCAACTTTGTTGATAACATTCTTCCTTCAAATAATCCTTCCCAGAGTTACTCATTACTCATTACTCACTTAAGTATGCTGTTAACGATCCTATTCACCCTGGTCTTCGGGATGAGATAAGATATTAACTCTTTTACTAAATTTTGTCCATACCTAAGTTATAAGTTATAGAAGGTCATCCTTTGGACCGATCCATATTTTATCAGCCACTGATGGACTAATCTCAATTTAATAATTGCTAAGTTATATTATAAGGTATATAATTTCATTTTTTGTAATGCAACTTTATATGTGTAAAATCACCTGACCTCACAGGAACCCCACGAAGTGTTATTGCCCCAGATGAGAAAATAGGATCAAAGCGATTAAATAACTCACTTAAAGCAACAGACACATGTATTAGATTATAGTACCTAGTAATATTTTGTGTGTGTCTTAAATTCTTTCCCAGTCTCTCTTTTCTGATTTCTGTGGTTTTCTTGCTCCTATGCAAGGTTATCTCCATGAGGCTGCCAATGATGGTGGCCCCATACCATCCCAGCAATTAGGGTGGGCACCTGACCCAGGATGGCCAGAGTACCTGATTTCTCTTGACTGCTTTATTAGTTTAGAGATTAACATATGACCCAGTGAAGTTAGTCAATCATTCTCAAATTAATATTTAAATTTTGGAGGGAGAGATATTTCCTTTTCCTGGGATTGCTAAACTGGGTAGAGATGAGTCTGGGGCTCCCATCTTATCCATAACATGGAAAGAGCTTGCATCCCTAATGAAGTCAAGCAGAGACAAGCAGAACTGACAAACAGAATAATGGACCAAGTCCTGCCGACATTTATTTAGCCACAGAATCCAGCCAAGCCTGAAGGACTATTTGGGCAGCTATGGGGGACACACTGTAGGGAGGCAAAGCAGAAGTCAGGCCAATCTAGGAAACTAGTGCAGCAAAATTAGGCAGTAGTTGTAGAGATGGTGAGAAATGGCCAGATTCTGGATATGCTTTGAAGGCAAAGTTATAATATAACTTACTGCCAAATTAGCAAGGAATGTGTAAGAAAAAGGGGAGTCAAGGATGAATTCAAGGGTTTTCACCTGAGCAACTGTGTAAATGGAATTGTCATTTGTTGGAGAATGGGGAAGCTGGAGAGGTAAAGGCAGGTTTAGGAGGGAAAATCAAGAACTGGGGTTAAGGTACATTAACTTTGATAGGCTTATTAGACATTCTAGAGGAAATGTTGAGTGAGCTGATAGATCTATATATCTGCAGCTCAGGTAAAGGTCCATACTGGACAACAGGGGGTAAGTCATTGGTATATAGATGGAAACTCAAGCTACAATTCTGGATGGGATTATTCAGGGAGGTGAGTGTGTCTAAAGCAGAAAAACAATCTAAAGAGAGCATCCTGGGGCATTATACTGTTTTTGAGGGAGAGAGGAAGATCCAGAAATATTTTGTAACATGCAAGTCAAGAAAGTATTTCTTAAAAGTAGAGAGTGACTAGGGCACCTGGGTGGCTCAGTTGGTCAAGCATCTGTCTCTTGGTTTCGGCTCAGGTCATGATCTCAGGGTCGTGAGATCAAGCCCCGCTTTGGGCTCAGGGCTCAGCATGGAGTCTGCTTGAGATTCTCTCTCCCTCACCTTCCCTCTGTCTCTTCCTCTGCCCTCCCCTGTTTCTCTCTCTCAAATAAATAAATAAAATCTTAAAAAAAAAAAAAAGTAGGGACTCACCTTGTCAAGGCAGCTGCTAAGTAAATTAAAATAAGAACTGAAAATTGGCCATCTGATTTGACATATTCATGTGTGTCCTTGACAAGAGAAGTTTCTGTGGAATGATAGGTAAGAAAGCCTCAGAAATGAGTGCAATAAAAGATAGGAGGTAAAGTGGACATGATGTATATAGTTAACTTTTTAAGAGAGTAAAGGAAAGGGGAGCAGAGAAATAGGTGGTAGTGGGAGGGAAATTACCAGTTACATCAGAAGAGGGATCTCACATGTTCTTATTGGGGCAGGAAAGGGTCAAGTTTGCCTGTGATAGCGCCCTCTGCCTCTGATAGTCTTTGGAGTGGGCAATGCCCCCTGCTTCTTGGGTACTATTTTCCCCATAGGACTGATGAGTAAAGCCTGTACTGACATAACGTGTAATCTGGTCTTTCTTGGCTTGGTCAGAGCCTGATAGTGCTTCCTGGCTGACTCCTTCCTCTCCCTGAGCAGAGCAGTTCACCCTTAGCTCAGAGGTCACCTGGTCCTCCCAGGGGGACACCATGATAGGAACACTGCTCTCAATGCAGGGACCACGCCACGCTCCACTGAAGGTGGCTACACTCAGACCCAACACTCCTTTATTGTACCATCCTGCTCAGGCTAGTTTACTTTGATGATGCCTATCCCAGAGTGATAGACAGCAGCTCGTCTACATTAAGTTTATTTGATGAAATACACATTAAGTTTATTTGATGAAAATTTAACACCCAAGGACACCCATGCTCCCATGGCAAAACCCAGAGAGTAGAAAATTATCATTATGTTCATTCTCCTCTCCTCTTACCTTCTCTTTCTTCCTTCTCCTACACTTAATTCCCCAAAACAGAAAGCAGGCAAGCTTTCTCTACATCTGATCCCCCTTCCATAAGGAACAGCAAATCCTAAGACAGAAAATATTTTCTTTTCATTATAAGAAAACCCTGTGATCTTGAACTCATTCTCTAGTTTTCCAGGCTAGCTTATTAATTTAAATGGGTCAGAGAGAGGAAAGTCAAAGAAATATAGCAAATCCATTCTTAAAATAATGCCCTGTCCTTCAGAGTCATTCTCCTGCCACATATGCCTATTGTGTTTGTTATAAACTGAAGAGTACCTTGGCTTTTTCCTCCACATTTTTTCCCAGAACTTTTCCACTTGCTAATTTTCTCCTCTATAATCTTCCCACCCCCTAGCAGATACATGCCTCGGGCTACACGGGAACGACATGATAATCAGAGAGACAAATGAGAAAAAGCTCCAAAGGAAAGGGCTACAGCAGGTCTATCCAGACAGATCATTCCACACAGACTGGCTTGTGTTACTTTCACTACACCTCAGTTCTGCAGGCTCAGAATCATACCTTTACAGCATAAAGGGGACATATCTCCCATGGGTGGACTGCACATTAAAGTCCAGAACACTGATGGATAAAACATGAGTGTCAGATTATTGATTTACAATGAGAACTTGAACTGAACATTCCTATCCCCCAGCTGATGCATTTTCTCTCCCCTCAAGCACACTGCCTAGGAAGTTCAAGCTTTCATCAGAAGGTTGCTTGCTGAGAATAGACTCAGGTCAAGTTGAGTTAATTATATGATTCCAACATTTAATGTCATCAAGCCTCTAGCCTGGAGCATCCATTTCCATAGTGTGATATACCTTCAAAAGACCCATCCTTCATTCTGGAAAATTTCTTCCCTCAGCTCAGGGCTGAGTGAGCCCTGAGTCCTGTCGTCTTTTGTCTCTGAGAAGCTCTTTTCAATGCTTCTATGACCAACAAGCTTCCTTTTTGACAAAACTTATTTCTTTAGACATGATAATACAGCACTTTCAATCAAGATACAGTTTTTCAAATGTAGTGATTTTGTGTCTTCATTATTTATTGATTATAAAACTTAACTCAGAGCAACGTGCCCAAACTTCCCTCATAATTAGAATCACTTAGGGCCCTTCATTAAATATATATATATTATATAATTATAATAAATATATATTATATTAATAATTATATATATATAATAAATATATATTATATATATATATTTATAATATATAATTATATATAATAATATACATATTACATATATATGGGCGCCTGGGTGACTCAGTAGTTAAGCATCTGCCTTTGGCTCAGGTCATGGTCCCAGGGTCTGGGATTAAGCCCTGCATCGGGCTCTCTGCTCAGCAGGGAGCCTGCTTCTCCCTCTCCCTCTGCCTGCCACTCCCTCTGCTTGTGCTCTCTCTGTCAAATAAATAAATAAAATCTTAAAATAATAATAATTATATATACACACACACACAGATTTTCAGGACTTTCCCTGGAGATTCTGATTCAGTAGGTCAGTGATTAGGGGACAATTTGTATTATTAACAAGCACCCATGTGATTTTTATCTACAGGGAAACTGGAGAACAATTGTTTTAGAAGACAATCTAACGTGCCTTATTTCTGTGTTCTTGACTGGGCTCCTCATTATGCCAGCCTATACCAACAGCACATACATGTATCTACACTTAGCTCAAAAAATTGACCATATCAGATTTAAGAGATAGCATAAAACAAGGATTAGAGAATTGCTTCCCAAACTTAGGTATACATATGAATTGCCCAGGAATCTTATTAAAACACAGATACTGATGAGTAGGTCAGGTATGAAGCCCAGGATTGCTCCTCAGACACACTTTGAGACTAGAGGTTGACCTTGGAAACAATTGTCTTGGTTCAACTCCCGGTTTTGAAGTTCATCACCCAGTTTTGAGGTTCACTTCAAGTTGACGTAGCTGGGTGACCTTGGACATTTTACTTAGCCCTTCTGTAACTCAGTTTCCTTGTTTTAAAAGTGGAGATAATGCTAGTATCTACCTCACAGGATTGTTATGAGGATTGCATGGATGTCACAAGTGCTTAGAAGAGGCCCTATGGTAAGTTCTGCATAAATGATAACATTCATTAATATCTTGGTTCCACAGCTTTTTTTCAGCTATCAAATTTTGCAATCAATACAAATTTAAAGACATTTTTGTTTATAGTGTGTCTTCTAGAGGGAAAAAATCATAAAAGCAAAATTTTTTATGGATGACGTGGTGACCCTTTATGCTTAATGTAACGGTTTTATAATGACCTCTATGCAGTTTATTGATTCCAGGAAGCCCCTTAACTGAATTTCATTAAGCCCATTCCCCTTAAGGTATCTTTTCAAGCAGAAAAGAGTTATAACAGAAGACCGCTGATTGACAAAATCATTTCCATCTTAGTCTGAACTGCAGTTGTTATGAAACTATTCCTTTGCTTCATTTTTTTCAGGTTAAATATTCACAAGAAAGGATCAAAAGTATATCTTTTTGTCTTCAAAAAATAATTTCCCTAATTTACGATGATAAACTCAGCTCAATTTGGCACATATTGGAACTCAATAAGTGCCTGTTGAATAAATGGATGCATGGATGGGTAAATGAAAGAATAAATGTGATAAATCCTAAAAATCCTATTTCAACTTTCCTCTCAACAAAATCTAAGAGTGACCTTCACAGTATAATATTTTAAAAGAAAATTACTTTTGGCATACTTTATTATGGTGACTTCTAACTCAGTGATGCTCAATTTGAGCTGTCCATCAAAATTACATGGGCAAATTACACTGATTCCAGAGTTGCACCTTCCCTGGAAAATCTGATGCAACTGATCAGGGTATGGTGTGGTCAATGGGAGTCTTAAAAGGGCTCCAAGGGTTTCCAATGTACAGTCATGGTTGAGATCAATAGTTCTCTCTTCTATGGATAATTGATATCTCACTGAAAAAGTTCAAAAACAATATGTAACTCCTTACAGTCTTATCAGATTTATACTAGTCTTTGGTTCCATAGATAGAATTATATATTGTATTGCCTCAATATAAATCCCAGGTACTAATGTCCCTTGAAAACTTGCATTATAGTCATGCCATTAAAATTAGAATTGGAAAGAAAAGCCTTTTGAGACATCAAATAATGGTTTAAAATGATGTGGGGGTGCTTGGCTGGCTCAGTAGGAAGAATATGAAACTCTTGATCTTGGCATAATGAGTTTGAGCCCCACGTTGGGTGTAGAGATTACTTAAAAATAAAAGTGAGAAGGGGTGCCTAGGTGGCTAAGTTGGTTAAGTGGCCGACTCTTGATTTCGGCGCGGGTCATGATCTCAGGGTTGTGGGATCAGGCCCCCATAGGGTTTCGCACTCAGCACAGAGTCAGCTAGCGATTCTCTCTCTCCCTCTGCCCCTCCCCTGCTCACGCACGCTCTCTCTCACTAAATAAATAAATTAAATAAATAAATAAATAAATAAATAAATAAAATCTTAAAAAAAAAAAACTTTACAAAATAAAGTGATGTGAAAATTAATTTATGCCCTAGCTTTTTTTCTCTTAAACTGATATTTAAAAACTAATGTGGCTTTTTAAAAAATGGATATGCACCAACTGCCACATGTAAGAGAAAGACAGAGTTGAATCTCTTCAGGGTCATTATTTTCCCCCCCAAACAGCTCTTCCCAACAACTATGCTATATAAGATTATCACGATGAGCATCTTTTGCTTTTTTAGCCAGGTGGTTCTACAACCCTTATAGGTACCAAAACAGCTTCTAAAGTATTTGTCCCATCTGCTTTTATAATTGTTGCTCTATTCTTTCTCATTTTCTTAAAATATAGTGCAGTATATGAATCATGTTGAGCTGTTCTTAAAGAGAAGGCTTTGTCGCAGCATCATATGTGAATCATTTACATCTTACCTAACAAACCAATTAAGGTATTAAGGCATAATGTTATGTACCAGTGAGTAAAAACTACCACAGAAAACTGAGTTTTCTTAGTAAATTGATTTACTTTCACAAAAATGGTGACTTCTATCTCTGTAGATTTTAGACTGGAAAAGTAAAGGGTTCATTATAATACTTTAGTGAATTATATTTTTTATACATTGTGAATAATTTGTCAATTTTTTAAATTTAAACACCTTTTGATAAAAGCAAGGAGTGCAACAATATATATTTTTAATGTTTTTAAAGTTCCATTAAAGTAACATCACATAAATAGAAGGATTAAGATTTAATAGAGGTAAAATTTTGCTTCGCAGTTAAAAACTAAAAAAAATAATGCAGTAGGCATTTATAAAATACTTTCTCTCATTCCTCATTTTCATTATTTTATTTCATTAAGATGTTTATGTGAATTTTAAATTACTTAATAAATATATTTCTACAGTCTCCCTCAAAACTTAAAATATTACAGACAAGATTAAAATAATTTTTTGACACCTCTCCCAATTTAGGCTCCATCTTTATCTCCCCAGAGATAACCACCACTGTGGTTCACTCTTGCACTTTTTAGAATTTTAAATAAACTTACAAATGAGGATGCATATGTACATGCCAATAGAAAATAGAGATGCAAAAAAAAAAAAAAGAAAGAAAATAGAGATGCTGGCTCTAAGTCTAAGCTCTGCTGGACTCACCATTACTGTAAAAACAGAATAATGGTAGATGAAATGTAATAGGTAAAACAAAACCATAACTGGACTCAACAATAAGATAGACAGGCCCATGGACCAGAAACAGCTGAAATAAGAGCCAATAGCAGGCAGTCGTCATGGCCCCACATTCAACCCCTGGGGAGCAAAAAGGACTAGAGTTAGCCCAGGTGAGCTGAGGAGTACCATAGCTCAGTGACTTAAGCATCTTCAGCGAATCCCTCTTCTTCAAAGACAAACAATGAATTACCTTAGCATATATAGAAAATCAGATCCAGAGGGTAGACATAAGACAATTTGTAAATATCTTCATGAAAGTGGAGAAAGGTCCCATACATCTGTCACACTCTTCCTCATCAATTTCTTTTCCTCCCTCTATTTACTACTGTTTTCCTACAAACTTTCAAGGGTGACTGTGGGATCTGTACATGCCAATGCAGACAAAACTGGGGTGCGATATCTGTAGAGAATTTAAAAATAATAATAGAACCAACTGTAAGACATTGTTTTTTACTTTCACTTAGCTCCAGCAATTCCAAACAAGGTCAGTAATAAAATACTCCTACCCGAAAACATCTTCTGTTGATATAAATGCTAAAAATTGAGGTGGTGACTACTGAGTTTTAATAATAAATATATGTAAGCTTCAAATTTTATCCTGGGCACCTGGGTGACTCAGTGGGTTAAGCATCTGCCTTCCGCTCAGGTCATGATCTCAGGGTCCTGGGATTGAGTCCCGCGATGGGTTCTCTGCTCCGCAGGGAGTCTATTTCTTCCTTTCCTTCCGTGCTTGCGCTCTCTCTCAAATAAATAAATAAAATCCTTTAAAAAGAAAGAGAGAGAGAGAGAAATGATTTATCTTTTGATAACCACTGTATTTTTCATGGAGGAAAATTTGGAGAATTCTTGGTTATAAGTCCAGGACAATTCAGAATCCCTCGAGCTCATGCGGGTATAATTTCTGCCCCCAAGGCCTCTGGAACTTTGTATTCCTGCATGTAAACAGGTTTTAAATAAACAATGATAGTACTGTGATTGTGAAAATGATGAAGCAGCACTGGTTACTTGCATTCTGCTTTTTTATGTAGCCACTTTGAGTTTTATTTATGTTCAAACATTTTTGACTGCACAGGCATTTGACAGCTGCTAGAATCAATTCCAAAGAAAGAAAGATGTGGTAAGTATTGGGATTGCTGGAATTTACTGCAAAATGAGAATTTTATAAATTTTTGACAAGCTTTTCCTTATTTTTAAGACTTACCCTATTTGTATAACTGTTGGTTCGAGAGTAATATTCAAAATTAAAATTAATAAAAAGCATTCTTAGATTGACGATGAGCAAAGGTAGATTAAACAATCTGGCCAAACTTGTTGATGAACTTAAGTATACAAAGTGTATTCTACCAGAGCCACTGACAAATTTGCAGAAGGTGAGGCTTGAACATGAAACCATAATGTTATTACTATTCATTTAGCAACAGATCACTGTGTAGATAAGTTATTTTTCCTTTTTTATAACAAAAAAATTAAGATCATTAAAAAATATCAGTCCATCATATTTTTCCTTTGTTGAACATAATACTTATTTTAGCCTCTAAATTTGTTAGTATTTTTTTAATGGCATGACTACATGTGAATAAAAGAAATCGTCACTGTTTTGATTACTTTTCTGGTGACTTAGTTTTATTTCATGATAATTACTAAAAAAAATTTTGTCAGATAGAGGAGGGAGATGTTAAAAGATGTAAAAAGGAGATGTTAAAAGGAAAAAGGACTTTGTCTCAAAGTCGAATATGCTAGGCAAGCACCGCTCACCCACAGTGAAATCTGATGAATTGAGCAGGTTAAGGGAGCATTATGAGTATCTAAGCTGAAGCTGATGGTTACGGAGGTGCTGAGGTAACAAAAACACGGTTTTGAAATTGAGAACAATGGAGAAGGTGAATACTATCAGTATTATTTATATCAGAAAAAGAAGAGTTAATTTATCCTAATTCATTTCCAAATGGTGAAGTAGATTTAGACTAGAGATCACAAATGGGCCATCCAAAAACCAGATCCTGTGTAAAGACGTGTTTTACTTAAACTACACAGTGTTATGGAAAAGAAGAAAGAGCCAGCCTGTTCCATTCTAGGTTTGGGTTTGAAATTCAAATTTCTAGTCTTAAAAAATTGCAAGATCTGACATCACAGGACCCTCCACCTTTGCATGACAGCAATTGGCTAGAGACATGGGTTTTGGTGGAGCACGATGCCCACCCCTCCCACAACGTAGACATAAGGATTCCCCCTGGCTGTGTTCATTCCATTCTGTACCTGCCCTAAGAGGCCTACAAAACTTCCCCACCAAGTTTACCCTCCTCCTGCCTGTCCCCATTTTAGTTTTTAACCAAATAATGCTCATTGGACATGAACCTTCTTCATTCATTCATTCATTCATTTAACAAACATTTGTTGAACACCTACTATTTTCTGGGCAGCAGAGATACAGCAATAAACCAGACAAAGTATTTACCCCTACGGAGCTTACATGGTGATTGGGGAGGGACGTGGGACAGAAAACAAATGTGTAGTGATATATTTTTGGACAGTGGAAAGAGTGGCTGAGAGAGTGGAACAAGAAATTCTTGCTACATTGCCCCGCAGTTTTGGTGGGGGACAGGTGTAGTGTATAGTTACATGCATTTGGAGAAGTTATTGATGTTGAAAATTTGAACAGACAAGGTTTCCCTATTTACAGGAAAGGGGAATTGATGGTTTCATTTGCTTCCAAATATGAACTCTAAATATAAATGGGAGAATGTTGCCTGCTTGGCTGAGGAAACTTAACTCTCCTTTAGCTTGAGAACATGATTAGAGGTGGGGAGAACATGCACACTGGTTACAGAGAGCAGTCCTGCTTTACAGCTGTAGACCAAGCTTAGATACTCATAATGCTCCCTTAACCTGCTCAAAAGTATTATATGCTCAATCGTTTATTGGGAGGACTATATAACATATCAAATAAATCATATCAAATATTTTAAAAATGGTTACACTATTTAGAAGGCAATAAAATATCATATAATTTAAATACTAATTCTGTCAAATACCATTCATCAATTGCATCCTAATTTTGAATGAACGAAATACTTTCAGAAATTATATACTTCCTGGTAGCTGAGGACTGTTGGTTTTGTGCTCATTATTAGATCATTCCTTATTTCCTTTGATAGTGACTAGGCAGAAGGCTTGAGGTTTGTAAATAAAGAACTTGCTGCTAGAAAAATTGTTATTAACACTAGAACATATGGATAAAGAAGGAAATAGGGTTTCCTTCCGTGGGGCGTTTTAATCACTGAGTGCATCCCATCAGTTGTGGTTATAGAGTAGGTTTTATTTTATGCTGAAGGAGATATTCTGGAGATGGAATAAGGAGTTCTTTGCTGATGAAATGATAAGTAGCTTGAAGATGGGGATTTGAATGGAGGGTTCTGAGAGTTTATAGGAACTGGGAACTAAGTAAGACTATTCACTCAGCTATTTGCTTACTTTCTTTAAGTGACTTAACAATAATCAAACTACATCCTCCGCAGCCAAACTAAAGAGAATAGATTCTCAAAGAGCTGCTTCCAGAGACAAGATCCAAACCTGCCCAGCAAGTCCATCCCACAGCCAATTCCCACACTCACAGCTCCCCATCCAGATTCCAGCTTCTCTAGAGTCTGCACAAAATTCCCTTTTTGAGTGTAATTAAAGACCATATTTTCTGGTCACAGTTCAATATATGTAGTTATTAATAGATTTTAAACAAATATCTCACCCTCCTTTTATAATTTCTTATGAGATATTTTAAGTGTAAATTCTAAGTACTATTCAGATGTAAGGTACAATTAGTACTGTTGTTATTATTATATTACAAAATTTTAAGATGAGTAAAGAAAAAATTTACATGGCAAATTAGTGATGAAATTTGAATGAAATTGGAAGGTAGACCCCGTATTGCTTCAAATATTAGAGGAACAACCACAAATGAATCAATATGAGCCCTGAGGTATTGCATCCTTGTCATGCAAAAAATGTAATGGGTTCTTTTATCCTATTTAGCCCTAACTAAGAGTCCCCCTCCCTCCCTCCCCAGTTCCTTAGCAAAGTAGAATTTGAAATTGATATCAAAACCCAACTTTATATGTATGTTATAATTTGTAGTGTGTGATTACACTAATAAACTGTATTAATGTAGGTTCAAAAAAAAAAATCCCTTTTTGAACCACCATCTAACTTCAAAACAGAAAGAACATTTTGCAGAAAGAACAGCCTATTATATCCCCCAAATAGACAACATAACAGAGAGGTCAAATGACATTCTTTAAGAACAAACAGTTTTCTTCATTTTCTTGGAAAGGAAAGTCTATGCAGAGGATACTTTCCCTCTGGATCGATATTATGTGTTTTATCCTCTTCAAAGTACATAACATTCACTAAGACTTTCAAAAGAAAAAGTAATATACAGCAGGTAATTTATAAGTGGATGCATGCAGGGTATAAACTTGCTAACTGAAACAGCATGCTCCTCCCCAGATCATAAGAATGACCAGGAGAATACAGAAAAATAAAAAACAATGAACTAGGAAAAAACAAAACAAAACTAAAAACAATCAAAGCCTTTGAGTCAGGTGTGATTTTCATAACCGTTTTTGTCCCACAGTAGATTGTTCTAGTTTTTAATTCAAATGAATTGGTTCCAATGTTAGCTTTCTAACCACATGGGAAATTTTTATCATTATCTTTATCCTCAAAATTGTTGCTGTCATTAGCATGATGGAAGATCTCACTGCCCCTTCCTGATATCATCTGTCCTTGGTGAAAAGTAAAGAAAGATTTCTTCAAAAAATGGTTTATCTTATTATTTTATTTCATTTAATTTTCTCCTTCTTCTTTCTCTTCTTCCTCCTCCTCTTCTTCTCCTTCTCCTTCTTCTTCTTCTTTGCCATAAAAATCTAAATAGGGTAATTATTTTAATTTTAAAATATATTTCTAATGTAAATACTTTGTTTTTCAAAAGAGTTTATTCTGGACAGTTTTTACTCAATTACTTTAATAATTCTTTTCAAAGAAAGATTTCATTATTTAATATTTAATATATTCTAGGGTCCAATTTTGCAGGTGTGAAATGTTTCAGAATTAGAAGAAAAATAAAACTTAGTCAAGTGTCTCAGAAATCATCTGACTGTAAAACAGACCTGATGGAAGGAAATCTGCACTTAATTCTATAAACAGATGGAGGACTGTGATATTCTTTTCTTTATAGAACTAATAGATATAAAACTAAACATACTCTTATCATAAGATCCAGCAATCATACTCCTTGGTATTTTTTTTAAAAGATTTTATTTATTTATCTGACAGAGAGAGAGAGAGAGCACAAGCAGGGGAAGCAGCGGGCAGAAGGAGAAGCAGGCTCCCAGCTAAGCAGAGAGCCCGATGTGGGACTCTATCCCAGGACCCTGGGATCATGACCTGAGCCAAAGACCAAAGCTTAACCGACTGAGCCACCCAGGCCCCCATACTCCTTGGTATTTACCCAAAGGAGTAAAAAACTTATGTCCACGCAAAAACCACACAAAAAACCTTATGTCCACACAAGAAGCCCGTGAATATTTATAGCAACTTTATTCATAATTGCCGAAATGTGCAAGTAACCAAGATGTTCTTCTGTAGGTGAATGGATAAATAAACCATGCTATATCCAGACAATGGAATATTAGTCAGTACTAAAAAGAAATGAGTTATCAAGCCACGAAAAGACACTTAAGAAAAGGAAACAAGTGCATATTATTATGTGAAAGAAGCCAATTTGAAAGGGTTACATACTATAAGATTCCAGCTTATATGACATTCTGGAAAAGGCAAAAGTATGGAGATGGTACAAAGATCAGTGGTTGTTAGGGGTCCGGGGGAGGAGAGATGAACAGGCAGAGCACAGAGGATTTTTAGGTCAGGGAAAATACTCTGTAGGATATTATAATGATGGACACATGCCATTATACTTTCATCTAAACCCACAGAATGTACAACACCAACAGTGAACCCTAAGGTAAAGTGTGGACTTTGGGTGATTATGATTTGTCAATGTAGGTTCATCCTGGGTAAAACATATACTGCTGTAATGAGTGATGTCGATAAGAAGGGAGGCTATGCATGTGACAGGGTAAGGAGTATATAAGAAATCTCTGTACGTTCTTCTCGATTTTGTTGTAAGCCTAAAACTGCTCTAAAAAGATAAAGTCAAAAAAAAAAAGCTAATAAAGAATCACTTACAATACTTTCTGTGCCTCGAGGTGGGAAGAATAAAGGCTCTACTTAGAAATGGTGAGGCATTAACACTGTGTGGCATGATTTTTCCAAGAATCATAGCCAAGGTTTGACGTTTTTGCTGAGATATGATGAAGGAGTTAGATAAAGAGGCAATGGAAAATAATTCCAAGTAAACCTAAAAATGAGCAAAACTTAAAATGCAATGGTGAAATGGGATTCACTTCTTACTGTAGAGCATATGTTTTAATTTAATTTTATAATGCATTACTGACAGTATCTGCATGCTATTCCCTTATTAGATGAAAGAACCTATGTGTCCAATTTTCATTTTCTTTCCTTCCATTTATTTTAATTTACCAGGGGAGAGGAGATGACTGGGAAATTCACACAGTTGGAAATATACCTACGGCGGTCCATAATAAAATCTCTGAATGATCTTAATCATTATGCCAATTACCATCAGTTTAGTTCTCATTGTTTTTGTGTCCACGAGTAGGGAAAGACTGGGTGGAAGCCTATAGCTGTGACTTGAGGGAGAGTGAGCCAGATCACTCTGGCTGAGCAGTCCGTCCTTCCAAGATGCATTATCATTAACATCTTATGGAAAGACCCATTAAATTGTAAATATCATCTCTAGAAGATATACACATTAAGTCACCATCTGCCATTAACATTTTAGGCCAGATTATTTTCTCAGATTAGCCCTACATCATCTAGAACAGAAGAAAGACCTAGAGCAGAGATTCAGAGCACTGGCAGCCCTCTACCCTGATCCAGCCCTCCCACATAGTTGGTTCCCAATGGCATAGTGTTGGAAGGCAAAGTACTTTAAGTTCCAATTATTTGCCAACATTTAAAAAGGCAATTTCCTTTTGAAATCTGAATTTCTCTTGAAAAGCCACATTTCTCATGATGGTCTGCCCCACCTACCCCAGACCCCTATCGCCAAGTGTAAATTGTCTTCAGAAATTTAATGGCATGGCTAGTTTTAGGTGAGATCTGCACCTCTCCAGTTTGTCACCTTGGAGTCTCTCCTAACCCTGAGGCTAGTGTTCCATACCTTCAAGAAGTCTTTTCTGACCATTCTAACTGAAGAACTAAGCCTGGTGACTCTCTACACCCTTTTCTCTTTTATTTTTGATTATACTTACCATTTTCTGAAATACAGTTAACCCTTGAACAATGTGAAGATTAGGGGTGCTGACCCCATGCAATCAAAAATCTGCACCTAACTGCTGACTTCCCATAAAACTTAACTACTAATAATAGCTAACTAGTGACTTGAAGCCTTACTGATAATATAAATAGCCAATTAACACATATTTTGCATGTCATATATATTATATACTGTATTCTTATAATTCTTATTCTTATAATAAAGCTAGAGAAAAATGTTATTAAGGAAATCATAAGGAAGAGAAAATACATTTATAGTACCGTAATGTATTTATGGAAAAAATTCTAATCTAAGTGGACCTGCGCAGATCAAACCCATGTTGTTCTTGTGTCAGCTGTAATCTTACTTGCCCACTTTCCTACTTTCTTATCCATGTCTCCATATTTTTTTTAAAAGATTTTATTTAGGGGCGCCTGGGTGGCTCAGATGGTTAAGCGTCTGCCTTCGGCTCAGGTCATGATCCCAGGGTGCTGGGATCGAGTCCCACATCGGGCTCCCTGCTCCTTGGGAGCCTGCTTCTCCCTCTCTCTCTCTCTCTCTCTCTGTCTCTCATGAATAAATAAATAAAATCTTAAAAAAAAAAAAAAAAGATTTTATTTATTCATTTGAGAGAGGGAGTTAGCACAATCTGAAGGAAGGGGCAGAGGAAGAGGGAGAAGCAGACTCCCTGCTGAACAGGGAGCCCGATTAGGGCTCTATCCCAGGACCCTGGGACCATGACCTGAGCTGAAGGCAGACGCTTAACTGACTGAGCCACATAGGCACCCCATATGTCTCCATCTTCACTCTCGAATTGAAGTTCCAACCTAGCAGAGATCACGGTATCTCCAAGTGCCTGGAACACTGACTGATATATTGCAGACACCCAATAAATATTTGTCAGATACGTGAACACATTTATCATCATGCCTGCATTGCTGTTTCGCATAGAGCAGATAAATATTTCTCAATACCCATGCCATTATCTTAAGGCCCTGAGATATGGAGATACATTCCAAGAAACAAAAATGCAAACAGTCTTGGGTCTGGTGGTATCTGGGCACTTGGCTGTGTGCATATAAGAACAATGGGCACTAAACCAATGGTAATGAACATGCTGATTAAGATCATTCAGAGATTTTATCATGGACCACTGTAGGTATAATTCCAACTATATTAATTTTGCAGTCATTGTCTCTCCTCTGGTTTAAATTAAAATAAATGGAAGGAAACATTTTTTTAACATAATAGTGTTCATAAAAGTCCAACCTAACTGATTAAGGTACATGTTATTTGGAGGTGGGAGGGTTGAGAAAAAGTCTCTGTATAAAGCTATGCTTAAACTAGATTCTGAAGGGTATGTGTATCATCTACATGGGTGTCTATCTGTTTCTGGGTCCATTAGCATTGCTGGAGAATCTCTCAAAAACAGTCTTCAGAATTTTTTCTTAGACCCTGAAGAAAAAAAACAAAAAATGAGAAAGAAGACTCAAGTTGAGGGCAGAACCCATGATTTGTTCACTGATGTGTCCCCAGAATCCATCAGAGTGAATACTGGGTGTTCAATAAATATTTACTGACTTAATGGACGGATAGAAATAATCAGATGCTGGGTTCTTAATGGCTGCTTGTGGTTGAAATACTCCATGGGCTTGAACCTAATGTCTTAGCTCAATTAGGCTTCAATGAAATGACTCCTGGTTTTGCTGTATTGTGTCTTGGAGGGAAATCCATTTGTTACCATGAAAAATAATGATTGTTTTAAGACCTTTGTAATGGCCTGTTGCAGTACCTCCAGCTCTAGCAATTTGAATGTGATGCCAATCTTGTTTTTCATGTTAAGTTCCATACACATTTTGAAAAGCACATAAAAAGGTTCTGTGTCCTGTCACCAAGACAATTCAGATAGAATTGGACATAAATATTTATTAGAAATTTCCTCCACCTCCCCTTAAAAACACTCTATTGAAATGGAGATTTTGACTTTTAGGATAATGAAGAACATAAAACACCTTTATTCCTGAGAAATTAATAGATTAATAAAATGGTATTTCTCTATTTTCATTAGGATGAGGTTTTGTTTTTTTTTTAAGAAAATTTCAATGTACTGTGTTTATTTTTGTCAGAAAAGCACCTTATCTTTCAGGGGGTGGAATAACTCCTTAATAATGTGCTCTAATGTCTGTATTCTCTGTTAATCCTCAATTAAATGCAGCCAGAATTACATTTATTTTGATGATTAGTGGAGACTTGGAAGGTCTTCTTTGTCTTTGGTTGAAATAAAGCAGGACTTAGGCTCTGCTCCTTTAGTTGGGGACTTACTAAACAAGCCATCTTAAGTCCCCTTTGAGACTCTCAGAGGTGTTTTCTACCAAAAGAAGGAAACAATGAAGGACATTATTATGAGGATTTCTAAATTCCTGCTTATACAGTGCTGTTGAGCAATATTTTGCATTAAGGCTTGTTTGGAGAGGACCTGTAATTCATTTTAGATTAAAGTAGAAAACTATGAAAAGAGAAATATGCTTTGAAAGTATTCCTATTCTGGAACATTCAGAAGAAGGTAACATCTTTGTTTTGTTGTTTGATTCTTTTTAGTTGTCTCTTTTTACCCCCAAATGGAATTGTCCCACCCCTGGAAAATCTAGATGTCTCCCCAGTAATCAAGCCAAATGAAGAGAGACGATTTAACGTTGCCCTCTGCCTCTCACACTGTGTCTATAAAATCTAGCTTTGGTTTGGACAAAACAGGTGCCCTGGTGTTTTTGGTTCTACATCAGCTGTAGAATATAATTATAGCATCGATGTCTATTTAATCTTTCCTTGTGCCTTTGTTCATGTTGAGGGCCTTGTTTCCTAATTATTTTACTAGTCAGGTGGTCTTTGCCCATTCCATTGAAAGAGCATGATTTGGTTTAGCTCATCACATCCTATTGTTTTTTATTACTTGGAACAGAAATATCATAATAAAGTTTCTTTTCCTTTTTTGAGTATGTTTAAGAGGGATTTCTAAAATTTACTTGAAAGAAACTCAAGAAGTTTAATTAGAATTAACCTGTGAATCTCTCCAAAAATATCTGTAATGTACTGATCCAAATTCCTTAGCAAAAACAAAATGTATTTTAAATAAAATTACACTTAATTCTTAGTAACTTTGTTTTATAGAAAACAGTGATAAAATGTGATATGAATGTTGGTAGACAACTGGCAGATTCCCCCCTGTCTCCACTTCTTCCTTAGTGGCCCAGATGACATTCAGCTACAGAGTCTCAAAATGTCACACATCGTTTTCTTAAATTTCCTTGCAGCTAGGTTATGGATATGAGACCCAGTCCCAGCAGAATGGATCCAAAGGGAAGTTTGCTCAGAAACTTCTGGAAAAGGCTTTCCTTCCTTTTACAAAAAGGGACGCCTGGGTGGCTCAGTTGGTTAAGCGACTGCCTTCGGCTCAGGTCATGATCCTGGAGTCCCGGGATCGAGTCCCGCATTGGGCTCCCTGCTTGGCAGGGAGTTTGCTTCTCCCTCTCCCACTCCCCGTTTGTGTTCCCTCTCTCGCTGTGTCTCTCTCTGTCAAATAAATAAAAATAAAATCTTTACAAAAAAAAAAAAAAAGATATGTGTAAGGAAACTGCATTTGGTGGGGAGGGGTAGATGTTATCATCTCTATATGTGATCCCTAAACTATACTTAAATTCTTACATCAAAGAGGTTTAAGTACACCTAAGCTCCAAAACAAAACTCTGAGGATGGAGAGACCAAATACAGAAAAACCTGACTCCTTCATAATATCACAAAGCTGTTGAACCAATCCTGAAAGCACCCAGCTTTTGGACTTCTTTTTTGATGAGATAATTATATTACTTTTGCTAAGCCATGTAAGGTGGATATTCTATTACTTGAAGTCAAAAGAATATAAAAAGAAAATCACCACATTATCTGATAGGAAATTTTATTTCTATTATGCAATGCAGAGCTATATCTATATGAAATATTTACCTAAAATCCTGAATCACATTGATTTAAGAGGTATCTACTATATCCTCTTACTGAAGCTAAAGCAAACCTCTCCAATAACAATTTTTTTTCTGATTTTGTACACCCCTAAATAGATTCAGATTCTAGTGGCATTTCCCCCCTTAAATATGTCATTGATCATTTGGCTGGAGCTCTTTGTCCAATGGCTTTTATTTATTTGTTTGATTTTTATTTTGGTTTTTACTTCGGGATGGGGTTGGAGGAGAGTCTCTACAAAGGCAAATAAAGCTCAGAATTAAAATAGACTGACAGCTCGGAATTTCTTTTTTAAATTAAAGTATCGTGTAATTGTGTAGACATACATCCAAATGCAAACTAAAAATTGCCAATGATAAGCAGTTTTTAAAATGTGCCATAATGTTACAGCTTAATTCTTTTCAAGTACACAAAAGGAAGTCTTCTATTTTTCTCACAAACTTTAACATGCTTCTCAAAAGAAAAGCTGCCTTTTTTAGGTTAGTACCAACAAAATAAGTGGATAATTTATAAGCCTATCACCTACCCATAATTCAGAATAGCGGAGTTACCGGATTTCTTACAGCAAGGTCAGAATAGAGTTCTGATCTATCGTGGGTAATTTGGATGAGAAGACTGGCTTCAGGAAGAAAGTAAACAAGCAGTCCACTTTGGCTGATGGCCTCGATAAATGCACTGTGTGAGTGGAGTCACAGAAATGGGATAAGGATTAATGGAGAGAAGGAAACATGAATTTCACATTAAAAAGATTAGGGAAATCCCAACGTTTATTATAAAATATCTGTGAGCCTATAAAGATGATTTGTAATACTGGAAAAGCTTTAGATATGCTTTGGCTAATGCCCCTGGGAGACTCAGAAAACATAATCCAATTTACTAGTGGTGTACAAAAGAGACATACTTTAAAATAATTGCTATTTTCAACTGTAGCCTTCATGGAGCTATTGCCATCTAACCACAACATGAGGATTAACAGCAATTGTTAAACTGCTGCTTTAAAAATATGATATTTTTGTGTCACATATTCCACAGCCCATGGCATGAAAAGCCAACCGTGGAAAAGGATTGTTTCAACTAATGCGCACACCATACCTTGGCTGAGTCACCACAGAGAGGGAAAAACAGAGACAAACTGGAAGCCATGAAGCAATAGCACCTCTTAATTAAGCTTGTTGAGTCATCCAGTTGTTATTCTCTGGGAAAACAAAGCTGTGGCGATCACATATAACTCTTGGTTTTGAAAGTCCATCCTTCCTTTTAGGCATCTGCTGTTTTCAAATCCTACTGGAGGACTTGGAAGCATTTTAGTTCAGGATTAAATGTCGGGCCCAATGAGGAATATGGGAAATGTATTTACCTGTCTTACCTCCCAGGCAGTCCTATTTATCTCTTACCCAGGTTTCCTGGAGGACTTTTCCATTGTGAATTATGCCTTAGAAAGAAGTGGGCTCCAGAAATTTGACTTAACATCTGTTTTACTTTGGCCCAATCATCAGCCTAGGAATGTTTTTCTGCTACAGGCTATTCTGATTGTTTATTCCATCCTAACAGCCAGTTTTACGATGTATGTATTAAAGCAGCGTTGAACCAGAGTCAAGCAATTCTCTTCTAGCCCCATTATTGGTATGATGAACTATTCAGTATTCAACCGAATACAGACGAGTAGACAGCTAGAAAGCTACCATCGACGCAGCTCATTTTCATGGCTGATTCATCCAGAGACAGTGCTTGACACCCAAAAAAAACCTTGGCAAGTGATCAAGTGTTGTTGATTAGCTTAAAGAAAATGTTAATATTTCTGAGCTTCCACCATCCCTTTGACAATAGTCAGAGAATAGATGCAGTTTTTGAAAGAGGCTTATGATGCTTCTGTTTAAATTTACCAAAAAAGCTCAACTCCAGTAATTAGCTGACTCGAAGGCATGATGGGTCGTTGAGGTAAGACCATGAGATAAAATAAGCTATGTTTAAAAAATAACATCTAGTCATTCAAATAAATACTCAACCCCTTCCATGTTTGAGCATTGTTCTAAACACTAGCAATACATCTGTGAACAAGAAAGATACAGTTGCAGGTATGTGAGATGTGGGCATACAAGAGCTGTTATGACACACAAGGGGTTATACATGGGTGGTGAACCCCCAAGAGTTTGTTATTATTTTCCTGTATTTTTTGAAATATTCCATTAAAACACTTTTAAAGAATAAAGAACATAAAATTTCCAAAGTAAAGAAGACAAAAACTATATTGTTTCTGCTGTCATGGGGTTGACAGTATAACAGAGAGCAAAGAGACACTCTTGCAAGTACTTAAATGTATTAAGAATTAAATTCAATATAGTTAGTCATTAAGAAAAAAACAAACCAAAATCACAGTGCATACCACTAAACACCCACGAGAATGGCTAAAGCTAACACCTGAAAGCACTAAATGTTGATGAGAACAGGCAACAAATGTTAACTCTTAAACACCTCAGGTAGAAGTGAGAAGTTGGACACTTTGGAAAATCATTCGGCAGTTGATTAAGAAGTTCAATATATACCTTCTGCATGACCCAGAATGCCATTCCTAGGTAATTATGCAACAAGGAAGAAAACTTAGCACTTCTGACCCCATCTTGCTTTTATTGTCTTTGCTGCTGTGACCTACAGCTTAGAAACACCTGCTCAGCCCTGCATGTAGGCATGTTACAGCTAAGATTTGCAAAAACAGCTCTTTACCCAAAACCCACCTCACCTGAGGAGAGAAGGAAGCATGTACAGGACTATGCTGTTTCAGATTTACAGGCGCGACATGACCACCTTCCCATATGCATAGAACTACTGATGGAGGACAAAGAAGTGAAAACGACCTTCCTCAGATATCTGCAAAGGTCAGGCATCTTTTGACTTCAACCCCCTTCCTCTTTCCCCCTTCTGCTAACATAATAGAAGCTTGAATTTCATGCTGACGGGAGATGTTTCTTTGGGACAATAGTTTGCCATGTCCTTGTTTTGCTAGCTTTCTGGATAAAGTGACTCTCTTTAACATCTTGCCTCTTGAATCGTGGGCTTCTTGTGCCAGGAGCAGAGGTGCTTGGGAGAAAGGGTTCATGGCCAGTCGCCTCACCCCCGGGATTCTGAAGGTGAGTCCCTGGCAGATGCTGGGACCTGCGTTCCACGGGCTTCCCTGGCTGGTGGGACAAATTGTGGACAAACTTCTGCCAGTCTGTGGACTCCAGAGTAGGGTAAGGTGCTCCAGCATGTCCAGCTAGAACTCCCTTCCACTCCCCTCCATTTGGGCTTTTCCTTGGGGTGGAGGGGAAGCCACTTTGCTTGCATTTGTCTGCGGTAGCCTGTTGGAGAGGGGAATACTTGTTGGACTTTTACCCGATTTGTTTGTGAACTGGTTCATTTGCATTTGGTTTGTTTGTTGCTACAGCTTTCAGTCAACCTTTGGACAAAACTGGTCATGTTAGATTTGTTTTATAACAAAAAGAGGTCATTGGAAATAAGCCTTTAATGTCTCCACAAACATTAGTGACTCAGATTTCTGCCTCCTGTTCAGGTGACTCCAAATAGGGGGTGTAGGTTTAGTTCTCTGTCTAGGAAGCTATTTGGTTCAGTCAGGGAATCTCTGACTTTTGGGGAGGAATGCTAACAGAGCTTTGCAGGACTTCATTTCGTTATCATTTCTTCGGTGTTCTCTCTGCATTGTTGCCTCGGCAGATGGGGAACACTCCTGTTCCCAAAGAAAGTCCATTAGGACATATTTTGAACATACGGTGCAGAAGGCTGAAAGGCAACCAGAGAAAATGCCTGTTTTGCAGGAGGGAGAGATTGGAGAGGGAGAGAAAAGAATGTTAGTCCAAATTTTGAATCTGCCCTTGGCCTTGCTGGCTGCGCTCTTGTGCCTACCCACTGCGTCCCCCACCCCCCGCCCTCTTCCTGGTCCTGCACCACCACCACCTGGGCCCCTCGGGGCCCTACCATCCTCAGTGCCTCGAAGGCCATGGGCTCCTTCTCCTCTTACCCTCACTATCAAGAAACAGAAAGCACCCCAAGCTGTTGGGCCACCTCTTTATGAGGTTCAAACTGGAGCACCTCCCAACTCCACACGAAGGGGCTCAGGACCTCCCCTGAACTTAAACTGCCCACTTCGGATTTCCACAGGAGCCCCAGGTAAAATTAACTGTGTGGGACAAATTGATTGACTTGTTAGTGGAGACAGGTGCCACATATTTGGTAGGAGACACTGACCTGGTATATCAAACTCCTCAGGTGAGGCACCTAGATGGTTCAGCTGGTTAAACATCTGACCCTTAATTTCAGCTCAGGTTGTGAGATCGAGCCCCGCATCCGGCTCCATGCTGAGTATGGAGCCTGCTTAAGATTTTCTCTCTCCCTCTCTGCTTCTGCTCACGTGCATGTGCTCTCTCTCTCTCTCTCAAAAAAAAAAAAAAAAAAAAGGTTAGAAAAATAAAATAAAAAATAAAACTTCTCAGGCTACCTCAGTCACCAGGGTATCTGGAAAAGCACTAATAATTCATTCATTGCAGCCTTTGGAATGTCATCTGGGGGACCTCATGCTAAAACATAGCTTTCTGTATATGCCAGAATGCCCATCCCTCTTTTGAGCCAAGATCTCCTTTGTAAATTAAATACTCAGTGACTTCTTCACCAGGACAATTGGGTAGTAGGGTCCCACTGAAACTAGCCTTGAGCCTGCAAATAGCTCTCATAGGAAAGGAACATCTACTTAACTGATTTAAAGTCAAGCACTTATAAAAACTAGGCATTCTGAAACTCAGAAAGATAAAAACTAACCCAGATGTTTTTCAAGCTAACGTGATCTGAAAAATATTTGATATTATTACATTGTTTTTTAATTAAAGTAGACATATCTTTAAAGTTATCAGCATTACATATAAAACTTTGATTCTACCAAGGTTTACTGAAGGTCAAATAAGCTCATGTTATCTCTATTGCAATTTGTCAGTAAAGATGACTTAAAATGGTAGCTAATTTTGTCTGTCTCATGAAGTTATCATGGATAACCATTAAGATCAAGTAGTTTTAATAAAAAGGTTTATAGGTAAACTTTTAAATAGCTTGCAAAATCTTTGGTAACCTAAAACTGAAGTTTTACTAGGTTAAATGATAAATTGGGTTGAATTTGTTGGATATCTAAGTCTTTTCCAAAGAAGATAAAATACTGCAATATTAATTACTAAACATAGGTTTATCTGCTTTGGGCTTCCAATTACAGAGAAACTAAAGATAAATTTGGGTCTGCTAGTAAACATGTTTTATGCTTTATTGAAAGTTGTACTATGAAAAAAACATGTTTCTAGAAATTATGAAATAGTTCATAAATTGGTCAATCTAAAGAATTCTGGTGTAATAGTTCACTTAGTTTTCACTGGAGACTAAGGTTTCTAAAAGTTACAGTTCTGGTAACTGAGGCTGCTGGAAATAAGGAAAGTGACTCTGTAGGGAAAGTAGGCTGCTGGAAATTGGCCTAGTTATTTTCATAAGCACAGCAAGAATGGCCATTGACAATATAGATTCTTTAAAATCTGCCTTGCTAGAACTTTGTACCTGAGGCTGCTGGAAATAAGGAAAGTGACTCTGTAGAGAAAGTAGATGTGTAAGAAAGGTATAAGGAATGGGAATACATTTTTGTTGAGGGGAAAAAGAAAGTAATATTGTCCTGAAATGAGACTGATTGTTTAGAGAGGGAAAACTTGGGACAAAATACGAGTGAAAAAGAAAGTTGTAGAAGCTTTGTAAAGAGGAATCTTTAGAAAAGAATTTTATGCGTGGTCAGGACCAAGACTGAAATGACTGAGTTTTAAAAGAACACTGGTATAAGATTGGAATTTGGGTTTTCCAGTTAAAAAGACAAAGTTTTCTTGGATTGTTGTTCTGCTCTTGATAAGAAATTGTAAACAAAGCCGTTTTTTCCTTTATCTGTCCAGAAAAACAAAGTTTCTATGTTTTGTCTTTGTTAGGTCTTTGATTAATTAAAAAAGTTAAATCTCAATATTAGAGGAGCTAAGTTTTGCTAACAACTATATAACCTCCTGTAGAATCTCTTATTGCAACCTTGGTTAAATAGATAATTACACATTCAGTTTTATAATAATTGTAATTCTATTTAGGCACATGCTTTAGAACCTTCTGAGGTTTTTAGAAACTTCCCCAAAATGCAAATTCTAAACGAAGTCTTTGTGATGAATTAGGCTTGTTTATTTGGTGTGTTAAGTTACATGAAATCATCGCCAAACAGATGATGATAAACCTTCTTAGGTTATATTGTGTGAGTAAATGCTAGAGCTGTGCCAGAAATTATGAAAATTCCTAAGGTTTTCATATGTCCTGGTAAAATGTTATCACGTGTGATTCTAATCATTGAAATGCTGTGTGTCACAAAAATAACCAAATATCCTTGGCAACTGCCTCATAGTGAAATCTCATCAGATTTTTCACCATGGCTACTTTTGAGTCTTTTGTCATTTACAGTTCTTGTTTCACTCTGATGCTCTTGCAAATGTGTTTCGGCTTCAAGGAGATTCATGAAAAGGACTTTTGACAATTATAGGTTTCTGATATCTTTAAAATCATAAAACTAAACTAAGAATTTCCAGAAATGGAAAAAGTATATTCAAACAGGAAAAAAATTAGTAACATAGGACTAAATGAACTGAGAAAGATGATTATAGTTTTTATGACTCTTTTTTTGAAACATGCCTGGTTCTTTATTGTTTACTCTTCCAGATTTAAGGAAACATTCTCTCTTAAGATATCTATGACTTACAGGGGTGCCTGGGTGGCTCAGTCAGTTAAGCATCTGACTCTTGATTTAGGCTCAGGTCGTGATCTTGGATTTGTGAGATGGAGCTTCACATCGGGTTCAGTGCAGAGTCTACTTGGGATTCTTTCTCTCTCCCTCTCCCTCTGCACCTCCCCCTGCTTGTGCATGCACTCTCTCTCAAATAAATAAATAAATAAATAAATAAATAAATAAATAAATAAATAAACCTTTAAAAAAATGATATCTATGAATTACAGAAATTTGATAAAATATTCCTTTGTAAACAATTTGAAACATTTATCTTTTCTCCCTACATGAACCCTCCAGAACTCAGACGCTTTCAGTGTATATTCTTCCTTTCATGACAATTATAGTTATTTGCATAAGTTCAATAAGAATCTGTTCGCTTTAGAACACCATTGGAGACATTGGTAATATTACCAAGGCTTTGACTGGAATGTCATATTTGAGAGACATGCATAGACTCAGATATGACCGGACAGCTTTAAGGAACTCAGGTTGATTTTCTGGAGCCAGTAGCGCCCCTTGGAAATGCTGGCCTGACACCTTGCTTACAAAATTCCCAGCAGCGCTACCAGGTGAGTCAAGAATGTTGTTCCTGGCAGGTGCAGGAACCTCAGGTTATTTTGGGGACCTTGAGAAGGGAGGAATTCACCCAAATCTACAAGTATTGCAGACAAATATGACAGCAAGTATTTGGCTTGGCTTTTGGCCTTGAGAGGCTACTAAAGTTCAGTCTAAAATTCCTTATACAAAGTTCTAGCAAAGCAGATTTTAAAGAATCTATATTGTCAATTGCCATTCTTGCTGTGCTTATGAAAATAATTAGGCCAAGTTTGTTAAAACTGGACTTACTTTACAATTAGTCTTAATTTGGCTATGTTTGATAAAAATGAGGGTGTTTTTAGACAAAAAAAATTATGTTTCAAAAGCACACCCATGGCTGTGACTGGGTGGCACAGACGGTTAAATGTCTGCCTTTGGCTCAGGTCATGATCCTGATCCTGGAGGTCATGATCCTGGCTCCCTGCTCAGTGGGGAGTCTGCTTCTCCCTCAGCCCCTCCCCCCACTCGTGCTTGGGCATTCTCTCTCTCTCACTCTCTCAAATAAATTTAAAAAAAAAACACACTTGTGGATGTTAGATTCTAGTTCTAATTGTCTTTGAGTGTTTGTTGTTTGCCTATAAAACCAGCTGAATCCTGAGTTCGTGTGGTTTCCTCAAATATCTGGTTATAACTCTCCAAATTAAGGTTTCCAATTTTCTCTCATTCTCTTGACTTGAAATCGTCGAGAACTACAACCTCCCTCTTACCTAAAGCTCTGCAAACAGAAGCTAGACGACTTGAGGGAAACTTGAGAGAAATCTACACGCTCTCTCATATGGAGATGGTCTCTATGCCCGTTGCACTGTGGGCCACTCAAAAGGATCACCAGAGACATTTGAACTACAAGCCAGAGAAATCTGTCCGCTTCTCCCTGCTGGGGCCCATGCCATCTGAGGCTGCTTCGAGCCTGACAGCTACAAATTCTCTCTGGCAGCACCCAGGACTCAGACACTGGATTTGTAATTTGCTCCAACCATTAATCTGTGTTTTTCTTTTGTTTCCATAGAAATGCCTATGGTTACTTCTAAAAAGAGGCACTAAGGAATATTTCATAAGTCAAGTCAAACGGTTTTATTTCACAGTTGCCCCTCGTTGACCCCATCCAGCAGAAAGTAGTCTGATGATAGATGATGTCCCATTGTCCCTGATCTCACAAGATTGTGTAATGAACTTTTGACAGTGGGGAATTGTAACAGGGAAAGAAACTTAGCATATCTGACTCCATATTGCTCCTATTGCCCCTGTTGCTGTGACCCATAGCTTAGAAACCTCTGCTTAGCCCGGTACATAGTATATCATAGCCAAGACCTGTAAAACCTGCTCTTTACCTGAAACTTACCTCACCCGAGGAGAGAAGGAAGCATGTGCAGAAATAACTACTATGTTTCAGGAACGACATGACCACCTTCCTTATGCAAAGACCAACTGACCAAGAGCCAAAGAGTTATACAGCCTTCCATGGATGTCTACAGACATCAGTCACCTTCTGATTCCAACCCCCTCTTATTTCCTCTTTTTGCTAACATAAAAGAAGTTTGAATTTCATGCTGAGGGGAGATGTTTCTTTGGGACAATAGTCCTCCATGTCCTCAGTTTGCTGGCTTTCCAAATAAAGTAGCTTTCTTTACCCCAACATCTTGCCTCTTGACTTATTGGCCCATCATGTGATAAGCAGAATGAGCTTGGCCTCAGTTATAATTACCCAAGGAAATGAAAACATGTCAACATAAAGACTTGTGTGTGAATGTTCATAGTAGCTGTTTATAATAGCCAAAACCTGGAAACAACCCAAATGTTCATCAACTCTTGAATGAATTAAACCAATTGTATATCCATATAATAGAATTCTACTCGTCAATAAAAAGGAATGAACTACTGATAATAATATGTTAATCTCAAAATCATTATGAATGAAAGAAAATAGTCATAAAAGACTACTTACCATATGATTCTATATATATGAAATTCTAGAAAATAGAAACTTATAGTGATAGAAAATAGATGAATGATTGCTTGTGGGTAGAGGAAGTTGATTGCAAATGGCCCTAAGGGACGTTTTTAGGAAAATAAAAATATTTTATTTCAGGATTATTGTGGTGGTTATATTATTGTATAGTTTGTCAAAATGCATTGAACTGTAGACTTGAAATTGGTGATCTTTATTATATATAAATTATACATCAGTAAAGCTGACCAAAAATACCTCCACATAAATGAAGGAATTACAGGATGCTATTGTGAACATGAAAGAGGAGACCTAACCTGAGTTTAAGGAGTGGCCTCCCTAGGGAAGTGACATTTAGGATATTTAGGTTGAGACTAAAGGATAAATAAGAATTCACTAAATGAAAATAATAAAATATTTCCCATTTGGAAGAAAAGAATATGCTAAGTATTTTGCTGGAGTGAGTCAGGTTCTAGTTAGAATAAGGAGCTTTTAACTAGGGAAGTTGGTGAAGAGGAGAGTGTTATGGGCTGTCTTTGTTTTCCCCAAAGATGCATATGTTGAAGTCTCAATCCCCAGTATCTCAGAATGTGAAGATACTTGGAGATACGGTCTTTAAAGAGGTAAAAAGCTTAAATGAGGTCATATGGGTAGACCCTCATCCATGTGACTGTCGCTGGAGATAGCATGTTCAGAGAGGTGATTAAGTTAGATAGAGGACAGGAAGGTGCAGCCCACATCCAGTATGATTGATGTTCTTGTAAGAGGAGAGCTACCAGGGATGCTCGAACAGAGAAAAGGCCATGGAGGACACAGCAAGGAGGCGATCCAGGAGGGAGGAGAGGTGTGGGACTCTGAATGAAGAAAAACATAGATATCAGAAGTGAAACAGACATGACTTTAGAATATCTTTATTATTTTATATTGTCAGGAACATTGAGGTAAAATTGATGTTAAATAAAATTCAGCATATTTAAGTGTATAATTTAGGTGTCGTGGGGGAATATATTAAACCATGCAACCGACACCACAAAGTGAAAAAAAGATCTTTGATATAGTTCAAATTAAATTGGACTATTAATAGTCTTTTCTTAAGATACAATGACAAAGTTATTTCTCTCAGAGACAAGGCAATTGCTATACTGAATATGTAGAAGATATTTAAATGGGGAGGGTAGAGGAGTGGACTACCATTTTTTGACAGTCTGCTGTCCTAGACTTTGTGTCTGACATAATCCTTGCCGTAACTCTTTGAGGAAGGCAGCTCATCCAAAAATAGAGCACTTACCAGAAAATTCTTACAAAAGTAACTGCTAGAGACAAGCTTGACCCTAACTCTGTCTGAATCTTTGCCCTACGCCACGGCCAACACAAGTCCAGCTCAGTGCCCATGAAAGAGACATAAGCAAATAAAAAAAACAAAAAAACCTTACCATTGGACAGTAAGAGAAAACTCAAGTTGGTAAAGCACAGGAAATGGATTTACAGAAAATGGCTATAGAGTTTCTCTCCTTGAGAATCTTCAAAAAACATAACTGATAATTCTGTCTGACGACTTTGGGAATTAGCCACCGAGAAATGCGGTTTGCCAGTCATTAATTTCAGTCACTTACATATTCGCTCATGAAACAGGAAGTGAATATTTACTCTTTGCTAGGCACTAGTGAAACAAAGGTGTGGAACAGGTTCGTTGACTTGAAAGAACTCACAGTGTAGTCGTGAGGAGAAGCAAAGCATGTTAACCTCCGGAACGTCGTGTGACAGGTACCATGAGGAAGGTGCTCTGTGGCAGGTTGGAGGGACGTTTTGCCAAGACCGAAGATGAAAGAGGTAAAGGAGTCAAGAAGTGAAATACAAACAGTTGAGGCGATTCTGTGCAGCATTTCTCCATACACATGGACAAGCAATAAAATACAAATTGTGTAATTTTGATGATTCTACATTTGAGTTCAACACTCTTGTTTTTACATTTAAAACTGTCATTGCAGTATAGAAACATGAACAGTAAAATTTCTTCTAATAATTTGTGACTTAGGCTTTTCTTTATTTAAAATAGCAGGGACGCCTGGCCGGCTCAGCAGGCGGAGCATGTGATGCTTGATCTCGGGGCTGTAAGTTCAAGCCCCTCATTGGGTGTAGAGAGTACTTAAAAATAAAACCTTGGGTGCCTGGGTGGCTCAGTCGTTAAGCGTCTGCCTTCGGCTCAGGTCATGATCCCAGGGTCCTGGGATCGAGTCCCGCATCGGGCTCCCTGCTCGGCGGGAAGCCTGCTTCTCCCTCTCCCACTCCCCCTGCTTGTGTTCCTGTTCTCGCTGTCTCTGTCATATAAATAAATAAAATCTTAAAAAAAAAAAAATAAAACCTTAAAAAAAAAACCCAAAATATTAAATAGCAAATAAAAACACCTTGACAAGTTGAAAGACATAGCACAGAATAAAGGAAAATTTTTTACATTTCATTACATTTAGCGGAACTACTGTCCCTGCTTTTTGAATCAGTGGTTTTACATTTTCATTTTATAATGGATCCCACAAATACCGTGGTATTTCATTAGTGTATAGAACGGGTTGGCAACATTTTTCTTAGAGCCAAATAGTAAGTTATTTTAGGCTTTTAAGGGTATATAGTCTGTCTCAAATACTCATATCTGTCCTTGTAGCCCAAAGCAGTCATAGACAATATATGTATGAATGGGTGCAACTGTGTTCCAGTAAAACGTTACTTACAAACTGGCCAGGCCGGCACCCACACTTTGCCAGCCCTTGGCCTAGATCCGTGTTCTCAAGCTTGCTGCACATTAGAATTAACTGGGATAGGGGGCGCCTGGGTGGTTCAGTCAGTTAAGTGTCTGACTCTTGATTTCGGCTCAGGTCGTGATCTCAGGGTTGTGAGATTGAGCCCCGTGTGGGGCTCTGCGTTGGGCACGGAGCCTGCTTAATATTCTCTCTCTGCCTCTCACTCTCCCCTCCCTCCCACCCCCTGCTCTCTCTCAAAAAAAAAAAAAAAGAAAGAAAGAAAGAAAGAAAAAGGAAAAAAGAATTAACTGGGAAAATTTTAAATACATCAATATCTGGGAACTACTTCCTGAGCTCCTGACTTAATCCTTGTCAGGTAGTACCCAAGTATTTGTTAAAAGGTCTCACTGCAGGGGCGCCTGGGTGGCTCAGATGGTTAAGTGTCTACCTTCGGCTCAGGTCATGATCTCCAGGTCCTGGAATCGAGCCCCACATCGGGCTCCCTGCTCCGTGGGGAGTCTGCTTCTTCCTCTCTCTCTGCCTTTCCACCTGCCTGTGCTCTCTCTGTCTCTGTCTCTCTCTCAAATAAGAAAATCTTTTTTAAAAAATGACGAATCACTGAACACTACATCAAAAACTAATGATGTACTATCTGTTGGCTAATTGAACATGATAAAAATTAAAAATAAAGAGGGGAAAAAAAAGGTCTCACTACAATTCTCATGTGATGCCAGGATATGATGCCTTGCCTTTCAACCATTACCGATGCTGGGCAGTTCTTTTTTTTTTTTTTTTTAAGATTTTATTTATTTATTTGAGAGAGAGAATGAGATAGAGAGCATGAGAGGGGGAGGGTCAGAGGGAGAAGCAGACTCCCTGCCAAGCAGGGAGCCCGATGCGGGACTCAATCCAGGGACTCCAGGATCATGACCTGAGCCAAAGGCAGTCGCCTAACCGACTGAGCCACCCAGGCGCCCCCGATGTTGGGCAGTTCTTAAGAAGAAAAAGTTAAGTGTCTGGATGGTTTCTTTTTTTTTTTTTAATTTTTATGTGTTTTTAATACCTCTATCTGCCCTTTCTCAGGACAGATTTACGACAGCATGTTTTGTTGAGACTCTCATTGGCTTCAAGGCTCTGGACGCGAACAAGATACTTTGGCAATAAACTTAGATTGATGCAATTAAATCATGACCTGTAACTAACTGTTCCCTAATTCCAGGTAACTGGAATTCATTTTTAAAGAAATACAGTGTCAGGAATAAAGTATATTTAGTCACCTGGCCAAAGTTTTAGAAAAATGGAATGGATAGCTATTATCTAAGTTCTACAGACGTGTTACAGAGGGGAAAAAGGATCAATTATATTCAGTTCAGAGTCTATCGTTTTTCAAATGGGATTCTAATGCACCACTTTTGATTATAGTCTGTCTTAACTCTGAAAAGAGCTATATGATCCAAGAGTTACTTAGCATCAAAATATTTTCCACCATAAATAAAATCATTTCTGGTGTAACTCCATATGCACCTATGTCCTATAAAGATTTAGGTCTAAATTAAAGATGAGGTATAATTCAAATATTAAATAAATCTGATGAAAAAAGAGGAGCACCTGGGTGGCATAGTCAGTTAACGGTCTGCCTTTGGCACAGGTCATGATCCCAGGGTCCTGGGATCTAGCCCTACATTAGGCTCCCTGCTCATCAGGGAATCTGCTGCTCCCTTTCTCTATGCCCTTCCCCCTCCCCCCCCCCCCCCCCGCTTCTGCTCTCACTATCTCTCTCTCTCTCTAATAAATAAATAACAATTTTAAAAAAATGTTTAAAAAAAGTAAAAATAAATAAATCTGATAAAAAAGGAATAGCTATAAGACAGTAACAACTCATTGTTATGGTTCTCCATAAGTTAATTTTCCAGATAGAAGAAGCTGACCCCTTGTAGGGTACCATCATTTTTAAATCAATTTTGAGATAATTCCTTGAAGTGTTTTATACAATTTTCTAGTCTCTAGAGTAGAAGTGAATATTTTTGATGACCTGGGACAATCATTATGGGTTTGGGTTATCATATTGGGCTAGGACACACTGACATCTTTTGAGACCTTATGAAAATGAAAAGAAGTGAGGATTCTGGGGCAAGATCATCAGGTTTGAAACTTAACCCTCCCACTTACCCAGCCTTACAACCTGGACTACAGATCTTTCCAACTTCCATTGGGGTTACATCCTGAAAAACCCATGATAAATTGAAAATACGGTAAGTCAAAGTGCTTTTAAAACACTTAACGTGCAGAACATCATGGCTTAGCCTAGCCTACCTGAAATGTGCTCAGAAGACTATGTTAGCGTACAGTTGGACGAAAGTATCTAACACAAAGCCTGTTTGATAATATAGTGTTGAATATCTCATGTAATTTATGGAATACTGTACTGAAAGTGAAAACCAGCATAGCTGTATGGGTACCTATGGTTGTAAGTGTATCAGTTGTTTACCCTACGAGTTGCAGGTCAAGGCCGCTGCCCAGCGTCACAAGAGAAGATCATGCTGCTTATCGCTAGTCCAAGAAAAGATCCAAATTCAAAACTTGAAGCACAGCTTCTACTGAATGCATATAACCTTTACAGAACCATACAGTCATAAAACTGTAAGTCCAACCATCATAAATCGGAGACCATTTGTAGTTACTTACACTCTAGTGCCTTAGTGGCCTCATCCACAAAAGGAGAGTAATAATAGCGCTACTTGACCAAGTTGTTGTGAGGAAGAAATGAGCTCATACACGTAAAGGGCTTAGAAGAGTGGCTGACACATAGGCAGGACCCAATAAATGTGACTTAGTCTTATCATTCTTGAGGTGTTTGTTAACAAAATAAGTCCATACTCTTCCTTTTGATTTTGCGTTTGTTTTATAGACATTTATTTTTGCTCCTTATTTTGGGGGTGTGGAGGTCATATCTAGCACATCAAGAGGACATGGCCAGTGGCCAACCATTTAGAGCACGATGGGGCTGGCAGGGAGAAAAATAGCATCTACACCATCTAGCCCTGGACCCGCCACCAGAGAGGGATGAGCACACTCAGACAATAGATGGCGCTGACAAGAGAGAGTGACAGAGGGTCAAAATTTGGTCATCCTCTCAATTCTTCAGCTGTTGCCTGTATAGTCAGCAACAGAGTTTCACAGTGAAGGATCAGGGCATCCTAACACGAGGAGGACTTGACTTTGGGGGCTTGGACTGGGAATGCTTAGTAGTTCAGCTGACAGGAAGTTGGCATTGGAAGTGGTCTTCACTAAACAGGGATGCATGGACTGCGTATAGCTCTAGGAGGGCAGAACCCCCAATCCAGGAAGGATTTGGAGATCACGTATCAATATAACACCCTGAAAACCAGGATCTAGACTAAAGCCCAGGTAGAAGAATTGGGAGAGGGGTGCCTGGATGGCTCAGTCATTGGGCTTAGGTCATGGTCCCAGGGTCCTGGGATCGAGCCCCGCATCGGGCTCCCTGCTTCACGGGAAGCCTGCTTCTCCCTCTCCCACTCCCCCTGCTTGTGTTCCCTGTCTCACTGTCTCTTTCTCTGTCAAATTAAAAAAAAAAAAAAATCTTAAAAAAAAAAAAGAATTAGGAGAAGTGTGGGACTCAGGAAGGAGAGGGTCCCCAGTTATTAGAACAGAGACAAAACTTCAGGGTCAGTTCCACAACAAAGATAACTCAATGCTGAGCCTCAGAAAGTGGTTCTTCAAGAGTTTAAGTTTCTATTGACCTTGGGAACTGGGAATGAAGGTGAGTCTGTAGGGAAAGACCAGCTGGCCCCAGGGTTTTGTATAGTAAGGAATAGAGCCTGGAAAAGGGGAGAAAGATGGCAGGGTTTGGAAGCTATTCGGGCTTAACAGCTGAGTTATCTCTTGTTGCTGTCAGTGAATTTACCTCTAGCAGCATTTCCCATCCCTGCCCCCACCAATCTACCAAGCCACTTAGAATGTATTATCAGCTAAAATACCACAAGCTGCATTTATTCTGATTGTATGTGAAGTAATAGAGAGTGAGCTCTCTGAGTCAAGCCCGGAATGGCCCTCTTATGAATAAGTAAATACACTTTAACATATAGACTTTGGCTGCTCTGAAATCTTTTCCGTTTTCTTCAGCATTATATCATATGTTGAGATCACGAGTTAAGTGTCACCAAAATATATGAGATGTTGACATTATTTCAACTGATTTATTGCCTTCTATTCAACAAGCTCACAAAAACCACTCTGCCCTGCTTCATTCACCTTCACAATGGCGGCATTCTTTCTTTGTTTAGGAGCAATCCAAGGGTTTGATCTGCTGAGTGGGTCCCCCTGAAGAGTTCCCCTGTATCCTTGTGGTATCCAGCTCCACCATGGAGTTTCCCTTCTGTGATGCTAATGACTGCCTGAAATCTGTGTCATGGTGTATCCAGTAAGCTTATAAAGCCACAGTGGTACATTAAATATGTTCACATATTCTTTGCGGCTTCTCTCATTGAGGGGAATAGTCTAATTCCTCAACTCTTAAGTCTGTGCTGGTCCTAGAGATGTATCTGTGCAAGGGATGTTGCAGAAGTGACATTTAAAATTACCCAAGGCAAGGATATAAGAAGCATTGCATTCACTGTTCGAGCGCTCAGCTGGTATATAGAAATTCTGACCTCCCTGAGGCCACCTTGCTAGAGAAACTTCCTGGGAAGACCACGTGGAGAGGCCCTGACACTGCATGGAGAGAGGGACCTACATGGGCGGCTGCTCCAGCCCTCAGCCACATACATATCCCCACAGAGATCCTGCCCCAGTTGGCAGATTTGTGAACATAATAATATGGTCGTTACTTCATGGCTTAAGTTTTTAAAGGTGCTTGTTGTGCAGCACTAGATAATCAGAACTACCCTCTTTCCTGGTGCCAGGGATTCATGGAATAAGAAAGCCTCCTTTCCTTTTATTAACTCGTCACTTTAATCTCTTAAAGACTAGGACACCAGAGGTTTAGCCAAATGCAAATTTCTTTACTAAAAGACTAGCGCAATTTCAGAAGAGAAGTATAATATAGATGGCAAAAGATGATAGTTGAGTACTAAAAGGGAAGACACCTAAGAATTGTATCCTGCCAAAGAGTTCCCCCCATGGGTTTCTCCCAGGTGCCTCAGGCTTTAAAAAATTTTATTGGAGCACTTGGGTGGCTCAGTTGGTTGGGTGTCTGCCTTTGGCTCAGGCTGTGATCCCAGACTCCTGGGATGGAGACCCAAATCAGGCTCACGCAGCAGGGAGTCTGCTTCTCCCCCTCCCTCTGCTCTTCCTGTGCTTGTGTTCCCGCCCCCCACCGTCTTAAATAAATAAATAAATATAATATTTAAAAAAAATTTTTTTAATTTATTAAAAAAAACCTAGAAAAAAACTTGAGCATTTTTCATGGGAAATGTTATTTAATTGAAGAATTAAAATAAACATAACTTACGTTTTTATTCTATAAGTTAATAAATCCTATATTGAATCCCTACCATCTCTTCCCTATGCCCCCCCTCTGTCCTCCAAACTATCTTGGCAATAATTCCTTACACTGGTTGACATAATGTTCTAATATCTGCCAATATTTGAGAAAATTTCCTATTCTAGTCTAAACAGCATTTGAATCTTTTGATTACAACTTTATGGGAAGGGTGGGTCAACAACAATGTATAACTATATTCCCTATCAACTGCCACGTCAATCAGGCCTTTGAATCATTTGAACTGCTCTAATTCTCCAACCTAGTGCTATGTACCACCTCAAGGGTGGTCAATGACAGGTTTGGCCCAGTCAGAAGCTAAATAGGCTCTGTGGTCCTGAAGCTTTATACAGTTTGAGAGTCCTCCTTAAGAAAAAGAACACAAAATTACCAAAATAAACTGATATCTAAAATGTTGTGAAAAAACAGACATTGCACCCACCTGAGATTTTCTTTAAAATCAGAACTAAGGTAAGAGGAGCCATCTCTCAATCCCTCTCAAGTGGGTAAGAGCAGGAAATAGGAGCCAGGGAGTTGTTGGTGGCTGGGCCTCCAGAAGGATTGACTGGTTGCATCAAGACTTAATAGAGTCCACACATAAAAATAATTATGAGAGGGTGCCTGGGTGGCTCAGTTGGTTAAGCGACTGCCTTCGGCTCAGGTTATGATCCTGGAGTCCTGGGATCAAGTCCCGCATTGGGCTCCCTGCTCGGCAGGGAGTCTGCTTCTCCCTCTGACCCTCCCCCCTCTCATGCTCGCTCTATCTCATTCTCACTCTCAAATAAATAAATAAAATCTTTTTTAAAAAATAAATAAATAAATAAATATGAGAGACAGTTGTTCAGAGACCCATTCTATAATCATTTTAAAAATGTCTCAAACAAATGAGACATTACTGATACTAATTTGGACAATATAAATGGTACTGTCTCTGTCATACATAAAATTATATATTAGAGGACTAAAAGAATTTCAGATAAAAATAATGGGATAGGAAACAAAGGGATGGACAATGATAAAATTAATAGACATTACTCACATAAAAAAATATAGCAAAAACATCAGATCATACCCGAAGCACTAACTTCTGTCGTGAGGCCCCTACAAGTGAGGTGGCCCCAAAGCTTGAACACTTCTGTTCTCACAACGAATCTGCCTCTCCTTAGGAGCTCCAGCCACCCTTCTACACAAGATTTCCTGAGATGTTTCCAGCACAAGGAGGGTTGGGGCCCATTTTTACCACTTTCCTCCATACAGAATATGTGGGTTTGATAAGATCCAGTTGCAACTCCCTTTTGTCTTATTTGGGAATAAAAAGGTACACATCTCTTCTTCACCAGTGAGACTTGCATATAAAGAGAATAAGCAAAGAGAATCCCTAAGAAAAGCACTTTAGGCATGAGAGTCCTAGGTGTTACTCATGCTCCTTTAGGACAAATATTCAGCACATATTTCAAAAGGCAATTCCTTGTGTGAGAATAGTTGAATATCTGTTTATTGTTCTCTTAAAGAAAATTTGTGTCATATGTTGGTGACAAGATTCTCAGACTCTTACTGGAGATTTTCACAAGGATCTCAGTTAAGTCTTCTCCTTCTGTCTTCCAGATCAACTTTTCTCTTTGTTTCTCTCTCAAAATCCTAATTTTTTCCATGACATGAGTTGTCCATCATCTCAAGGAGAACTTCTATCTGGATTTGTATCCCCATTGTGATTAAGACAGAATAACTATTTCAACGTCTAGATATAACCATTTTTTAAAGATTCATTTATTTTAGGCAGACAGAGTGTGTGTGTGTGCACATGGAGGAGGAGGGAGGCGTGGGAAGAGGCAGAGGGAGAGGGAGAGAGAGAAACCCAAGCAGACGCTATGCTGAGTGCAGAGCTGGATGCGGGGCTCAATCCCACGACCCTGGGATCATGACCCGAGCTGAAACCAAGAGTTGGACACTTAACTGGCTGCGCCACCCAGGCATCCCTAGACATAACCATTTTTACTAGAACTTTGCTACCTTTAGTGATAATCCTTACAAGTTTGCTTTACTTTTCAGTTTCTCTTCCTTGTTTTAAATTTTTATACTACTTATTGCCTTAATCCTTTTACTTCTGTGACTCAAGCTTGTTTTTATTTTATTTTTTTCTGTAATGTGTACTCTCCATGTGTTTCTGATTTTCCCTGGAGACTTTCCCTCCTATTACTGAGGTTGGGGAGGGAGAAATTTCTTTCCTCCCCCTCCCCTGCGGTTCTTCTAGCTGGTTTAGGAATTAAACTGATATGAGACAGAATAACAGGAGGGGGAAAAAAAAAGCCCAAAGTTTTGTTATGTGCACATGGAGAATCAACAATAAAGTTGTTTTTTTTTTTTTTTAAAGATTTTATTTTTATTTATTTCAGAGAGAGAGAATGAGAGAGAGCACATGAGAGGGGGGAGGGGCAGAGGGAGAAGCAGACTCCCTGCCGAGCAGGGAGCCGGATGCGGGACTCGATCCCGGGACTCCAGGATCATGATCTGAGCCGAAGGCAGTCGCTTAACCAACTGAGCCACCCAGGCGCCCCCACATGGAGAATCAATAATAAAGTTGAGCCCCTGGGGTTCCTGGGTGGCTCAGTTGTTAAGCAGCCGACTCTTGATTTCAGCTCAGGTCATGATCTCAGGGTCATGAGATTGAGCCCCATGTAGGGCTCCATGCTCAGTAGAGAGTCTGCTTGTCCATCTCCCTGTCCCTGCTTGTCTCCTCTGCCCCTCCCCCCATGCGCCCTCTCCCTCTCTCTGTCTCTCAAATAAATAAATAAATAAAATCTTCTTTTAAAAAAAATTTTAAAAATAAAATTGAGACCCAACAAAATGACCAAGGTACCAACATTTGTACTTTTTAGACAAAAAGACAATAAATCTGTGAGGAAGTAACACGACAAAGTAAATGTAACTTTGGGAGCTTCAATTAGTAAGGAATCCTAAGCACAATTTGGGCCAGAGTAAATTAGTAAAAAGTAACAAGCATTGTTTATAGTCTCTAGGCATGAATTCCCCCTCTCTGGTGATATGGATGTCTCGTTGCCTCTTGGTACAGGGAGGGTGCCTTTCAAAGGGGAGATTTATTTCCTGTTTTCAGAGAGACAGAGGCGGGTCTGAGTGTCCTTCATGCACAGGCTGTCTCTTAAGTAACTTTTATGTAAAATAATCAGTACGATAATGTGGCACACTTTGGAGCAGTCTGTCCTTAGCCTCTACACCGACATTTGCCCTCAGGCTGTACCTTTTGTGTTTTCTTCTTCCAATAGTTCTAATTCTTGATATATTATGGGAAGAGCTATTCACATGCCCTGTGGGAAATGTGATCACTTAGGCAGTCCTAGGCTGACTTGCTCAAAGACACCTTGTCTTCTATCCACCTTGCCCTGCCTTTTCAGGGTGTTATTTCATTCATTTTAAAGTCTCCTTTTGGCCACTGACATTCTATTTTTAAACAAACAAGCAAAAAAGCCATTTTAGAGGTTTTTGAAAGTTCTTCCTGCAAGTGACCATGCAATGACTTTAAAATGCATCTCAGTTGAGATTCGGCAGAAACAAAGATCTGGCTAACAAGAAGGAGTTCAGGTAGACTCATTTAGACTCGACTGCTGGCAGCATAGACGTGCATGGCTACCAATTTGCTTCTCTCTACCCCAGCATCATTCCTTCTAATAAGGGGATGAAGACCCTCTTTCAACGTTATAGGAGTAAACTGTTCACAATGTGTTTTTCTTTTCATTTTCCACCCAGATAATTCACAGCATATCTTTGATCTGTTATCCATTATCAGACACCGGAGATGAGATTGTTATAAGAAATGAAGAGTAGCTCTCTATTTGGGAAGGATTTTAAAGGAATATCACGGTAGCCTGTTTCTAACGAGCAGTGGCAGGGCGGTGGTTGTGGTGAGGAGCAGTGTTTATGTGGTGTGAGATCTTCAGTCTATGAAAGAAAGCAGAAATAATGGGGTTGTGTCACTGACAAATACTCAGCTACACAAACTAATGTATATGTTGAATAACTGGCGGTATGAAAAGTTGTATTTTTCTACCTCAGTTTGCCAAACTGAATTTTGAGAATTCACCAGTAGTGAATTTGCTGTATTCAGGGAAGCCAATTGATATGCTGGCGGTGACTGGTTTGAATTGTAATTCATCTTATGCACACATCCAATTACTTCTAATAGAAAGAGTTCAGAAAACTTCCCAACCTACCAAAGCTAAGTCTTGACTTGAGAAAATATGCATACTTTGGTGTTTTTCAACTTTTTTCGTAATAAAATGAAAGAAAAAGTAAAGTTCAGCCATTCTGTAACCAAGTGTCATGTTTCTTCAAGCTGGAATCACATTAGAAATTGAAGATTTGTTTTAAGTCTTTGTCCTTAATTAACATAATTTCTCCCAAATTTTTGAATATTGCCTCAAACTTTAAGAAAATACTAGGTAATGCTAACTATGATAACTCTCCTCCTCGAAAGACATATTGAGTTGCCATAGAAGTGAACTAGAGTCTAGATCAGGTTAGATATCTGGGATATAGTAAAGATTTAGTGTGAACCAGTCAGAGGTTATGTCAGGAAGCTGTGAAGAATGAATTGCAATTTATTGGTAACTGAGAAAATGGGATTCAGGTCACAACAATGTACTACAGATTGGTTCAGAGGTTGGCACTCTATTTAGTTCTGAATGACTACAGCAAAGTGAGGTAGAAAATAGGAAAAAGAAAATAAACATCAACATGGGGGGTTGGGGAGAGAAAGAGACCAGTGAGAGGTGAGCAGAGAGAGAAATATGGGACAGGAGAAGTTCTAGGGGTTATAGAGCAGGTATAACTCGTGGATTAATAACTGATTCAGGTTTTTAGGGTTAATGTGTACCCGTGGGAGCTGATCTCAAACTTTTCTGATTGCTTACCTTCTTGTACCTAGTTATTACTGCAGGCAAAAAAAAAAAAAGAGTTTTGACTTATTAAATTCACAATCTCTGAACCCCAGACAGGTCACAGGAGAGTAGCTTCCAAACACCTGGCATTGACTGGGCATCCAACACTGTGGGCACTGACCATAGATGTGAGTCAGATAGAAGATGACATGATTTCTCCTGATTCAATATCCAGGAATACTGCAAAATACTTCCACCAAGGTTTTGTCCAGCATGTGCTGTGACGATGATAAATTCTGCCCTCCCTGCAGGCAAATGATAGCTTGGAAAATCAACCTGTCTCAGAACAATGGAGCTAAGATTAAATCAATGTCCTGGAAACATAAGTGATAATATGAATATTTCAGGTTTCTGCAATATTTCTGAATGGTGAAAGGAGGCAATTACACCAAATTGAAGAAACACTTAAAAGCAATTAAACAAGGTAAAACTGTGAAGTCTGGAAGTCTGCACCAGTTCGGTTTCATTTTCCTTCATAGTGACATCCTGTGTTCCCGAGACTTACTGGTTGTATGAGCTGTCTAATTCTACACAATGGAAACCTCCTATTCCTTCTATGGTATAATTGGCTAACAATCTATTAAAGCACTATCTATCGTAGAGATATTCCCTTTTGCGGTGAGAATCAAAGCAGTCATCCAAAGAAGGGTCATCAATATTTATGTAGCTACTTTGTCTCTTTGATCGTGGCAGCCTTAACAAAATGTGGAATTCCTTCCCAATGAGACCAGATGAAGCCACAGAATCTTTCCCAACACTGGTGTTCCATCTGGCCACAAACAACCCAATAAAGTGAACAAGCCACATAAAAACTTACTTATAATTCAGGAACTATGTCATAAAACTCTAAAGGTTAGGTTTTAAGTATCAGTCAAGATGTGTGAATATGGAGAAAGTATGAGCTGAACAGAAGGATGAAAGCATTGGAACTGAGATGATAATCTACATCGTTATAAATCTAGTCCTGCTATTAGATATGATACGGAAAGAACATGTTAAAGAAATCCAAAGTTAATGACAGAACTCATGGTAGACTATCCTAAACTCAAATAGCTGACAACTACAAAATGCAGAGGGTACATTCAAGATCACAGATGTAGATTGTTGGGCAAAGACTGAAGCACAATTTAAAATCTTTTATTCAAATCTCGGTTATGGTAGTGGTTATGGGATGGATGACTACTATTTTCCATAGTCTTGATATATGTTTCTACTCTTCAAGAAACAAAGCTGAAATTACAGATCCAAATTACTCTATCCCATTCAAAGTGGCTGCCTTGACAGGATCTACACAGTCCAGCAGAACTACCTTCGCTGGAAACAGTTTTAGAGCTTCTCTTGAAATTGCTTTCAGAGCCTGAAGCTAATTTCTTTGACTATCTTCAATAGTGGCAAATATTCATCCTTTGACAGGGGATTTGATTTTTTAGAAATTTCCAAAAGTCAAGACTAGTGAATAAAGTAGTTGGTTAAATTGGATTATAAGGTTTGGGGTTTCAAAAATAAGGTGAGCTAAAGTTATGAGCCTAGTTTTCTCATATAGCTCAAAACCACTGAAGAAGGCAATTACAAAAGGGAATTTTCTAAAGTAGATTTTTAGTCTCCTCCTTTGTAAAATGAGTGGATACCACTAGCTGATTTCTAAATTCCCTTCTAGCTCTATGATCCTGCAGTTCAGTAATTCATTTATTTAAACACCTTGAAAGATTTGGCACTATTTTAAAGAAAAATAAAACAAATATCAATGTGATCAAAACATTTTTATCTTTAAAAAGATACGTTAAAGGAACAAATTTTATGTGATCAGTGATCATTTTTCTCTGCTGTAAAATGAGGGAGGGTCTTGAACAGATAACTCTCCAGCTACATAATGATATGCTATTGTATTAGTTATCTATTATTTTATAACAAATTACTCCAAAATTTACTGGCTTAAGACAACAATTATTATTTCATAGTTCTTATTAGTCAGGAATCTAGATACTTTTTATCAATGTCCTCTGCTCCAGGATGTCTCACAGGCAACAATAAAGGTGTCTATTTTGCAGTCATCCCAAGATCATCTGGGGAAAGTTTTGTCTCCAATTTCACTCACATGAGTATTGGCACTACTCAAGTCTTCATGGGCCCCAGTCCTTGCTGGCCATGGATTGAAGGCTGCTTTTTTGGTACCTTTTCATGTAAGCTTCTGTATAAGACACCTCATGACATGGCAATTTGCTTTATCAGAGCAAGCAAGCAATAAGAGCCAGAGAAAGAGAAAGTACAAGCAAGATGGAAGTCATGGTCTTTATAATCTCATCTCAGAAGGGACATCCCATCATTTTTGCTATATCCTATTCTGTAGAAGTGAGTAATTAGGTCCAATCCATACTCAAGGGGAAGGGATTACACAAGAGAAAGAATACCAGAAGGTGTGGTGACAAGGAGCCATTTTATAAGCAGCCTACCACCATGACACTATATTCCCTCTGGCCCCCATTGACTCTCATCCCTTACACATGAAAAGTATATTCATAATTTCTGAGGTCCCTGTAACACTCAGCCTACTGTAGCACTAGATCAATGTCTAGTATCACCTCCTCTAACTCATGTTCAAGTGTGGATGAGTCTCCTTGAGTGTAATTCCTTAAGTTCAGTTCCAGGAGTATAGTTTCTTTCTATCTGTGGACTTGTGAAGCCACAAGTTTATGAATTGTGATTCTCCTATTGCCATTAACTTCACAGCTACCCTACCACAGGTGCCCCTGTACCCCCGGGGCTGCTGCATCTGGTCCTACTGCACAGATTTTACCTGCTGTGGGTTCCCCTCAAAGCCGGCAGAGCAATTTTCCCAAGTGTGCAACAAACTGACTTACAAGTCCTCAAAGAGCCACCAGGCATTGTGTTTCTTCTAGTGATGGAAAATGTGAAGACACAATAATTTATTCCTTTTGGAGGGAATATCTTAGGATGCCTCCAATCAAATGAACTTCTAAAAATGTAACTGATGTGGCAGGTCTTCAAACCTTCGTAGCGCTCATCTCCTACACTCTGGAGCATGTGTCTCACCTAGGTTTCCAGTACACTTGCCTTGCCACTTTTTGCTCCGCCGGTCCAATTAATATGATGTCATCAATATAATGGACCAAACTGACGTTATATAGATATCTGACCTGTCCAGGTGCCTCCAGACAATATCATGACAGAAGGTGTGAAAAGTAACCTAGCAATCGGGCAAGATCGTGTTTATCCCACATGAGTACAGATTGTTTTGGATCCTCCTTGCTGACAGAGATCAGGGGAAAAAAAGGATAAATTAGCCAAATTAATGACTACATGCCATTTACCTGTAGCTATGTTAATCTGCTCTAATAAAGATACCTCTCTTGGGCTAGCGACGGCAATTAGTGCTACTGCTTGGTGGAGTCTGTAGTAGTCTACTTTCATCTTCCAGGATCCATCTTGGTTTTTCAGGGAGCCAAGATAGTGAATTAAATTGAGATATGATGGGACCATGGCCTCTGAACATTTTAGGTCTTCCACATCCACTATTCCCCCTGTGATTTTTTTTTTTTTTTTTGCTTACTATATTTCATAGGTGGGTGTGTGTGGCGGAGGGGGAGATTTATGAAATTTCCACTTGGCCTTCCCAGTAGAATAACTCTTACTCTGAAATCTAATGAGCCATTAACAACCAAGTATCTCCTTTCCAATTATATATCCTGGGACCAAGAAAACAATCACTTTGTGAGACAGTGAACCCAGTGAACCAACCACTTTGAACTGGACCTATGCTAGAATCCCATTAATTATCTGGCCTCCATATGCCTTCAGTTTAATGTAGGGTTAATGATGATGCTCTGTGTCTCTAGTTACCAATATCAACTCAGACCTGACATTTAACACTCCTAAAACATTTGTGTATTTCCCTCTACCCAGAATTTTGTTATGCAGGTAAGTGGCTATCATTCCTGTTGGGGGATGACTTGTCATTCTGTTACAGGGTCCCTCCTTCTTCAGTTGATAAGTTTAGTAAAAGGAGAAAGATTTATACGATCTGAAGAGAAACCAGAGTATTCAGTTGATAAGTTTAGGGTGAGAAACTGACTCAGGTACAGAAAGTGGATGTATATTTGTAACTTTTTACTAAGTTGACTATCTTCAGTCTCCTGATCATCATCCTTGATTAATTTGCACTGCGGTGGACATTCTTCAGTGAATCATGTCCTTGAGTCATCCCCTCCCCTTGAGTGCAAGTGGAACCTGTGACTTGCTTCTGATCAAGAAAATATGGCAAACATGATGGATGTTACTCCTGTGATTTGGTTTTTTACTTTATGGAAAAAGTAATGGGATTTTACTCCCATGATTATGTTATTTTATATGATTCTCTCTTAGCAGACTGAAAAATAGAGACTCTTCTGCTGGTCCTGGACAAGTAAGCTGCTGTGATGTGAAGTGCCCATGGAGAGGACCACGTAACAGAGAACCAATGGTGTCCTCTAAGAGCCGAGAGTCTCAGTCCTGCAATCACAAGGAATTTGGAGCGAAAAAAAAAAGCATAAAATGACACTAGTTCATATCAGACATAGATAGAAGTAAGGACCATATAGATGTGGCTGTAAATGTAGATAGAGGGTTGATAGATAATTTACTGAATTACAAGGGAAAGCATAACTTATTCTGGTGTGGACTATAAATCCCTTCTCAGTAAAGGTTCATGCTTAGGCCTAAAACCCATCTATAATAAGTTTTGGTGAATTGTGTAAGCTAGAGGCTACAGTTATTTTTTTCTAGATGGATGGATATCTGATTTATAGGCCTAAATTTAAAATTCTGACAATACCAAGTTCTGACAAGAATGTGGAGCAACTGGAACTCTAAGATACTACTGATGGGGACAAAAATTAATACAATCACCTTGGAAAAGCTCTCATCAGTATTTACTGAAGTTGACTCATACCTATGACCCACAAGTTCACTGATGGGTATATATCTTACAGAAATGTATACATAGGTGCACCAAGGTACATGGACATGAATGTTTATAGTAATAGTATTCTTAATTGCAAAAAAAAAATGGGAATACTTGTAATTTATAATGACCAAATGAATTACATATTTCTTTTTTTTTAAGATTTTATTTAGTTATTTTGAGAGAGAGAGCATATGAGTGGGGGGAAGGGTAGAGAGGGAGAAGCAGACTCCCCACTGAGCAGGGAGCCTGATGCGGGGCTAGATCCCAGGACCCTGAGATCATGATCTGAGCTGAAGGCAGATGCCCAACAAACTGAGCCATCCAGGCACCCCAAAATTATATATTTCTAAAATATATTATCATATTGCAATACAAAAGAACTACTGCTTCACCAACAATAGTGGTAAAACTCACAGATATAATGATGAATGAAAGAAACCAGACCAAAAGCATACGTTGTATAATTTTGTTTGTAGAAAACAAAAAATCAAACTAATCTATGACAGAATAGTGACTATCTTTAGGAGGGGTAATGGCCAAGAGGGGATGAGGAAGGCTTCAGAGACACTGAGAATGTTTATAACTTGGTCTAGTTGATTACATGAAAATATTTATTTTGCTTTAAAAGTTTCATTGAGCTATATATATGTATACATTCAATGCACTTTACAGTATGTTATACCTCAATGGGAAAAAAAAAATCGTATTCCTCCCATAAACAAGCAGTAGTTTAGAGAAGAAGAAATTAAAGTGTCCTTTGCACATTTAAAAAAAATGTTCAGGGTGCCTGGGTGGCTCAGTTGGTTAAGCCACTGCCTTCGGCTCAGGTCATGTTCCTGGAGTCCCTGGATCGAGTCCCGCATCGGGCTCCCTGTTCGGCGGGGAGCCTGCTTCTCCCTCTGACCCTCCCCCCTCTCATGTGCTCTCTCTCTCTCTCATTCTCTCTCTCAAATAAATAAATAAATAAATAAAATCTTAAAAAAAAATGTTCAATTTTATTATTAACAACAGATGCAAAATAAAGCCATACACTGTGATATTGTTTCCTACCTAGCAGATAGGCAAAAATGCAAAAGTTTATTATACTCTGTTGATTAGGCTGGGGGGAAACAGGCTCTCTCACATGTTTCCATAGACAATGCAGAATGGTATAACGCCTATGAAGGACAACTTGGTGATATCTAGAAAAATTACATAGGCATTTACCCTTTGACTCAGTAGTCCTACTTCTAGGAACCTATTTCAAATATACAATGACAAAATATGAAATTACTTCTTATGCTGAATAGTCTTTGTTTGCCCCTCCCGATTTATTCTCACTTCTCACTCTGCTCTGTGCCCTGCAAGACCAAACCTTGTGAACTATGTCTGTGGTCAGCAAACATTTTTTGCAAAGGGGCAGATAGTATAATATTTTTGGCTTTGAGGCCATATAGCTTCTGTTGCATCTACTAAACCCTTCTGTTATTGCATAAAAGTTTCTACCAATAGTATGTAAATGAGTGAACAAGTTAGCAATAAATCTTTACTTACAAAAATAGGACATGAGCTGGATTTGGCCTGCAGGCCACAGTTTGCTGAGCCCTGGATTACATTAACTAGACTTTTCTGGCTTCAAGTTAGATTTGGCACATAGGAGGTATCAGCAAGAGATTGGAAGGCAGGAGAAAAGTAACCTCAGGGTCTTAATTCTCACCTCCAGCCCTGCCAAAACTACATTCCTCTACATAAGACCCAGCTTCTATACAGCCCTCTCCTATAGCTCTAGCTACCATCTCAATCAACTATAGTACTTGTCACAGTGAGCCTGAGCTGCTGTAATACAATACCATAGACTGAGCAGCTTAAACAACAGACATTTATTTCTCATAATTTCGGAGGCTGGGGAAGTCCAAGTCACCTCAGGATTCAATCATTCCCATTGCATTTTGGTTTCCCAGTGCAGTGACTGCAGCTCCTAACTGTAAAGTCTGGCCCACAGAGAAGAGTGATCAGAGCTCTTCAAGGATGCCAGGGCTCTTCTCACAAATTTATTTCTTACAGAAGTGGGGAAAGGTATGTCCTCTGGCCCCTCCCAGTATGGGTGAGTAGGTCTTAAATGACAAATCCACTTTAACATTCTTATCTCCCACGGGGCCTGGGTGGCTCTGACGTTAAGCATCTGCCTTCGGCTTGGGTCGTGATCCAGGGTCCTGGAATCAAGCCCTGCATCTGGCTCCCTGCTCCGTGGGAAGCCTGCTTCTCCCTCTCCCATTCCCCCTGCTTGTGTTCCCTCTCTCACTGTGTCTCTCTCTGTCAAATAAATAAATAAAATCTTAAAAAAAAAAATTCTTATCTCCTTAAGCCTTTGAATTCTTCCCTCTACAGTAAATCAAAGCAGGTTCAGTTTCTCTAATTCACTCAGTATGGGGCACCCTGGGGTCCACATTTCAGCCAACTAACCAACCAAGTTCCCAGAAAGACACATATTAGCAGAACTGACCCAAGAAGAAATAGTGAATCTGAATAACATATCATTAAAAAAATTTGAATTCATAATTAAAATCTTTTCCAAAGAAAACTCCAGACCATGACGACTTTACTAGTGAATTCACTATAACATTTAAGGGAAAAATAACACTAATCTCACATTTTTCTTTCAGAAAATAGAGGATGTAGGAACACTTCTAATTCTACACGATTGGACATATATGTATCCATATAAAACTCATTTTATATAGTCAGTATTACACTGATCCCAAAATAATAATTATTATAATAATTACTATTTTTATCATTATAACTTACACCTCCTAATTCAGTTTTAATTTTCAATAGAAGTGGAATTAAGGAATTTTGGATATACAATCATTAACTCAGTTCATTTTGATAAGCATTGAGCATTTAGTATGTACAAAACAGGGCACCTGGATGGCTCTGTTGGTTAAGCGCTGGACTGGTGATTTTGGCTTGGGTCATGATCTCAAGGGTCATGGGATCAAGTCCATGTAGGGCTTCACAATCAGCAGGGAATCTGCTTGAGATTCTCTCCCTCTGACCCTTCCCTCACACTCTCTCTCAACTAAATAAATCTTTAAAAAAAAAAACATAATATGTACAAAGCATTATGCTAGAGAGTGGAATAATTCAAAGTCTCTATAAGGCTCCTCTCTCACTCTCTGTCTCTCTCTCTCTCTCTGTTGCTCACTTGCTCACTCACACATGCCATTCCTGTTTTTATTAACAAAATTCTCCATACTAGCTGTGAAAATGAAAGCAACCACTCGCTTTAAAATATTGCTTTACTGTCCATATGCTTCATGGACATTATTTGATTTTGTAACTGCAAGATAAAATGGACAAGTTGATAGTCTGAGTTCTGAAGGAGGTGTTACAGCGGCCCATACAATATAAAAATTTAAGAACCGCATGGTTCACTTTCTCAGTATAGTTTTATGACAGGGTCTTGGTCAACATAACCAGTAACCACATTTTTAGCAATCTGTCTTACAGATATACTTAAAACTAGTAGCGTGAGATTTAATAACTGCATCATTTTGCTTTTGGAAAATTTCCACTCCTAAAACCAAATGTAAAACTCAAGAAAATAGAAAGTACTCTTCTTCTCTTTGGTGAACATTTCTGAGAAGTAGCTGATATTGAGGGCAGAACGAGGCCAGTTGCTTAGAATTATTTACTCTACAGTGGTTCCCCTTATCCGTGGATTTACGGTTTCAGTTATCCATGGTCAACTGCCGTCCACGTGCAGATGATTTTCCTTCTGACTTACGGTCAGAAGGTTACAGTAGCCTCACGTTACATCACAATGCTTATGTCATTCCCCTTACTTCATCTCATCACGTAGGCATTTTATCATCTCACATCATCACAAGAAGGGTGAGTACAGTAGAATATTTTTTTCAGGTTTTATTTATTTATTTGACAGAGAGAGACACAGCGAGAGAGGGAACACAAGCAAGGGAGTGTGAGAGGGAGAAGCAGGCTTCCCGCCGAGCAGGGAGCCCGATGCGGGGCTCGATCCCAGGACCCTGGGACCATGACCTGAGCCGAAGGCAGACGCTTAACGACTGAGCCACCCAGTCTCCCCTAGAATAAGATACTTTGAGCGAGAGACCACTTTGAGAAATTTTTTATTACGGTTTATTGTTATAATTGTTCTATTTTATTATTAGCTATTATTGTGAATCTCCTACTGCACCTAATTTGTAAATTAAACTTCATCATAGGTATGTATTGAGGGGAAAAAAGCCGATAGGGTTCAATACTATCTGCAGTTTCAGGCATCCACTGGGGGTCTTGGAACATTTCCCTCATGGATAAAAAGAAACTACCAAACACAAAATCTGTCTATACTCACTCAAATGCTTCCATGCATGTTTTTTAGTTATAGTTACTACCCCTATAAATTAAAACCATAAAAATTAATGTAGTGGCTGATAACTGGCTGAATGAATAATTATTTTAATAAATCATATCAAATGTATAAACTCTAGAAAAACCAATAGAAATGTGGAATGAATACAGAAATAGCACTTTTAATAGGTAATGAAAACTAGGAAAAAAATATTTTTTTTTTACTATTTTAAAATTCTGTCTTAATTAATAAGGTGGCCCTTAAGCAATGATTTGAAGCTGAATGCACGGTGTGGGAGACGGATGGAAATTTGCATACTGTAAGCTGCTGAAGGTCATTAACAGAGAAATGGATTCTGTAAGTCACACTTTTCAGGTCACAACTTTCCTTTTAACCCTCTAATTGCCCTATATTAGCTTCTCTTCTCTCTGACGATAACAAAATCTAGGAATTAAGTCCTTGTAAGGGAGAAATAGTTCCTCTTGTGTCTCCAGAAAAGTCTGTCATGCATCGGAAACTTCAAAGGCTGTGTGGTTCATCCTGTTCTGGCCTCAGGCCCCTACCATTACTCTGTCCCCTTGCTCTGCCCTATTCAAGACTCCTAGCACGTCTGCTGCTTCATCTCGCAACAGGGCAAGACTTTGGTCTCAATGACGGTCTAGGAAAGTGGCAATCTTAGTGTGTCATTACTACTGTTCACCAAGTATTTTCATTTTTCCCTCCCAGGTATGTTATAGTATTGTTCTTTCTCATCCCCCTTGAAGTTATTTGTGGCTTTGGGCTTGCTTTAGACAATAAAGTTGGAGTGGAAAGTAAGCAAAAGGGATGTATATGACTCTGGACATAAGCTTTAAAAGAGTGCAATCTGTCACACTCTGTTCACTTGGAGTGACTTGCACTGTTCCAGGAAGTGGTTTCTGTCCCAACTTGGCTCCTGCCATCAGGACAACGGGGAGCAGAGCCCATAGCCAGCTTGCCGTGGACAGATAATGTAAGCCAGAAATAAACTTAGTGGTTTCGAGTCATTGAAATTTTCGGGGTGTTTTGTTTGTTTGCGTGTTTGTTTTGGTTTTTTGTTGACTTCAGAATAACCTAGCCCACGCAGACTGATACGTGTATTGAGAGTTCTTACCACACCTCCCACTTACATTCTCTAACCTACCTGTTGGAATGGTGTCACTGCCTCTGTCCTTGAACCTATGCCTTATATTTTAGAAGAAGTTTGTTGCTGTTTCTCTATCTGCATGTACCTATTCTAATTTTCTCTTTCTCTAGGTCCGTGGTTTAATGTAATGTCAGTTATGATTACTTGTCTTTCTTTGATTAGATTAATATGGGTCCAGTGGATGGCTTCTCCATTTAAAAGAACGGAAATGAAATTCTCAGGCTCAGCACAGTAAGAAGCAGCACAAAGTTTGTTCCAAACTCCATACCCTCAACTACCACTTTGAATCGGTGATATCTAGAATATTTGGGTACCTGTATCCCATCAGTTTTGCCTGTTATGGTCTTGGTAGATTGTGAGATATTAAGAGTATACTTTTTGACTCATAAAGGTGATGTGAGGCTTGTCTGTGAATTCACAGTTTTGGCCTCACCTAATACTGCGCAGTTGGCGCTTTGCGTGCCGAAAATAAGCCTGTTGCTGGGCAGCAAATGCCATAGCAGGGCCACTTTCATCTTAGATTCTTTTTTTTCTCATGACGGATGATCGTATGTTTGTGAAAGCTTCAAAATAGAAATTAAGTTATCTGTGACCTTTCCTGGGTCTATTTATGGCAATTATATCTCAACTTCCACAAGGAAACTGATATAAAACAGAGTTTCCAATCTCATCAAGATGCTCTAATGTGCCTTAAAGCAATAACATGTGACTTATATTTTTGCTTTGGAAGCTTAAATATAAATTATATATCATTATCCCAAAGATTATCTTTTGAATCTGACAGACATTACCTTTATAAAATCTTACATGGCTTACGTAAGTTTTAATAAAAATAGTAAATTTTCTCGGGTAGCAGCTAATATGTAATTAGGTTAATCCATTTGAAATTGCCAGCATTTGACAGTTTTTGACCTATAAAAATGGCAATTTCATATGATTCAGCCTAAGAACTTTCTACATATTACGTTATTGCATTTTCCTTTATACACATGATGAAAATGTACAAGAAGAAATTGGTCATTTTCTCCTTCAAACTCTGCTCCTATTTCTATATTCCTCATCTTGATGAATGCACCATTGACTATCCAGTTGTCCAGGTAAACCTGGAAGTTATAATTAAGCCTTCCATCTTCCTCTCCTTTTACATCCAAATGATATGAACTCTATTTTTCCTTAAAACATCCTAAAATTTCTATGCAGGCACCACTGCCATGGCTAGTTCTTTGCCTCAGTGTGTAATCTGTTACAGACAGGGCTGCCCAGGAAGCTGTCTGAGATAGATGGGACACGCAAAAGATGGAGTAGGGAGTGGTCTTGACATTGCTAAGGGAAAAGAAGAAAGCAAGACCAAGCAGAGGGAAAAGCTGGGCTGTGATGTCTTCTCAGGAAAAGCTCTAACAGACCCATGAGGACTTTAAAGCTGAGATGGCCATTTGGAGTTATATTAAATTGGGAGAAGAGTATGAGGCCTTCACACATCTGCACCAGTCATTGAATGTGGCCTGGGCACAGAGTGTAGCCTTGGGAGAGGCCACTCTTGAGCTTTCTAAGATGTCTGGCATCTAAGGGCTGTCTGCTGGCAGCATTCCCAGATGGGAGAATAAAATTTTCAGTTCTAAAGGGAGATTTGGGTGGTATGTCACAGCATCCACTAAAGTCCATCCTTTGCAGTGCTCTGATCCACTTCTTCACATAAGTTCTAGAAGCATTTCCTCCAGGATTTCATGGGGACTATTTTCCTGAGAGAACATAAAAAGGCAGCTGGTCTCCAGGCACAACGGACACTCCAGGCCTCTCTTCTCTGTTATGTGTACCTTCAGCTGCACTTCTGTTAGCCTCCATGTCTTTCCTGCTGGGGTGACCCAGACCCTCCTTCTCAGAGATGTGAGACTATGGCAACCATGCTTTTCTCAGGCCCCAAGTGTTGCACTTGCACTTTCAACATCAAAATGGGGGAAGGGGTTACCAAGAGATGCTCAAGCAGATAACTAGGTGCCAAATCTATTCTTCCCTGTAAGATAACAATAGCCCTGCATTCTCATTGTTAGGGCCAGATACCCTGGCCAAGAGATTGACTCCTTTTTGTGCCTGCTGGCTCCTTAGTACAAGGAGCCTAAAATGCCTAAAGGCAACAGCTATAGCTTCTGGTCCAATAGGACTCTTGCATATCTTCACAGTAGAGTTCTCCTGGGAACCAGGACCTCTAAACTCATAAAGCCGAGAGCTGTGGAAATAGAAGATCCTCCCCAAGCAGGTAACTGGTAGGTCACTTCTGCTCATGGGACTAATGGGTCCCAAACCATTGTATTTCAACTACAGAGCACCCGTAGATAAAGGTCATCAATTAAAGCAAGATTTCTTTAGCTTAAGATTATTGACATTTTGGGCTGGATAATTCTTTGTTGTGGGGGCTGTCCTGTGTAATGCAACATGTTTAACAGTATCCCAGGCCTCTATTAACAAATGCTAACAGCAAACCCCTACTTGTGACCACCAGAAGTATCTCTAGCCTTTGCCAAATGTCTAGAGGGGCAAAATTGCACCCAGTTGAAAAGCAATGATTAAAGTATATACTGGGGGTATTTACTGGAGGATGATATTACATCATTGCAAGATATTGCCTCTGAATTGGCATTCTAGCTGTGTTGTTAGCTTCCTGGGTGGTACAGAATACAATGTGCTCAGGCGGTCCATTGGTCATGCACTTACTTCCACATTTTCTTTGTTATCAAATGGGTTCCTTAGTCTTACACAATGCATGTAGGATGAATGGAACAAATACTATGTAAACCCTTAGATAGCGGCCCTGGCTACTTATTAGGTGCTCATTATACATAAAGATAAATCCATTTTCAGTGATCCCATTTTTGTTTCAATATCAAAAGAAAACCCAAAAAAGATAAATGTCAAGATATTAATACTGATTCTCTGAATAGAGTGGTTATGTGATTTTTACATTTGGCTTAAATTGCATTTTCCAATTTGTAACTAATAACCAGAAAACATTACTATGAAATCAAGACCAATCACAGCATCAACCCACCTTCCTGTCCAGAATTATGTTAGGTAACTAAAAATATATCTTTCAAAGAGTATTTCCATCATATGCTAGAAAACAAGGGTGCCATCTGTGGAACAGAAAGTTCCCAGTAGTAGAAAACAGACGGGATCATACAGACAGAGAATAAGATTGGAAGAAAATATGTACACAAGGAAGTGACTGGAAGGATAAGAGAAGTCCAGAGATACTGCACACTCAGAGTGAACAAACGCAAAGAGCCTACAAGGTATTGAAATATCATCAGGATATGAATTAATTATTTGGAATAGCAGTGGAAGGGTGGATATGGCTCTCCAGGTAACACTTTAACTGCTTTCTAAACCCAGTGCACGGTCTGCCTAGAAGTTCTCCCCGCATGACTACTAGGTGGGAGGGAGAAACAGAATAGGCTCCAGGATTCTCTACAGACCTCCATTAAGAACAGCAGGTCTATAGAGAAAGCGAGAGAATCTGACTCCTCCCTTGACAGAACTGAACCATGAATATTATCCTCTAAAGCATTTCTAAAGAAATGCTCCCATAGGAGGCCAATGCCTGGTAACAGGATATCTGGGAGGAAAGAGGACCCCAAACATCCTTGTGTACCCTGACTGACTTCATGCACTATCCCCTCCAACCACCACCGGGGGTAAGCTGCTGTAAACAGAACCTAGAGTCACCAGGACAGAAGGAAGAATTTTCAAATATTAACATAAAGAAAAAACAAAGTCGCCAAACACTTATGGAAAACCTATGAAACAGAGGCTCCAAACTCAACAGAAAACTCATTATCAAAGGAATCAGTTAATGGGGAAAAAAAGACTCAGTGACTATGTGAGGAATGAGTAGAAGTTACAGAAATGAAAACCAAGAGCCCTGCAATTCAGTAGATTGGCAGCTGGGAGCAACTGACGGCTGACTTCGTGCGGGGGCCCACTGAGCTAAGGAGGTTCTCTGAGAACGTAGTTCAAGAGAAGAATGAGGCAGAAAGTACAACAGGAAAGTTAAAACTGGAGAATACATTCACATGTTGCCACAGCATTCCAAAAAGAGAGAGCAGAGGAAATTATAGTTAAAAGAAGGAGAGGGGAGAAGGAAGAAGAGGGAAGGAAGGAAGAAAAGTAAGTAGTCCAGGAGAAGATCATTTACCAGAGCTGAAAGGCCCACCACTGCCTGAGGTCTGATGTAAAAAGACCCACATACAGACAGCCTACAAATAGTCCAGAGCCGAAGGATAAAGAGCAAATGTCTAAAGACTTTCATAAAAGAAAAAAACAAACATGTAAACATGAAGTAATGAAAATCAAATTAGTGTCGGACTCAAGGCTCCACCTTTTCCTATCCCCCGGGGAACGAGCTCACGCTGTGCTCCTGAGGGGCCAATCTTATAAGACTAAAAAATAGATGGCGCTTCTAGAAGTAGAAATCTGGCCAGACTTGTCACTGCTAATGAGAAAGCTAGAAAATGGTGGGGCAACCATTTCCAAGTCCTGAGAGAAAATTAGCTCAATCAATTCAAAAATTCTAGATCCAGCCAATTTAGTGTGAGAGGAAAATAAAGACATTTTTTCAGACATACAAGAGGCTTTCAATGGCTATGGACTATAACTCCCTTTTGGAAAAATTTCTAAACTCTAGAGAGTAAGAGAAAAATCCAGTTAACAGAAGTAAGCAAAGACATCTGATTTGTTGACATACAGTATTTAACTAAAGCTACTCTGACCAGAGGAAATGTTAAGAAAGGACCGTAGGGCGTAACTGCAAGCAAACTATTGTTGTCTTATTCAAGGGGAGGGCTGTGTAGTTAAGAAATGCACTTGCCTCAGGGTGCCTGGGTGGCTCAGTCAATTAAGTGTCTGCCTCAGGCTCACGTCATGATTTCAGGGTCATGGGCTAGAGCCCCACATTGGGCTCCCTGCTCAGCGGGGAGTCTGCTTCTCCCTCTCCCTCTGCCCCTCACCCCCACTCATGCATATGCACTCTCTCTCTCTCAAATAAATAAATAAAACCTTAAAAGAAAATGCATTCAGCTTCAAGTAATAGAGAAATCCAACTCATGGAGAGAATTTTCTTATAACAATTCTGGAGAAAAGAAGCTGCTAGATATTGGCCCAGAAGTTTGATGATATGTCAGGAGAGTTGCCTCTACAATTCTCTCAGCCTTCCCCTCACTCTGAGCATCTCATGGTTGCAAAGATGCCTACTGTAGCTCCTGATGGCACAGCCACACTGATGTAACAACAAGCAGGGTGGATGACAAGTATTTCTGTCCCTCTTGAGGGACGCCTGGGTGGCTCAGTCGGTGAAGCGGCTGCCTTCAGCTCAGGTCATGATCCTGGGATCCTGGGGTCGAGGCTCGCATCAAGCTCCTTGCTCCACAAGGAGCCTGCTTCTCCCTCAGCCTGCTGTGCCTGCCGCTCCCCCTGCATGTGCCCTCTCTCTCCTGACAAATAAATAAAATATTAAAAATCAGATGATTTCTAGTTTATTTTATTGGCCACGAGTCAAGTCATGTGACCACTCCCAGCTGGAAGGGAACCTAGAAAAAGAGTATTTAGCTTTTACCACCTCTATACCCAAGAAGGCAAGGGAGAAGTGGTTTGGGAACAACAATGGATCATTCGACCAGGTGTTGGCTACTGCTACAGACTTTTTTCTCTGGTGGTGCCCATGGTTTTTGGTCACACTCCTTCTCCATTGGTCACACTCCTTCTCCCTTGGTCACACTCCTTCGAAGAATGAAGAGGTAGACCAGACAGAGTGGTGTGCAGCAAAGCAAGGTTTATTGAGTGATAGCAAAGTGATAGTACAAAACTCCCAAGTGGGGCGGGGGGTACCTGAGAGGGTGGCCATGGGAGTTCCTAAGTCTAGGGGTTTTTATGGGCTTGTTGGCGGGCTCTTTTAATCTGATTAACCTTCCCTGTGACTGTCATCCAATCAGGTTTTTGTCACATGGGAAAGGGTGGAGGGCTCCTTCCAAGGTGGTGTAAAATCCTTTTAAGGGTGGTTTCCTCTTGAGGGGGTGGGGAGGGCGGGGGCTTGTCCCTGCCTGCCTGCCTGCCTGCATGTGGACTATCCTTCATCACTACAGAGGCTAAAGATGCTGATTCACTATAGATGTTGGTAGTGAAGGGGATCCAGATATGCCACCCCAAAATAAGCAATCTTAGCCCAAGGATTATTTTGAACTGAAGGCAATTAAGGATCAATATAGGAAGAGTTTTCTGCCCTCTCCTTATCTGCCTGAAAGCAGGCCATAAATTCCCCACCCCCTCCCGCCCCCCCACCCAACCTGGACCAGGAGAGGAGAGGGACATTCATCACCAGAGATGGAGAGCCAGCACCGAGAGCAGTCTGCACAAAGCTTCTGAAAATAGCCCTTATCTTCCACTAGCTCCCCCCTGTATTTCCTGCTCACTTCCCCACAACTTACCATCCTGGAAGCCCAGATCCTCCTCATTTTATTTTAATTTATTTTTAAGATTTTTTAAGTAATCTCTACACCCAACATGGGGCTCAAATCCACAACCCCAAGATTAAGAGTTGCATGCTCTACCAGCTGAGCCAGCCGGGTGCCCTTTTTGTTTTGTTTCCAAACCTTCCTTCTTTTGTTAAGAAGAGTACAACTGGGTATTTACCGCAAAGATACAAATGTAGTGATTTGAAGGGGTACATGCACCCCAATGTTTATAGCAGCAATGTCCACAATAGCCAAACTATGGAAAGAGCCCAGATGTCCATTGATAGATGAATGGATAAAGAAGATGTGGTATATATACACAAGGGAATATTATGCAGCCATCAAAAAAAAAAACCCACCCAAATCTTGCCATTTGCAACGACATGGATAGAACTAGAGGGTGTTATGCTAAGTGAAATAAGTCAATCAGAGAAAGACATGTATCATATGATCTCACTGATATGAGGAATTCTTAACCTCGGGAAACAAACTGAGGGTTGCTGGAGTGGTGGGGGCTGGGAGGGCTGGGGTGGCTGGGTGATAGACATTGGGGAGGGTATGCGCTATGGTGAGTGCTGTGAATTGTACAAGACTGATGAATCACAGACCTGTACCTCCAAAACAAATAATACATTGTATGTTTAAAAAAAAAAAAAAGTAGGCAGGGAAAAATGAAGGGGGGGAAATCGGAGGGGGAGGCGAACCATGGGAGACTATGGACTCTGAGAAACAAACTGAGGGTTCTAGAGGGGAGTGGGTGGGGGGATGGGTTAGCCTGGTGATGGGTATTAAAGAGGGCACGTATTGAATGGAGCACTGGGTGTTACACACAAAGAGTGAATCATGGAATACTACATCAAAAAGTAATGATGTAATGTATGGTGATTAACATAACATAATAAAATTAAATTAAAAAAAAAAAAAAAGAAGAGTATGTCAGCTCCCAAGTCTATAGTCTCCCAAACTACTTCTTTTGAGTTTCACTTCTTTTCTGTGAACACCCACATACATAAAAATATTAATAAATTTCTTTTTCTTTTTTTTTTTTTTTAAGATTTTATTTATTTGACAGAGAGAGAGAGCATGAGCAGAAGCAGAGGGACTGGCAGGGAGAGGGAGAAGCAGGCTCCCCACTGAGCAAGGAGCCCAACGACGTGGGGCTCAAACCCAGGACCCCTGGGATCATGACCTGACCTGAAGGCAGATGCTTAACCAACTGAGCCACCCAGGTGCCCCAATAAATTTATTTTTCTCCTATTAACCTTTGGTCAATAAAATTCACAGGCCCTCAGTACTGAATCTAACTGTATAGAGGAAAAGGTTTTCTTCCCTAACAATAGAAGAGTATAAATTCAAATGAATGTTTATAAATCAGGATAACAACAAATATAAACATCTGGAAAAAAAATCTTATTAGCAACAGGGTGCCAAATACCTACCTTCTAACAACCAAAAAGGGAACTATGTAGTTTGTCCTGCCATTTGGAGCTGAGTCTGAGACTCCAAAGGTGTAAGAATGAGATGGTCCTTGTATTATTTCCTCATGTGAGTAGACTAAGTTATCTACAAGACTCTTTTTTTTTTTTTTTTTTGCTGAATGTCATACACAGAGTTGAATTGTTCAGAATTTTGAGAACCAGGAGGATGAAGAAGAAAAAAGAGAAGAAATTAGAAATACTGTAGACTTTTAAGTATTTTCACCATCTACCCCAGAAATGTTTTCTGGTACTCTAAACAAGTGAACTCCAATAATGTGTGTGTTTAAACATTTTATTTATTTATTTTAGAGAGATAGGGAGAGTGTGTGAGCAGGGGGAGGGGCAGAGGGAGAGGAAGAGAATCTCAGGCAGACTCCAGGCTGAGCCGGGAGCCTGATGTGGGGCCTGATCTCAAGACTCTGAGATCATGACCTGAGGCAAAATCAAGAGTCAGATGCTTAACTGCCTGAGCCACCTAGGCGCCCCCCCACCATGTATGTGTGTTTTTAGTTTTTAAATATAATACGTGAACTATTATATGCCCAGTCTGCTCCAAGGCGGCGTTCTGATTCAGCGATACAAGGCATTAAGATGGGAAGGCTGCCTGAAAATAAAAGATTGTTCAGGGATTTCTTTGTACCGTGATTGTTCACCCTTGTGATTGTGAATGGAATTCAAATCATTTTAAGCAAGCAAAGGAGTTCTGAATCACCTTGAATGCTACCTTGCAAATCTGCAGCAACAAACAGGAGGGCCAAAAGGTTAAAAACTCTGATGAAATTTTTAATGATAAAGATTTTCAGTTGAATTTAAAGTCTTTAATCATAATGAATTTTAGGTGAAAGAAATTACTTGCTGTTCTTGTGACTTATAATAATCCTCAGGCAAAAATTATTTTTTTAGAGATTTTATTTATTTATTTATCTATCTATCTATTTATTTATTTATTTATTTGAGTGGGGAGGGGGGAAGAGCACAGAGGGAGAGAGAGTCCAGGGAGAAGCAGACTCCCCGCTGAGCAGAGAGCCCAAAGAGGGACTCGATCCCAGGACCCTGAGATCATGACCTGAGCCGAAGGCAGACACTTAACTGACTGAGCCACCCAGGTGCCCCTCAGGCAAAAATTATTACGACCTATTTACCACACTAATATTTTTCATGAAACGGCCCCCTCTTTTTTTATGCATAAGATAAAGTCTCTTTTAATTTTGCTTATGTGGTGTTATCATTTGAGTTTACCATTTCTGTAGCATAAAACAAACATAACCTTTACTTGAAGCATATTTAAATGATGTCAAATCTAATAAAATTAATGGCCCAATTCTTTGCAATCGTTCCAATATATTTTCTTTCTTAAACCAAAATTATGAGTAAAAATACCATTTCTTTTTAAATGATTTCACGTAATAAAAATATGAAGTCTAGATTAAATTGATCTTTTTACTACTGTTCATTCTGCTATATTCCCTTTATGAAATTGATGTTTCATGTTCAATTGTTTAATTTCAACTGAAATTGGAAAACCAAAGCATCTTAGGCTATATAATAATAAAATTACCTTACCCCGGTACAGTTTCATATTTTTCAAAGCACTTTCCCATTATTGAATTTTGTCTCACAACAAATCTAGTTATTATTATTTCCCTTTTGATATATAAGGAAAATGAAGCACCAAAAGGTTAAGTGACTTGTTTTTAGTTACCTCATTTAAATAGTGATAAAGCAAAGGCTGGCACTGAGTATTTCTGTGTCTCTCATAGAGTTCTTTGCTTTTCTATTTTATGAGTCCTGGTATTTTCAAGAACTGAGCTGGGAGCATTTCCCTCCAGCTGAACTCTAAGCTCTTCAATGGAGAGTTCAAGGAGATTGTCCGTTCTTGGCACAACCTTCCAAATTCCACAAGAGAATGTGGAAACTATAATGAGACGGGCAATCTAGTCTTGGGGGGGGAATGACAAAGTTTCATGTTTATACCTCTTTCGCCGGGAATCAGATAAATGTACCATCTGATGAATGGATCAAGCTTAAGTCCAAGAAACAACCTCATGAAGTAGCAGGCTAGAAATTGATGGTTAACCCAGTGTCCGTGGATGATTTTATAAAGTGGAGGTGTACCTCAAGGAAGATCAGAGGTCTAAGGTACAGAATAACAGGTTAAATCAGGGTATTTTTCTGTCTTTCAGCAGCTGACGTAGAGTCCTATCAAGTGGAAGCTACATATTACTAGAAAATATATTTTTAAAAATTTTTTAAAAGATCGAAAAAAAATTTTTTTAATTTTTAATTTTTAAGTAATCTCCACACCCAACACGGGGCTCAAACTTACAACCCCGAGATCAAGAGTCGCATGCTTCACCGACTGAGCCAGCCAGGCGCCCCTAAAAATATAAACATTTTTAAGGCACCCAGTAGTAAAGACTGGAGGGGAAGATTTGGGGATGAAAATATACATTTCAAGGCCTAGCATTCAGAATGATTCCAGGTTTCAAGGCCTCAAAGGTCTCCTGTAACTTAAACAGGTACCTGGGAATATGGATATCCAGAGAGACAGGGATTTGTCAGGGGTAGCATATCCATCTGGCCATACAGGTAACAGGGGAGACAAGGTCTCAGCCCAGCTTCCAGAACTGGAGAGACTGTGCCAAGATGGATTCAAACAAGATGATGCTCTGGAACAAAGTCAGAAAGATAATCCAGATTGTGGTGGGTAGTTACAGGAGCAATTTACAGTAAGATTTTTCTGAAGAAACTTGGGTAGCTAAGAGACAGAAGCAAGATGGATAAGAAATTTGCCAAACTTTTACAACTGGTAAGGATAATTTAGAATGAGGAAGGACGGGAGAGATTTGGTTGCTTTCAGGTTACACGTAAACCCAAAAGGGAGTTTGCATAGGGAAGTTCCGCTTCAAACTTGGGAAACTACAGTTCTTATGGTTCAACCCCCCCCTCCGCTGCCCCTGCTCCAGGCCAGTTCCCCAGAGGAAGAATTCCCCAAGAAGTCTTCAGCTTCAGGCCCTGTTTAGACTCCATCCACTAAGGACAGATGGTGCAGGCTGCCTATTCCTGGACAGGACCAAAAACAAGGAGGGCCAGGACTCTCTGGGGAGAAATAATCAGCTTTTTTTTTTTTTTTTTCTATTGTGGCAGGGTAGGTATCTCAGAATAGATCATATCAAGAGGCAAACTCTACTCTGGTCTCCCAGAAACTGAGGCCAAGAGCTAAGGCAGGAAGCTACTCTAGTTTGTTGGGTATTTATTCATGGGTGTTCCAGCTGGTTAGGCTAAACTGCCTTCCCAGGACCCTTTCCCCTGACTGGAGGCAGGGAGCCTCAGGGAGGGGCTGATGGAAGCCCAGCATAGCCCTCATAGACAACAGGGTGGGGGTGAGAGCAGCAAGCACAAGAGTCGAGTGTCCAGGCTTTGATGTAGTTGAGAACCCGGACTGGGCTTTACACCTACTCTCCCAGGCATGTTTATGTCCCTGGGCTCCTGTAATTATCCACTTCTGCAAGAACTATAGAATCTCCAGACGGCGAGGTGGACTACGGTGGGGAAGATGCCCTCGGGGAAGAGGTGAAAACATTTTCAGTACCCACGACCTCACCCATCCTAGCAGGAGTGGCTGAGCCCTGAGGCTTGAGAAGCGCTTATAAATCTTGTGTTTTTCTTCCATTCATTCAACCTAAAGGGACAGAGTTTATATAAATGTCAGGTTGGAAATATTTTCTTAGGGAAATATATAGTACCTGGGAAAAAAAATGCTCTTTGCAGCTGGCAGGAGAATTTCCTTTGTAGGAAAAGACAGGTTCCTTAAAGAGATGCCAGTAGCAGGGTCCTAAAAATCTTCCTGTTTATCTCCCAAGACTCCTGAAGTGGGAAGTAATTTACATAATGTGAAGGGAGGAAAGGGGCAGGCATAGGTGCGGGGAGAGGCATGTTTCCAGAAAGAAGACAGCATAGTTAGTGGCCCAGCCTAACAGGTTTGGGGGAAATAGTACCAAATCCTTGGCTAAGTCACATACAAAGTAAAATTCCTCCACCTCTGCTGTGAAATTACTTGTAAATCTAACATTTCTTGCTAACGCCTTTGCAGGGGTTTGGTTTTGTTTTTTTGTGGGAGGAGTTCAGAGGGACAAGTGTGTGCCAGGCACTTGAGTTACCCCAGGAAAAATAAAATGCTTCAGGAATACAGCTGTTGATCCCTGTCTTGAAGTGCTTATAAAATACCTTGTAGTTTAAAAATGTTCTCATAAAATCATTATTTTCTGTAAATAGGGCAGTATCAATACTTTCCATTTTGCAGATGAGGAATGCGGCTTCAGAGATAGTAACTCGGCCAAGTGAAAAGTAACTGGAGCTTTGATTCTTTTTTTCTTATTGAAGGCACCTGCTGAATTTTTTTTAATGACTTTATTTTTTAGAGTGGCAAACTTGAGTGGAAGGTACAGAGACTTCCCATACACCCCTTGTCCCCACATATGTGCATCCTCTCCCCTTATCAACAGCTCTTACCAGAGTGGTACATTTGTCACGATGGAGCCTGGGGGCATGGGTGCCATAGCGCTTGGCTCCCGGGGAGGTGGGGAGGTGGGGGGAGGGTTGGGGGGGCAAACAGATCAGGTTCCACCACTCACTGCTGACAAAATCCAAAGGCAGAGAAACCGGTGGTGGTGAAACAAGAAAGCAACGTATTTTAAGTAAGGCCAACACCAAGAAGACAGCAGATGTCTCAAAAAGTCTCTCCAAGGGACGCCTGGGTGGCTCAGTCATTAAGCGTCTGCCTTCGGCTCAGGTCATGATCCCGGGGTCCTGGGATCGAGCCCCACATCGGGCTTCCTGCTTGGCGGGAAGCCTGCTTCTCCCTCTCCCACTCCCCCTGCTTGTGTTCCTTCTCTCGCTGTCTCTCTCTCTGTCAAATAAATAAATAAAATCTTAAAAAAAAAAAAAAATCTCTCCAAAATGACAAAAATACTTTCAGGTTTATGCAAGGAAAATGTGGGGCAAAGGTGGGTGGGTAAGAGCAGGTAGGCAGTGAAGGTTAAATCAGTCATCCTCTTGGAGTCAATCTCAGGCGGGGTCTTGCTGGCTCAGAACAGTCCTTATTGCTGGAAGAGGTAGTTTCAGTTCCCATCTAGGGAAGCTTTGTGTGCCTGCCCCCGCCCAGGGTCTTTTGCCTGAATTAGGAGATAAGCTGGAAAGAAGAATTTAATCAATTAGGAAGAATCTAATAAACTGAGGTCAAAATGGAGGTAGTTGAAGTCCTCTTTCGATAATCAATGAACCTACACTGAGGATCACGATCACCTAACATCCATAGCTCACATTAGGGTTCACTCTTGGTGTTGCACATTCTATGAGTTTGGACAAATGTATAATGACATGTATCCATCATTATAATATCATACAGAGTATTTTCACTACCCTACAGATCCTCTGTGCCCTCCTACTTATACCTACTCACTCCACACCCAGCAACCACTGATCTTTTGACTGTTGCCATAGTTTTGCCTTTTCCAGAATGTCATATAATTAGAACCATACAGTATGTAGCCTTTTCAGTTTGGCCCCTTTTATGTAGTAATAAGTATTTAAGATTCCTCCATGTCTTTTCATGGCTTTGGACTTTGATTCTTGTCAATTAATTGTTGGTTATAAGGAGTCAAACCTACTCATACTTGTTAAAAGGTGTCAGCAGTGTGCTGGGAAATGTTAACAATTAGGTCTCTAAGAGAGAAGAAAAGACCAGGATTTGTTTCCACATGGTAAATACTTTTCACCTGTGGCTGATTTCAAACTACCGGTGGTGACGTCCCTGAGTGCAGAGTTGGGGAAAGGTGCACCGAGTCGGCAAGAGCAGGGAAGTATGGGCTCTCACATTCCACTGGGCCTTTTATAGTAAGGACATAATAGGCAGGTCTCAGGGACATCCAAGGAGGAGCAACAAATGATAGCTAGGACTTTCTTTTAAAGCATTTGATGAGGAATCTTGTACCCTTTTTTGCTTTGCTTTGGACAGATTCACTGATCTTAATCATGCCTCTGCCAAGTTTATCTTGCTAAAGTATGACTTTCAGAGTACAAAACAAAAAAGAGAAGTCGTGTGCAGAGTCATTCGCTATGGTATCTTTCTCTTTGAAGAGACTAAGTAGGGGCAAGCTGCTGCAGTTCATGGAGTACAGAGGCGGAAAATATCAATGCTCTCCTGCGTTACCCAGTGGTATGTCATGAAGGACAGCCACCTAGGAAAATCCAGGTCAAGATCATGCAGCAAGAAGAACTAAAGTTCACAGCAGACTATTTCTCTTTTCCAAGTTCTACAACTTTTATCACAGCCATGGTGACAATTCTCTTGTAAGAGCCTTTTGGAATCTCCTAAGCCATGGTGGTTGGAAAAGCCAAGTGCAAGTTTCTGAAACTACCCCTGCATTCAGCAGACACAGTCAGGGACCTTGGGAAGGAGCCCCTGTGCACCCGTGCCTGCTGGCTCCTAGGGCTTTTCTTGCAGCATGGAGTACAGACCAGGGAGCAAACTCGACTGAGACTGGTTCAAACTAGTCTGAGACAATGATGGCCCCCAAGTTTAACCTTTCACTACCTTTTACCCTCATTATAATGCTAAAAAAAATCACACCCAGAGGTGGAGACTTAATATGCAAATGGAAACATAGGATATAAGAAGAAAAGGTCTCAACTACACCTCCACACCCAATTCCCTGTATTTCCCCCACCCCCAGCCACTGAGCCAGCACTCCTTTCCCATCTTGGGTCCTTAAAAACTTCCCCTGGCTGTTGTTCTGGGAACTAGTCTGTCACTTTTGTCCTGGCTGTGTCTCCCTTCAGCAGCAGATGTTGCCTGAATGAAGCCCTGCCTACACCTTTAAATTTGGGGTCCACCCTTGTTTCGACCATTGCTGGGCCCAACAACCTGAGTCCAGTAACACAACCCCAGAGAGCAAGTTGAAGGCAATCTATACCTCAAATGGAATGGCAGAAATTCGTGTCATCCTCAGAGTCTTAAAAGAGGGGCCCCATTATATTCTCATTTAATTCACTGGTATGGCCCCTACAAAAATCAGGTTGATCCCAGCAAATGATAGTGGACCACCATAAAACAGACTAAGGTGGTAGCTTTATTCACAGCCGCTGTGTTGTATGTGGTGTTGCTATGAGAACAAATCAACACAGCTGCTATTGACCTGGAAAATGATTTTTAAAATCATTATCAGAAAAGAGGACCAAAAACACTTTTCATTCACCTGGATGAAGAGCAGTGCACGTTCCAAGTCTTGCCCTAGGTCTTTGTTAATCTTCCTGCTCTCCGTTACAATAGATTCTAAAGGGACACTCCAGGAACATCATGCTGGTCCACTGGCGAATGACATCATATTAATCAAACTAGTGAGCATGAAGTGGCAAATGCTCTGGATGCTCTGGTAAGTCATATGTGAATTGGAAATTAGATAAACCTTAGAAAAATTCATGGTACATCAGTGATATTTTTATGGTCCAATGTTTTGAGGAATGCCAGGACATTCCTTCAATGCTAAAGGACAAGAAAGCATTGTTCTATAACAAAGAAAAAGGCACAACACTTAGCCTTCTTTGGATTTAGGAGATATCCTATTAGTTGGGTTAACTAACTCAGATTCCTTGCTCCCTGGTGGCAAAATTCAGACACTTTTCACTCAGTCTCTCAGAGGACCCCAATCAGGATTGAGCCCCAGTCATCCACAAGAGTAAATCATTTTTTGGCTTTTACCCTTCTCTCTGCACCATGCCCTACAATGCTAACTAGCATCACCTCCTAAATAATTATACCCAATAGTAGGATCTGCTATTGAAGGGACCGAAACCAAGACACGGGTAGAAATGAGGGAAGTAATTACAAAGTTATTGTCATCCAGACAGAAGATAATGATGGTTCAATTAGAGGGATAGCAATGCAAGTAATTGGATGTGATCAGGAGTGGTTGAATTCTGGATGTAGTTTGAAGTTCGATGTGTGAAGCTGGATGTATGCTATGAGGAAAAGAAGGAGCCCAGGATGTCTCCAGAGATTTTGCCTGGATTAACTCGAATGATTGAGTTTCTTTCAAGTGAGATGGAAAAGACTTCAGGAGGAGCAGACTTTCTAGGGAAGATACAGAACTCAATTTTGGTCAGCTTAACATTGAGATACCTAGTAAATATTCAACAGATGCTTTCAAATAGGCGGTTGGATACATGAGTCTAGAATTCAGGGGGAAGGCCCACAGAAGAGATATGATGAGAGTCATTAGAAGAAGGATGTTATTTCAAGCAGTGAGATCACCAAAAGGGAGAAGGAGTAGAGGAACAAGGCATGAGCACTGGATCCCCCAGTGCTATAGAGAAAAGAGAAGGAACAGGCAAAGGAGATTAAAAAGAAGCTATCGGTGGCATAGAAAGAAAACTCAGGAAATGAGATGTCCAGGAGGCCAATGAGACAAAAAAAAATTTGTATATTAAGGAGGAGGGAGTGACCAGCTGTATTAAATGCTGCTGATAAGTCAGGTCAAATAAGGACTGAGTGTTTATGAGTGTGTTTAGCAGTGGGAAGATCAGTTTGAGCCTGATGATAAAGTTTTGATGCCTAAAACCCTTCATGAATTAAATGAGTTTCAGTGGATATCTGAGCATTCCTGGGGCTGAATACAATCCAGCCTTCCTCAAGAAAATGGGGAGGATATGTATGGAAAGAAGGAAGGACTTTTAAAATGAATTCTGGCCCTGGGTGGCTCAGTCGGTTAAGCGTCTGCCTTTGGCCTGGGGTCCCGGGATCGAGTCCCGCATCGGGCTCCTTGCTCAGTGGGGAGTCTGCTTCTCCCTCTGCCTGCCACTCCCCCTGATTGTGCTTGCTCTCTACCTCTCTCTCTCTTTCTGACAAATAAATAAATAAAATCTTTAAAAAAATAAATAAAATGAATTTTGGCTACTTTGCAATTTTGCCTAGGGTCAGCCATGTCATTGGCAATAAAACATTGGGAATAATATGAATGGCAAATGAGCAAAATCCCCTGGGTGCCCTGAGGGGTGGGGGTGGGGAAAATACAATAACACTAGAATCTCCTGGCAGTCATGCTAGATTAATTTACTGAATGCTTTTGTGATAGATTTTGCTGTAAAATATATTGGATCATAGATTCTACTGAACAATAGTACTTACAATTTCCAATTGTAGAGTGTTTTTGGCTTATTATAATCAATGGCGGTGCCCCTAGATACCTTGGAAATGATGGCTTGATTCAGGATAGCACAACCCTCTGATAATAATGCTGCAAGTCGTCTGACAGTAAACCTCAATTGTTCAATGAGAATCCAGGAGGGATAATGCTAAAAGGCTTACACACAAAAAGCAACTGACTCCCAGAAAGTAGGAGGCAAAATAAGTCTACGTAATCATTTCATCCATTCTCTACATTGCAAAACGTTGTTCTGTGTCTAGTTGTACTCTGGTACAAATGATGGATTTTTCTTTCTCTTGCGATAGCATTTGAATTTGGTCCAGGAATTACCTCTAGCTTACTTTACCAGCATGCAATGTCATCTCTCCTGATGGAAAATGCTGCCTACTGATGTTTGCATTTCTTCACCCACTATCCTCTTGGCAGTAATTGCACTTGAGATAAAAATAGTCTCTACCTATAGGGTTGTGGAGGATCATGTGATTTAATCTAGCATACTTAAATCACGTAGAACAGTACTTGGGAAAGAGCTTGTGCTGTAAGTGTGAGAGCTACCTCTTATATTTACCTTCATACAGCAATGCTTCCATCTCTGCATTGCCTACCATTACATGGATTTCTGGGACATGTGGCCATGACTGATTATAAAATATAGATCTTATCACATCATTGTGAGAATGAATACTTCTAATTCTAAAATGTATGAACGTGTGGGAAATGATGATCCTGAAATTTTCAGAAACCCTATAAATTCTGAAGACAAAGATGAGTATGAGCCACTCTTGTTCCAAAGGCCTGAATCAGACCTTGGAATCTTAAGATCTCTGAGCCTATGAGAAGCAATTGACATGCTAAATGAGTATTTACAGCAATTGCATACTTCTAAGAAAAGTAAGATGCATATCCTTCTGCCAACCCCACTACTCAGACTCAGCAGGTTGTCTTTGGTTCACATGGGTCACTGCTTATTGTCCAAGGCTGAATTTTCTTTGTGAAGAGGCTTTGTTGGTAACATGAGCACTGAGATCCTTGCAGAGGCATTGGTCATTCTTTTTCGAGCTCCTAATGCTGCCCTGGGATGCAGTGAGGAGGTGGAATGCAGGTCTTCTACTTCCAGAACCCCAGACCACCAACCCTTCTAAGAGCATCTTTCAGTTTTTGTCACATCCGGTTCCTGGTTGCAGAGTCTCAGAGCCCATCCTCTCTCTTGGACTCTTTTATAAAACAAAATGTTCTTAACTCTGCAAGACAAGCCCCAGCTCCCCATTCAACCAAAAACCCAACTGAGACTGAGAAAGGTTTGGAAAGGAGGAAAAATACCTCTTATGCTTCTGGTCCATCTACAGCTATACAAACAAAACTCAAATTTTTATCTCAATGAATTATTCCAGCACATCATAAAATGGGCCATAGGATCTCTTGCCTCTGGCCTTCACACATGTTGCTTTCTCTGCCTGAAATATGCATGTTTTCCCTGCCTCCTTACCTGGCAAACTCCTACTCACTCTTTGCATCTTAGTTAAAACAACACTTAGCAAATTTAAACTGTGCCTTGATTATTTTTAAACATCAACACATTGAAAATTTTAAGAACATAAATCTACTTTCATACATGATGCTCACTAGCATAGTTTAAAGTGAGGACGGGGTGGATTTCTGGGACATGTGGCCATGTCCCAGATCATCATAAAGATGACCTGTGAATAAGCCAGGTTTCTCTTCAAGGGCTCAGTCTTCCTTCCGGCAACCTCCTCCTCTGAAGGACAACCACCTCATCAAGGAGATTTCGTTTCCTTCATCCCTTCCCAAGGATCTGGAAATCATTCCTTTACATCTAAGTGGAAATGTAAGTTGATATGTTAAATCTCCCAGGGCATTTGCAGATTAAACCTAGGTACTCTTGTGCTATGAGAGGCTTTGCTCCCAAGGAAAGTGATGTCAAGCAGCAGAGAGGATTTTCCTTATTTCAGTACAGAACTAGTGACTTTGGGCCTGCCCTAACTTCTATGAGTAAAATAACACTAAATGTATTTCAATTGTCCCTAGGATTATTTTGAAAACCAAATGAGATAATGTATTTCAAAGTAACCATAAACTATAAAGTATTACACAAATGTTAGTGCTATTATTAGTAAGTTTTACAAATTAAGTATTCATTGGCATTCAAGGCAAATCTGGAGATTCCTTATTCATAAGTCCCAGATCTCTCAAAGTTGCTAAATTCTGTTCTGCATTCAGTAGAGCTTGGAGTTCTAGGTAGATTTAGGGACAGGTTCTGAATATTTTCATAAAGCAAGGAAGCATTTTTTTTTTTTAAGAATAAAATGATGCATGTGTTTCATAATGATCTTTTAAAAAATATTTTTTTATTTTCTCTTTTGCCTCATTGGGAAACTTTTGAGCCTTTCTTACTTTTGTCCCAGAAGAACATTTTATTTTCCTTTGTGACTTGAAATATTTTTTTCCTTATGGACCCAAGAGCTGAACTTTGATGTTTATTAAAATAACTCATTTCTTCATTTTCAGTAAAAATTGATTAGATCCTCCCTTACCTCCTAATTAATTTTTTAAAATTTATTTACTATGTCATATAAGTGAACTACACAGGTCTATAGAGGTTTATCTTTTATTTATTCATTTATATTTATTTATTTATTTATTTATTTATTTATTTATTTATTTGAGAGAGAGAGAGAGCGAGTGCGCACAAATGGGGGAGGGGCAGAGGGAGACGGAGAAAGAGAATCCCAAGCAGACTCTTGGCTGAGCGCAGAGCCAGAGGCAGGGCTGGATCCCATGACCCTGAGATTATGACCTGAGCTGAAATCAAGAGTCAGACGCCTAACCACCTAACTGACTGAGATACCCAGACACTCCAAGGCTTATCCTTTAAAAAACTACTTTTTTCTGCCAAACCAAATGTGTGCAGTTGGAACATCAGCATATATTTCATATTTGTTGCATATCACTAAGGCACTATATTTTTCCTTTTATCAAATGTTATGAATTTGCATGATTAAAAATGATTTTTGTCCACCCATATCGAAATATTTTTTTTGAAGATTGGTCTTTGTTTAAAGTGGTCTTTGTGAATCTGTTTTTCTCTGAAGCCAGAAACTGTTTAAGAAAGCAGGCAGTGAATTATGCTAGTTTGAGAAAAGAAGCAAAAGAATCTGTTTATTTTCTGTTAAAATGATATATACTAGGTAAGCGTTTGGCTGTTCATGTGCCTAGGTCAGAGGCTAGGCCCTCTCAACCAAAATCAAATGAGCCACTGAGCTTTGCTCATACCAATGCACTCAAGCACAATAACCAACCAACCAAATAAATCCATCCATCCGTCCGTCCATCCATCCATCCTCAAACTACCTACATCATTGTTCTGAGTGTCAGAAAACTGGACTGCAGTGTCCCACATTTACACTCTGAGAGTGTTGGCCATTTTTTCCTCTATTTTCATTCATTTATTCATTCGCTCATTCATCCAACAAATATTTTTGGCTCCCTATGTGTCAGGTACCCATTTAGATGAACAAGTGCCTGATCCAGGCATTCAGATGAATGAGAGAGACAAGATCCCCTGCTTTCATGGAGATTATGATCAAGTGGGTAGAAGCAGGTAATAAACAAGTAAATAAAATGAGATCGTGAAGCAGGTAAATGAGTGAGACTGATTGGCATAGGAAGGGAGGGCAACTCATTTAGAGTGTCTGGCCAGGAAGGCCTTTCTGAGGACATGAACTTTGTTTGAAGCTCTGAAGAATAAGAGGGAACCAGTCATACAAAGAACGAGAGGGAGAATGTTCCTGGCCCAGGGAACAGAAATGCAAAGTCCCTAAAGGAGGAACAGACTTGGCCTTCTCCGTATTTCTGCAAGAAGCCAGTGTGGCTGCACTTCATTGAGCAGAGGGCAGAATGGTAGGACATGAATTTAGAGATGGAAGAATGGGCTGCATTGTGAATCTCATGATGACCAAAGTAGGGGTGGTTGAGTTTTATTCCAAGTGGAAGAAGAAGCCATAGGGGAGTCTTAAGCAGTGGAGTGACAGGGTCTATTTTACATTTAAAGCACTGCCTGGCTGCTGTGCAGCAACTGAATTATGAAACTGCTAGAACAGAAGTAGAAAAACTAATGGTGGGATTATGGCCCTGGTCCAAGTGAGAGATGGCGAGGACCAGGGTAAGAGCAGGGAAGACAGAGATAAGCTAATGGATTTGTGGTACATTTGAAGGTGTACATTAGTGGTACAGTTGGCAAAATGTTGATTAGATTAGATACTGAGAAGGGGATGAGGGAAAGAGAGAAATCAAGAATATCTCCTAAATTTTTGAAATGATGCATTACGTTGATGGCAGGGCCATTTACTGATATTGGAAGGCTAAGGGAGGGATATATTTTTGATGCACAATCAAGAGTTCTGTGAAGAGCATGAAATCCAGGTAGGAGAAAGTAAGGTACTAGAATAATGTATTTACCAGGTTACATCAATCAGTGTTACCAAACTGCAATTAAGGAGGAAAGAAACACGTTCTTCTAGAGTTATCTTTTTTGTTCATGGAAGAAGACTAAAAAATAGGCACGAACAATTTAATGCACTGTAATTTGGGGAGGGCAGTGATCATGTTGAGGTGCAGAACACATGGATTTACAGCACTTTTTATAGTACATTATAAAATATTGATATATTTAATTTCATTGTATAAGTCAGGAAATATTTTACTAGCAGATATATATATATAATATATATAATATATATAATATATATAATATATATAATATATATATAATATATATATAATAGAACTTGAAAGTGCTTGGTATAATACTATACTATTACTACAGTATAATACTATACTATACTATAATAATGTACTATTATATGCTCAAGAAATATGTGTTGAATGAATGTAAATATAACAATATAAAAGAATCACAAGTACATGTACTTATGAAAAAAGCCACTAACTAAGCATCATAAACTATTTAAAGATGTGTTTGTTGACACTTGTTTGTTAGACAAATGGTGGCAAAAAGCAAAGTGAACACATAACAGCAGGGTTCCAACAGGCATATAGGTTGAGAACCCCCAGCATAGCAGACTCCATTTTTAATTGCAGCCCAACTAGATCCAGTTATCGGCTTCTGAACACGTTATTTAATTTGGGACTTTCAAACACAAACTTCTACAGTAGCTAGGCAGCATAAAATGGTCTAGAACTATCAGTACTGATGCCAGAGGATAAAATTGAGAATATTTGCTTCGTTCCCAGGGGCAGTCCTTTCTCAGCTCTGATAGTTACTACTGTGCTGGAATGAAAGTCTCATCTTGCCAGATTTTTCAGTTTTTCAACACTTCTAAATGTTGGCAATTCCATTTTCTTTAGAAAATGCCGTGGGAGCCAAACAAAACATATCAATAGGCCAAATTTGGCTCTTGGGATCTTAATTTTGACCTTGGACTTAATCTTTGTGGGCTTCAGATAATATAATTATGTGACAGTGACATGTAAACTTAATATTATTTTCTCAGTGGTTCTTAACATTTTCAGTTACAAACTCCTTTAAGAATCTGATGAAATGGGGCACCTGGGTGGTTCAGTCGGTTAAACATCTGCCTTCGGCTCAGGTCATGATCCTGGGATCTTGGGATCGAGCCCTGCATCGGGCTCCCTGCTCAGTGGGGAGCCTGCTTCTCTCTCTCCCTCTGCCCCCTGGCTCATGCTCTCACTCTCTCTATCTCAAATAAATAAATAAAACCCAGAAATGAACCCACAACTATATGGTCAACTAATCTTTGACAAAGCAGGAAAGAATATCCAATGGAAAAAAGAGTCTTCAAAAAATGGTGCTGGGAAAATTGAACAGCCACATGCAGAAGAATGAAACTGGACCACTTTCTTATACTGTACACAAAAATAAACTCAAAATGGATGAAAGACCTAAATGTGAAATAGGAATCCATCAAAATCCTTGAGGAGAACACAGGCAGCAACCTCCATGACCTTGGCCACAACAACTTCTTGCTAGACACATCTCCAAAGGTAGGGAAACAAAAGCAAAAATGAACTATTGGGACTTTATCAAGATAAAAAGCTTTTGCACAGCAAAGGAAACAGTCAACAAAACTAAAAGGCAACCTATGGAATGGGAGAAGATATTTGCAAATGTCATATCAGATAAAGGACTAGTATCCAAAATCTATAAAGAACTTACCAAACTCAGCACCCAAAATACAAAAAACCCAGTCAAGAAATGGGCAGAAGATATGAACAGACATTTCTGCAAAGAAGACATCCAAATGGCCAACAGACACATGAAAAAGTTCTCAACATCACTAGCCATCAGGGAAGTACAAATCAAAACCACAATGAGATACCACCTCACACCAGTTAGAATTGCTAAAATGAAAAAGTCAGGAAACGACAGATGTTGATGAGGATGCGGAGAAAGGGGAACTCTCCTACACTGTTGGTGGTAATGCAAACTGGTGCAGCCTCTCTGGAAAACAGTATGGAGGTTCCTCAAAAAGTTAAAAGTAGAACTACTGTTTCTCCAAAGGATACAAACAGTGATTCAAAGGGGCATCTGCACCCCAATGTTTATAGCAGCAATATCCACAATAGCCAAACTATGGAAAAAGCGCAGATGTCCATCGACAGATGAATGGATAAAGGAGATGTGGTGTATATATATATACAATGGTATGTTACTCAGCCATCAAAAAGAATGAAATCTTGCCATTTGCAATGACGTGGATGGAACTAGAGGGTATTATGCTAAGTGAAATAAGTCAGTCAGAGAAAGACAAAGGCCATATGATTTCACTTATAAGTGGAAGTTAAGAAACAAAACAGATGAACATAGGGGGAGGGAAGGAAAAATAAGATGAAAACAGAGAAGGAGGCAAAGCATAAGAGACTCATAACTATAGGAAATAAACTGAGGTTGCTGGAGAGGTCAGTGGGGGGTGGGGTAATTGGGTGATGGGCATTGTGGAGGGCACTTGAAGTAATGAATACTGGGTATTGTATGCTACTGATGAGTCACTAAATTTTACCTCTGAAACTAATAATACAATATATGTTAATTAAATTGAATTTAAATAAAATATTTAAAAAAAAAGAATCCCTGGCTTAAACAAATGCAAAAATTAAAATGTTATAATGGCGTCTCTTCAGCTGTCAGCTCAGACCCAGATCTAACTGTATAATTTTATAATGTCTACTTTTCAGTTTGATGTTTCTCCTTGGTCTTGACCTTCTAAAATTTCTCCTATTTCCTTCTCCCTCTCCTCATGATTATTCTTCTCCCTCTCCTCATGATTATTCTTCTCCCTCTCCTCATGATTGTATTTATGCTACCGTGGTTGCTCAGAGATCTCTACAGTTGCCCCTACCCAAACCTGTGGTCCACTGTAGGGCTGTCTTGAATCTGCCTTGGGCCAACTCCCTTAGACATCCCTGTGGATATCTTTCAGCAGAACTTCAAAAGCACTTACTGACTACACATCTCATTTTGACACTTAATCACACTCTTGCTTTTTAATGTTATTAAATATTTTGCATGACTGTGCCATAGGGCTGCATAAAGTCTGATGTTTTGTGCCTCTTTTATACACCCCACAGCATTGAACAGAGTAGTGAACATAGATAAGGCCTTAGTAGACACAGATTAAGTTCAATTGTACTGCTCATGATTTCAAAGCTCCCTATTTTTCCATTTCTTTTTTTTTAAACAGGGCAAATCTCTCAAAGCACATGACATTTTTAAAATAAGCTTTCACCTGGTGATACAATGAAACCTAGATCCACAAGGGAACATGAGGATTTGGGCAGATGAAGGATACTCCTGTCTGGAAGCTGTAAGAACTAATATGGTAATTGATCTGCCTAGATTCTAAGGCTGATTAAGTGGTCATAGATCTTTAGGACGTAGAAGAAGATTAACCAGAGAATATGTTCTTTGCTATAGAGTAATAAGCTGTGAATTTATGGTTTTTGATAATTTCTCAATCCATTTTACATTTTTATTAAATCTCTGTTATTGGAGTACATTACCAGACTTTAGATGTAACCTGTTATTCCTTGCAAAACATAGCCTTTAAGTAAATATTAAGATGGCTTCTAAAGGTTAATGTTGCCAGTGTCAGATTTTTCTAGGTGACAGTTTAAAAGGCTTGACATTTGCTGGGTAGCCCCTGAGGAAGTGCTTCTCCTCCCAGAACATAGCACGTGTAGAAACTAGCCTCATTGAACAAACATTAATTGGGTGTCCACTATATACTAGGTATGCTGGTATGAGGGAAAAGGAGTTCCTGCCTTTGAGATAGTAGGGATATGGTGATTAATAAAACAAACACCTGCCCCTGCCTTCTCCCCACTGTTGAATGGGGAAACAGCACAGCAAGGATAGGTACCCTGAAAGTATGAAGGAATAGCATTATGCATACTAGTGGACCCTGGGGACCCAGTAAACCTCCTGGAGGAAATGACAAAGCAGTTTTCAGAGATATTGAGTAAAACTTAAGGGAAGTTTACCTTTGGAACCTCAATCACCATCAATTCACTGTCTATTGTTTCTTACTTATTGAATTTATATTGCATAAACTGTCATCTAAGGATTAATACTTTTTTTTAAGATTTACTTATTTATTTAGAGAGAAAGAAAGCATGAGCAGGGGGAGGGGCCGAGAGAGAGGGAGAGAGAGAATCTCAAGCAGACTCTGTACTGAGCATGGAGCCCAGCTTGGGACTTGATCCCATGACCTGGAGATCATGACCTAAACTGAAATCAAGAGTCAGTTGCCTAACCGACTGAGCCACCCAGGTGCCCCAAGGATTAATATCATCTTAACTGAAACTTTGTGTATTCAAACTACAAGAGTTCCTTTTTTTTTTCTTAAGATTTATTTATTTACTTTAGAGAGAAAGAGGGAGAGAGAGTGTGTGAGTCAGGGGACAGGAAGAGGGAGAGTGAGAGAGAATCTCCACAGACTCCCCACTGAGGGGAGCCCAACTTGAGGCTCTATCTCACAACCTGGAGATCTTGACTGAGCTGAAACCAATAGTCCATCGCTTAGCTAACTGAGCCATCCAGGTGCCTCCAAACTACAAGAGTTCTAACCAGAGTGGGTATTGGTTATTCTGAAAACTATGCTTCACTCACCCACCCGGTGAATTTATTGTAAAGACTGCATTTGTCAAATTACATCCCAGAGCAGAGGTATCTGGGAATACCTTAAACAATAAGGTGTACATAAGTAGCGGCATTATGAGATTTCTTAGGCTTCAAGAAATATATTCTATTACTGGAAGTTTATTGGGAAAGTATTGTTAACGTAATGAAACAGGGAGGCATTAGACTGAGGTAGCTCTAATGCCTGGATCGCCTATGCAAGCAAATCAAAATCTAAGCCTATAAATGTCTTGAGGTTATGAAATCAAAACACTAAGGACAACCAGTCATAAGCAGGCAATCTCCTGGTTCCTGGAGGTAGAGGGCTCCTCACCACTTCCGGTTTGGCACCACCTGATTGGAAGGAATTGCTTTTTGCTCAAATAAACTCTAGAAATGTTTAATATGCCTGTTTACCTTTTAATCGTGTGGCGGAATAGAAAGCCATTGCCTACTAAGCCTCACAAAGATTTTGAATAATGTTTCTCAGTCTACTAGCTTTTAAAATAGTAGCTTAAAAAATGTTTCAGACTCTGATGTTGACTTAAACACAAAGATAAGACTAAGCCTACCCTCCTCAGGTTCACAGTTCTATAAACTTAAATAAATATATACATAGAAAATAAAATTTCAAATTAAACATAAATCATAGTATAAAACTAACACAATTTAAATTAAAACATTAATATAATATGTGCTACTACTTTGGTAAAACTAAATAATAAAAAGATTTCAAAGATATCAAGTCAGATTTTATATTTTCGTATACATTTTTTGACCTCAATAATACTAACGCAGAGTGTGCCAGTTCACATGAGTATTAATAATTTCAAGAATTTATCTGCTAGGTGAAGATAATCAGAAGTCATACTTAACCAAAATCTGGCCAGGAACAATGCTTGATTGTCAGTTTATTGAATTTTATATTAAATAGGTACATAAATCTAGTTATTGATGAGGAAAAGAAAAGAAATCTTTAATATGTATCTCCTCTTCTATTTATTACATTCAGAGCTAGGATATGCACATACACCTTGATATTAGTTTCCTACTGCCCAATTTATCACACACTTGGTGGCATAAAACAACTCATACTTATTCTCATACAGTTAGTTCTTGGAGTCAAGGGTCCAAAATCAGCTTTATTGGACCGAAACAAAGGTGTTGGCAGGACCACACTCCCTCAGGAGGCTCTAGGGGAGAATCTATTCCCTTGCCTTTTCTGGCTTCTAGAGATGCATTCCTTGGCTCATGGTCCCTTCCTCCATCTTCAAGGTCAGCAATGTTACTTTTTTTTTTTTTTTAAGATTTTATTTATTTATTTGACAGTGGGAGAGATAGCGAGAGAGGGAACACAAGCAGGGGGAGTGGGAGAGGGAGAGGGAGAAGCAGGCTTCCCGCCAAGCAGGGAGCCTGATGCGGGGCTCAATCCCAGGACCCTGAGATCATGACCTGAGCTGAAGGCAGATGCTTAACCGACTGAGCCACCCAGGCGCCCCTATATTTTTTTTATTTAAGTAGGCTCCACTCCCAGTATGGAGCCCAACATGAAGTTTGAACTCACAACCCTGAAATGAAGACCTGAGCTGAGATCAAGAGTCGGATGTTCAACCAACTGAGCCACCCAGGAACCCCAGCAAGCAATGTTACATTTTCAAATCTCTCTTTGCTTCATCATCGTGTACCACCTTCTCCTCTTCTGTCTCCGTCTCATGACACATGTGATTGCATTTAGGTAATCCAGATAATCTCCCAATCTTAAAGTCTTTACCTTAATGACATCTGCGAAGTCTCATTTGCTATGTAGAACAACTTTCATAGGTTCTGGGGATGAGGACCTGCCTATCTTTGGGGGCCAGTGTAGCCTACCACAGTCTCCTTGCAGCCCAAGTATGGTGGTAGTGACTGCTGTGCAAAGGCTTTTCTTGACTTCAGTATGTTATCACTCAAAATTCCCAACACTGTTCTCAAGTTCCATTACTGAGAAAATGGTATTTACTTTGATTGGCCTTTACTCAGTACATGAAATATGGATGCAGTATAGACACAAGCATGAAATTGCATGATGGCATTCAGCTATTAGGTGGCCGTTCCAGTGACCCATGCATGTATTAGTTTGTTGTCTCAGACTATCACATTTTTCAGCACACAGCATCTCTCTGGTCTACTTGGCCCATCATCATGGTGATTTAGCTCCTTCCAGCCTGAGTTTTGACTTCCCTCACAGAAAGGATCTAATTGGTCGACCCTGAAGCATTCTTAGAGGTCATCTCCTTTGGAAAGAGCTTTCATGGCAGACTCCCTAGCCCTTGTCAATTAGTTATGGGATAAGCATCAGCAGGTCCAGTGACGCATCAGGCACTTACTACAGAAGTCCTCTCAAAAAGAGGATCTTGGGGGCGCCTGGGTGGCTCAGTTGGTTAAGCGACTGCCTTCGGCTCAGATCATGATCCTGGAGTCCCGGGATCGAGTCCCGCATCAGGCTCCCTGCTCGGCAGGGAGTCTGCTTCTCCCTCTGACCCTCCCCCCTCTCATGCTCTCTCTCTCTATCTCATTCTCTCTCTCAAATAAATAAATAAAATCTTAAAAAAAAAAAAGAGGATCTTGGCAGGGTAGGCAGTTCCTCAAAGGTGGGCCGTCTAGTTGCAAGTTTAAATGCATCATTTCTTTAGTAAAAGGAGAACAGATTCCATGATTCTATGAACTACAGAATAATGACAATCACTAGCTATAATTGAGGAGCTAGGATACATTCAAGGGAGACTATTCAAATTCATTAAGTCTTTTTCACTATCAGTTACAGCTGTATACAAAGCTAAAAGGATTGCTAAATGCTTAGGATAAAGAGGAAGGTGGGTTGAATTTGAGGAAATTGCCCATGAGTTCTTATATCTGTATTGATTTCTTGCATGACAAAAGGTTCTTCTCTTCGGAAGAAAGGAACAAAAAACACTTTGGGGGGTAAAAGTAAATGCAGAAGCAAGTCAAAGTGAGATAATCACAAATGCAAGACCAAGCAGCAATTTGTCTGCCTTAAGTAGACAGATTAAGTTGGAGCAAAGCAGATGAGGGGATTCATTGTGACTTCTCTAGTGAGCAGGAGCCCAGTCTCAAACTCTGGCATATCCAGGCTCACAATTCAGGGTTTTTCTACCATATTTTAATTTCTGTAATTTATATTGTCATGAGTTTCAAAACTTCAGAAAGGTAAAATGACAGATAATGTTTGCAGTATTCATAGAGATTGTTTGGAGGAAAGATGCAGCAGTTACCATTATCCAATCTTTTTATGGTCTTTTTTTTCCCCATGTACTTCTATAGAAGTATATAGTTTTTTTAAAAAGATTTTATTTATTTATTTGACAGAGAGAGACACAGCGAGAGAGGGAATACAAGCAGGGGGAGTGGGAGAGGGAGAAGCAGGCTTCCCGCCAAGAAGGGAGCCCGATGCCAGGACCCTGGGATCATGACCTGAGCCGAAGGCAGACCCTTAACGACTGAGCCACTCAGGCGCCCCATAGAAGTATATAATTTTTAAAACCTCCTTGGGAAATTTCAAATCATTTGGTAATTTTTACATACTACTAAGTTTCTAGAACTTGCTAAATTTTGGCTTACATGAACTAAAATTACTATGTAATTGGATTTACTGAAAAATTTAATTCAAAACAAGACTAACAATAGTTGAGAATCACCTTAAGACAACATTGTTGTTTATATCATTTCACTGACCTATCCTTATACAATCACACTTCTTTGTTACTCATTAATTAGAAAGTGAGAGGAGTAGTGTGTGTGAGAGAGTTTTTTGTCCCCGCTGTAGACCATGTTCGAAAACAGTCCTATGGCCAATGTCCTAGGAAACTGGTTGGCCACTTATCATAATTGCTAGAGCATGTTTGTGGCCTACCATAAGGGGAAAGTGAAGTCAAAATGTCTACCTTCAGAAGTGGCCCTTACTTCAAAGCAATGAGAAGGTTCACAGAATTCTAAATAAAGAAATGATTAAAATGGATGTTTCAGGAAGGGCACAATATGGACCAAATTACTAGAATAGAAAAGCATTAAAGATGGCACAAAGGTGGTGTATCTCTATCTCTTAACTTTTCATTTACTGATTGCCTCTTGGCGGACATTGACTTGGCTTCTAACGCAACCAAATGCAAAGTGATTTGGGCAGTGAAGATCATTATTCCAAAAGCAAATCTTTTTTTGCAAAGCCAAACAAATGAATTTTATAATGCATTATAATGGTTTTATCCCTCTACCAGTAGTAAAAATAGAATGTGGAGATTTAAAAACATAAATGGGATTTTGCCAAATTATCCATCCTTAATTTTTTTTTTTTTTTTCTTTGTCTTCCTTTAGTATTTATGATGAAATTTTGGCCCCGGGGCTAAGAGGATCCACCTTCAGTGGATTTTTCCTCCTACCAAATAGCATCAGATCATGAGAACCTTTTGGGCAGAAACACAGAAAGGAATGATCTGACCATTTCAAATCTCAATAATCTGAAAAGGACAGGATTAGGGGTAATGATACTTGTTCTGGAATGCCATCATCTTTTGGGGGCAGATATTCTAATTCTGTGAACTTCCCAGTTCCCAGCCCTTAATCTCTCAGCACTGGAGAGTATTTCCAAAAGCAGAATGTCAGCAGATATAATTTGCAGTCTCTTCCCCCTCGTATCCTCCTTATTCACTTAGATTCCCAAACTTTTCTTCAAGATAAGGTTTTTCAAGCTTAAATTATATTCCCCTTATGGCTTATTATTATTATTTTTTTTCTTTTAATCATCTTGCTTGTCCTGCCTCCTGAGTGTAGGCTTCCCTTAAGGTGCTTGTCCCTCTTTTCCTCAATGCTTTCCCTTGAATGTCTTGGAAATTAGGGGATTGTGTTTTTATTTTATTTTTTAAAAATATTTTATTTATTTATTTATTTGACAGAGAGAGAGAGTGAGAGCACAAGCCAGGAGACAGAGGGAGAAGCAGGTTCCTCGCTGAGCGGGGAGCCTGACATGGGACTCGATCCCAGGACCCTGGGATCATGACCTGAGCCGAAGGCAGCCGCTTAACCAACTGAGCCACTCAGGCGCCCCAGGGGATTGTGTTTTTAAATTGCTTCGTTTTATCACCTGGTAAACAGGTATGTTTTAGGGATCTTTCCAAATACATTTCTGACTAAAAATAAATAATTTTATTTCGACATGAAAGTCAGGCTTTAACACTGTACGGCCTCCCAGGTGTTCTTGTATTACTATTCTGCCATATGTGGAAAAAAATCTCTCACATTCTTCCCTTTCAGTCTGGATTTGAAACTGAATCTCTTCCTATTGAATACATTCTTTTTGTTAATTGCAAGTATCAGAGAATACCATTACCATAATAAAATTTCAGTTTCTTCCCTGCTTCGGTAATTGAAAAAGGAAATATGACTGGACTGCCTTGCTCGTTATGATTCAGCTGAGATCATCCATACTGGTGAGGAATAAGAAATATTGGTACCTACCCTCCTGGTGCCTTCTAATGAACCATAGGTAATTAATACTGGATCTTTTGGCCACCCCTAGTTCTAGTATGGATGTAAAATAGAAATATTAGGCATACATTGTAGGTTGAATTCCAATTTTAAGAGGCCATCCATACTTGCAAATTGTATACTTCAGATACCTTACAACTGATCTTCATAGATTATTTAAAGAAAATCTCTTTAGTGATAAGTGGCAATATAAAATGTGAAATGATGATTATTTACAAGAACATGCTTTCTACAGGATTTTATTATATTTCACTCAAAAAATAGGTATTAGGTAAAATGTGATTCATCGACTGTGATTATAAACTTTATAAATTGTTTCATGATATTCTTCATTTCATTTACACAGAATATGAGTAATATATTGTAGCAAGGAGCTGTTATCCCCTCTAAAGTCATGTTGGAAAGCAATACAAAAAGGTTTATTATTTTAAAAACAAATTCACGGTTTTAAAGTTGCTTTTCCTGTACTTCTATTTCAGGGAGTTAAAATACTGATTTTCACAAACATGAATATTTTTAACTTTCACTATATTAAAAAAAACAACAACATACCAAATCTTGCAAAATAATGATTACTATATTTTGATTCAAAATTTCTTCTCAGCATTTTGATAAATAAACCATTTGAACTAAGTAGTCCACGAAGAAGGAGATAATATGTTAAGGTACTTTAAAATATAGAGGCTGCAGTACCATCTACTTGGAATATGATTGTACTTCTCTTCCAGAAAGCTTGGTGCCATTTTTCACCTTAAGCTTTTCCTTTAAGAAGCACATTGTTTGGAATTCATATTACTCCCTTAGCAAGGTTAGGTTCTTTGTTGCCTTGACAGGATATGGAGGTCTTGATTCATGTTTGCTTAGAACTAAACTATCACAGTATATCATATCACTACTGAAACTATTTTGCTGGCTTTCTGTCACATTACAAATTGATTTTAAAATACATTTGCCTTATAAAGGCAAAGACTGCTTTGCCTGTGCTTAAACACTGCATAAACCAAATTTAGTGATCTGTTTATTCTTCACGCTTGCATGGACCAAGTTGTTTGCACTTCACTATGTCCAATCGTCTGCAATAATTTACTGCAGAAAAAAGTCTTTCCCCTATTTCTGGAATCTGTAACTTTCTTACCTTATGAATTTAAGAATGAGCCAGTTTAATCTTATAACTTACTACAGTAATATATTTGTATGCATGTGCTATTTTATTCATATACATTTGTTCTTAGTTGTAATGTATAGAGGTTTGTTCTATGCTTACTTGGTTGTAAATTAAAGTACAGCACAACAGAGAAATGCATACATATGCTGATTTATTGACAAAGACTGCAAACATATTTCAGTTTATGGAAGGGAAGATGATGTATTTTTCTATTTTATCGTCTTAGGAGGTCTATATTGCTATTCTTTGTTTTCAAAAGTTAATGGCAACTTTAGAAAACTAATGGATCAAATACTGTTTAAAATTGGTCCTGCCACAACTTCAAAACTGGTATGCTTATCAACAAATAACACTTGAAATATAAGAAACACTCATTTCAAATAATACTTAATGATTTTTGAATGATTATAAAACACTTAGTGAAGCTGAGCTTGTCGAGATTGCTTGATCTATGAACATGTTAGTGCTATCATTTTATTTAAAGAGAAAATTTAAATGAGAACAAGAGGGGATATAGGGCTATCATTGTGTTTGATTTAATGTTAAATTTATTCTGAGTGAACAGATTAGTTAATCCAGTATTTTAAAGATTATCTTTAGGTTTTTTTTTTTACTGTGTTATACTGATATTGCATAATAAAAAATAACCTGTCGTCTGAGAATATCTCTATTCAAATTGCAGGGGTTTTTTTGTTTTGTTTTGTTTTGGTTTTTTTTTTTTTTTGGTCTATGGTTCAGATTCAGAATGAATTAGATTTTTGGGATTCTCACCCAATGTTTCAACCATTTATTCTGGCACCATATAATTCAAGAAAGGAAATTTAACTCCTACTTGGAAATGAAATATAGAGGAAAATTTCAAAGCAAGCTGCATTGTATGTTGATTATAATGGGAATTGGACAAAACCTCGATGGGTTTTTTTAAAGAAGGTATTTTCTTCTACAGAGGCAATTGTGCACTGACAATTGAAGTTAATGGTTTTGTTTTAATTTTAACAAATGTGGAGTTGGCTGAGTACCTCTTAATTTGAGTTTGGATGAAGAGAAGTATAATAATAAGCTCTCACATGGATGGTTTACAAACTGCTTTAACATAAGCTATTCTCACTTGATCCTCACAGCAACACAAAGAGAAGGCAATTATTATTTTCCTGGTTTTAGAGTTGATAAAAGGGAAGCATAGATTGTAAACTCTATGAAGACAAGGACAGTTGGTCTCATTCACCCCTGTATTTCCAGCACCTAAAATAGGGACTGGCATATGATAAGCTCTCAAGAACCACTTGATGCATGAGACTAGTTGGAAGATGCATTAAATGGCTTCGCTAAGGTTAAAAAAAAAATTTAGTAAATGGGAGGGCTGGGTATGAACATATATCTTATAGTTCCAAAAACACTGCCCAGTTTTTTGTTTTTATTTGGCTATTCATTAGTAGTTATCCCATCCCTCCTGTTTTCTCCTTCCTGCTCCCCACCTCCCAAAAAGATGCTTGTGAATTCTTTCAAAAATCTGTATACATTAAAAATATATTTCTTCTCAGGGCACCTGGGTGGCTGAGTCAGTTAAGCATCTGACTCTTGATTCCAGCTCAGGTCATGATCTCGGGGTCCTGGGATAGAGCCCTGCATTGGGCTCTGTGCTCAGTGGGGAGTCTGCTTGTGATTCTCTCTCTCTCTCTGCCCCTCCCTAGCACTCTCTCTCTCTAAAATAATAAATAAATCTTTAAAGTATATATCTCTATATATCTATATCTATATTTATATGCATTTTTCTTCCTTTAGTTTTAAATACCCTTAGCCAATAAAAATAGCTGGAAAACAAAGGGTGTTTTTTTCTTTTTCTGATCTTTCTCAGTTTTGATAATTATTGCTGTCACAGCATCCACGTTCACCTAAAGCAATAAGCCTGAAAGATGTGAAAATCTTTGACATCAAGTCACTGAGTGTGAGAATAGAACCCTATTGAGAAGATAATATGATCAGAAAAAATTTCAGGTAATATATTTTACCCACAAAAACTGTCATTTCTTACTCTGTAAGGAAAAGCCTGCATTTCATGGGCTGTTTGGACAGTTTTGAGAGTGAGACAGTAGAAACCTGAAACACCTTCTAACCCTGCAGCTTTTTGCCCATCCTGCTCTGGTAGCAAAATATTTCCCCTTTGGGGGGCAGGAAGTATCTCATATGTAAAGAAACAAAACAAAACAAAACAAACAAAAAACCCAGAAGCCTTTCTTACCTAGCCCTACTGAAGTAAAACAAAAGATTAGATTTCAAACCAGACTCTCACAAATCAGAGCTCTTACCATCTTAGCTAATAATTTCATACTTTCCCAATCATTTCAAGATCTGAGTTTGCTAACCCCCCACTCCCATACACACCTTTTCTTTTTTTTGGTCACATAGTGATGTGCCCTGCCTCTGATCTGTAAACAATAATGTGTACAGGTACTTCACTTGCACAAAAGAGACCTATGTGTGCAGACATGAAATATCTTCACCTTTATACTCAATTATATCGCTTATAAGGCATTTTCAAGGGAGCCAGTCCCCATAAATCCATAGATTTCAGGTTTGTTTCCGTAGCAATCCTATATCCAGCTAAAAGCATTCCAGAGTTAAACACTTGTTCTTAAAAGTTTTCAGACATCCAACTCCTGGGACTTTTCACTGGCTGTCTTTCCTAAGGTTTTATTTATTTATTTGAGGGGGGAGGGGCAGAGGGAGTGGAGAAGCAGTTTCCTCACTGAACAGGGAGTCGGTCGACTCTGAGCTCCTCCCAGGACCCCAAGATCATGACCTGAGCCTATGGCAGATGTATAACCAACTGAGCCACCCAGGCGTCCCTGGCTGCCTTTTCTTGTAAGTTTAATCTCATGACGATGTTGTTGTTTCCTCTCCCTGCCCCTTCTCCTTTTCTTCTCCCTTCCTCCTTCCCAGGCCTCCAACCTAATTTCTCTTTCCTTGTCCCATGGAAAGTAGTTTAAACATTGTCCATTGTTACTTTAGCTTTTGCTACTACCCCTCTCAGCCAAGCATCTCATCGAGAATTTTCCCAAATCATGCCACAGACAAAATCTGGTCTGAAAATGATTTTTTTTCTTTTTTTTTACATTCTGATTTTATTCACTCATAAGTTTTATTTTTCTTCAGACAGTTCAATTATAATGTTCCAGTCACATACCAGTAGTCGTGGTTGGTGGATGGTGGGGCAGGGGAATCTAAGCAGCAACCCTGCCCCCCGCCACCCGCCCCAGCTCCGCAGAGAAGAATTCAGTCCTAGACAAATTGTGAGGAACAACTGATTTAGCTATCTCTCAGAAAACAGCTTATCTTAAGCACAGAGAAAGTAGAGCAAGTTTGGTCCAGAAATAATGCCCCCCCACATAAAAGGGCCAAGCTGATTCTGACTACAGCATAAGTCATTCATTTTGTCCCCATTCATTCATTCCTGTGAGAACCTACTATGACGCTGGAGCTGTTCTGGGTGCTGGGGATAGAGCAACGAATAGACAAAAATCCCTTGGAGCATACATTCCATAAGGAAATACAGATAATAAATTAGATAAATCAGTTAAATGTATAATGTGTTAGGTAGTGATACCTGCTAAAAACATAAAGGAGGTAAAGTAGGGTAGCAAATGTTCTTCCAAATAAGCCCCTCCTGGGCTTGTGATCTAAGTGTAAAAACCACAACAAAACAAAAAGAGCCAATTTCATACAATAATTCTGAGAGATACTGAAGGCACAAGGCAACACTCGATTAGTTCAGCATAAGTACAAAAAAAATAGGGGAATAGGGATTCTGTTGGAGTAGAATAGTGTTGACATGGAGTACCTTCCAAAGGCAGCATCTGGGGGCTTGGAAGGGTTGTGGGGCCCAAAGGCGTGAAGATCTGAAGACTTCAGAGCATGCCAGGCTTCTGAGCTGGGGCGGCAGAAAGCACTGTGGTGCTCAGCCTTGGAGCCTGGATGCCTTATCATAGACTATGGCACTGGGTTTGTGAGTACAATGTGTATCACAACCTGCAGACTTCCACAGGGGAGCAGGTAGGAGAGACCCCAGATCTGACATAATGGGTCAATGCACCGATCTGCTGTTGTTTGTGGAGAAGCTGGCTTTCTGAGTGTAGTTCTGACACATGTGTCAGTTGATATTCATGTTAAATTCATGAGTTAGACGGAAGTGAAACTTGTTTGTCAATGATGTGAGTGAATTGTTTGCTGAATACGTTCTGAGTATTTCAAGAATCCAACTTTGTGCGCCTATTCACAGTACAAGAGCTATGGACATGACATATTAATCGGCATTATTAGCATCTTCTTCATCTAAGTATAGAATAAACAACTAGCAGGGGCGCCTGGGTGGCTCAGTCGTTGAGCGGCTGCCTTCGGCTCGGGTCATGATCCCAGGGTCCTGGGATCGAGCCCCACATCGGGCTCCCTGCTCGGAGGGAAGCCTGCTTCTCCCTCTCCCGCTCCCCCTGCTTGTGTTCCGTCTCTCGCTCTTGCTGTCTCTCTTTCAAATAAATAAATAAAATATTATTTAAAAAAAAAAAGAATAAACAACTAGCAGAGCGATATATCAAACCCTAATTTGCGACATTGGCCAAAATCCATGGTGTAGATACTTGTACAAACTCTCACTGTGGTTGACTTCAAGCCACCAAGGAATGTGGAGTTGGCAAGAAATGTGCAAGAGTGCACCCCCCTATATACTGTAGCATTTCCACCATAGAGTAAAAAAAAATGATGTAAATCACATCAAGAGTAGGGATAATAAGAAAGGTAGGAAAATATTTAGGAAGTGATGAGTTTTTAATATTTACTACCTCTACTTTAAGAAATAATATATTTGATTCTAAGTTTATACAATATGGTTTTTAATAGTGGCTATGTTTAACAGCTAGTAAAATTTCCGCAAATTTAAATATTGGCTCTTGTGAACCAGTACAAGCCAGCTATCACACACCGCAGGTAGGTGCCAAAACTATATAAATATAAGTTATTATTAGTAATGTGACTTAATTTTTATTCTCAGACCCAAATTGCCCCCAAAAGGTAGGTTTAAAAACAAGTGCTTTAGTCCTTTAATTTTACTGTTTGCTTTGATTGGACTGGGGCTTTTCTTTGAATATCTAAGTAGCAGATTTCCACATTTCTCAGGGTACATAAATGAGCAGATAATAATCTCAGCCATTGGTTGTTGATTCCTGCTAACTTTGCTCTCAAGAAGGTGACTTTTCACTGATGACTCCCTAAATTCTAGGAGCTCCTTATTGCATTCAGCTATGTATTATCTATAATCACTACTATCTAATATGTATTAGGTTGAGCCAGATGGAATCGCTGTTATCCAACCATTTTTTACCTAGAAAACAGTAATTTCATATTTTTCAAATATCTTTGCTCTAGTCAACCTGGTACCAATGTTCCTCTGTCATTTGTGTCTCTGTGTTCATGCAATTTTTTTTTAAGATTTTATTTATTTGCGAGAGAGAGAATGGGAGAGAGCATGAGAGGGAGGAGGGTCAGAGGGAGAAGCAGACTCCCTGCTGAGCAGGGAGCCCGATGCGGGACTCGATCCAGGGACTCCAGGATCATGACCTGAGCTGAAGGCAGTCGCTTAACCAACTGAGCCACCCAGGCGCCCTGTGTTCATGCAACTTTTCACATCTGAAATAATCTTTCTCCTCCCGCTACTTCAAACCTCTCATCTTCCAAGACTTAACTCCTACTTTCACCTCTCTCAAAAACATAGCCCTGATCACTTGATTCTTCATTAAGCAATTTTAAGCATTGTCTCCCCTGACCTTTTGTGATAGTTATATGTACACCACATAATTGAACACAATTATTATCTTTCTCATATTATTTGTATTGGTTCTCGCATTAGCCTTGTCTGTAACTAGACAGTCAGTTCTCTGAAGGGAGAAACTAGAAGTTAACAACATGAAGCCCCTTTTCCTCCTCTGTCAAATGGAGAGATAATGATGTCAACACCATTGGGTGATGTTAGGGTTATATGATAAATCTGGATTATATAGACTCTTCTCTGGAAATTGAAAATGAATGTAATCTACTTTCCTTAATGATTTGAGTAATTCAGGGAAAGGTAAGATTATCACTGTGTATGTCTGGCTTAAGAATGAAAGGTATCGTTATAGTTACTTTTTAGGTAATGTTTTTTGGTTTGAGTCAACTTCCCCATCTTCCAAACGAATACCTAAAAATGGCACAGATAAATGGATAGATAGACAGACAGATGTTGGGAGGGGGTGGGGGGCACAGATACGTTTGAAAGTTAAAACACACTGGATTCCTGTCTAGTTGAGTATGCATTAGGATATTGTGGTTCTTATTACCTAAGAATAAAATGATCATTTTATCATTCCTGCACCTAGAGTTTTTTTGTACATTAATAAGTGCTAGCATTTATGAAGAACTTACTATTTTCTAAGGACTTTGCTAAGTGTATTAGCTTATTATATTTATATAGCAGCAACGAGGTATTTTCTATTAGTCCCATTTCACAGATGAAAAAAACTGTAATCTATTTTTTGAGATAGTGAGAAAAGTAACTAAATGAAGGCATTTGCAAAAATATGAGGAGAGATTTAATGAATTCTCACAGAGAGTGACTTTACAACAGTAACTAAATTTTAATTCAGCTTTCTAAAACTCTAGAATGTATTGCTGAAGGGGTATGAAGGGTTATTACCAATACTAGTAAAGTACATCCCCTCTGAACAAGGCATAATTTCCAAAGCAGTGTATATAGATGGGGGATAAAAAAAAAAAAAGGTTTGTAATGACCACTGCTTTCAGGGAATAGTATATAGTATTCACTCGTTTCTTCTTTTTATTGAACACATACTGTATACAAGGCATACTTAAATATACCGATTACCTCTTCCTTGTCCATTGAGATTTAAGTTATTGTATGAATTTTGATTAAGCTGATTACAAAATTTTGAAACACAATGGAATCCAAACGAGGGCCAACGCTCATTTCCTAAATGAACATTTTATGTGCAAACAAACAGCTGCTGGAATTCAACAGAATTTAAAACAAGCTGTTTGTAAATTTTACTGACAGCTGTTTTTGGTGATTTTTGTCAACAGAATTTTCCTGCTTTGCATCACAGCGTTTTTTTTTTTTTTTTTTTTTTATTATAGTGTCCCCTCAAAGAATAACTTGCTTGCTTTAATCACGTTTACAGAGATTTATGACTTGATGCTTATTCAGTGGTAGAACAGTCTCAACACAAAATGTCAGGGAGCCTGTTATAAATTGCTTCTGGCATTCCTACTCTATCTTTTATTTGGCTGGGAGTATTTCCACCTGAAAGTGATAAATCCCTGCTATAACCGCTTTATGTGCTTCAGTAATTACACTGTACAGAAAAAGGGGGTTTTTACTGAGGTGTCTCCTTAAAAATAGCAAGCAATAAAAGGCAGTGGAATGGGCTGAACAAAAAACAATGACCAATGAAATATCTGTGTCAGACTGTATTTGATAAATGATCAGGCAATGCAGAAGATACCCAAACCTTTAAAACCACCGCTGTAGGGACAGATTAATGTAACTATGTCCGTAGACTAGTTACTTTTGATCCTGTGACAGAAATCTGGCAGATGCCCACAAGAATGGAGCTAACATTCTTTCAAACACCATCTCAAAAGATCTAGATGCTTCTAGAGACTTGGGTAATTTTTCAATAAATTCCAAGGTCTTCATGACATTGAGACTGTGTCCTTCTGTGCAAGGCAGAGACAGCAGTATGTCAAAACAGTTCAGTTTACTGCAGCCAATAACTTGATCAATAGATATATGCACAACTGTACCAATCAAAAAGAGAACCACATTGGTCTTGAGTGGTAGGGACTGATTAATTAGGGCCATACTTTTTTTGTTTGCTTCATATAAGCTATAGTACACAGAACAAACTTATTGTTTTTTTTCATTGCTGAGGATATTTTGCTCTTAAAGGATGAACAAAATACTGTCAGTAAAAGATCTCCAAGTTAATTGAACAAAAACCATAAAGATTTTTTTTATTATCTGGTCCTAACATCATGCCATGGATGGTGTTAGGAATCCAGTGGATACTTCATTTGAGATGATACTAAAAGAGATTATGGTCATTAAACAAAATGCAAGCTGCCTTTCAGAGTTATTGTGTCATATTTGCAAAGGAATTGCTATGGCAAGTATCTCTGCTCCAACAGTCATGAAATGAGTGGCTCCTTCTTACCCCAAATATGTACTCTTTCTTAACAGAATTTTAAAGCAAGGGTAACTTGCTTAGTGCAACTCAAAAATGCTAGAACTAGTCCTAAAATTGGGAATATGTATTGAGCACTTGTTGTGAATTAAGCTTATTGCGAATGTATGTATTAAAGCACAGTACATGTCCATTGTGAAGGGATATCCATTGGTTGTGCTGCGCTCCTGGTTTAGAACATTTTTCACGATTTGTAATTCCTTTCTCACAACAACCCCACAAGTGTGAGGTTGATATACATTCATTCTAAATTTACAAAGGATGAAACTAAGTTCCAAAGTAGGTTAAAACAATGGGCCCCTGGAGCCCATCCTAGGAAATGGCAGGGCTTGGTCTGTAACCCAGTTCTGCTTCACTCCAGAGCTCCATGCACTTAATCATTATGCCACACTGGATTCCAGAAAAAATAGCACAGAGCTTAGGATTTTAACTTAGGTCAGGAGCATTTTCACCTAGGAAGCCTAGCTTGGTCAAATGTAGAGAGCACAGACCACCCTCCTCGATGCTGTGGCGGTTTGTTCCATGCCATCAATGATCACATTCAATTGTTCTTTATTAATTGTTCTCAAACTGCAGTTTTTGGGGGGAGTCTAGGTTTCATAGAGGTCCTTGCAAACCAAATTCATATCTGACAAAGAGAATGCACTCAGAAGAGTCAAAGCGGTTGATTCCACTGCCTGACACCATAATTAAAAGCCAGAGAAGAATTAGACTACATGCTGAATTCGGGAGATAGCTTTACGTGCCGCGGCAGGAGAGTCTTGGTATTATGTTTGTCCCATTTTGCTTGTTAAATATGTTTATCCAAGTGAATATGAGGAAGATTTACTACTTTGTGAAATCCTTCACAACACAATGGAAGACAAAAATTAGCATTTAGACTGTTTTCAACAAACTGTTATACTGAGCCTGCAGATCAGGAAAGAGACCAGATCGAGGTGCCTTTGGAGTATAGTAGCACTACAGATGGTAATCAGTGCAGTGAGGAAGGGCACGAAGAGAGGATAGGGAAACAGGCTCAAGCAAGCCAATTTATCTGCCTCAGAATGCCTGTAGGACCCGAGTTTTATAGTGGATAGGCTGAATAATTTTGTAAGATCCTAAGGTACTGGGGAATACTGCTGAGCTGGAAGAGAGCAGACTGGGAGCAAAATGGAGCAACACACTTCTACTCTGATGTCCTCAGGAGGTCCTTGCGGGGACACAGGAGGGGAATTAAGACATTTAGTCCCTTTTAAAGTGAAGACAAGTTATTGCGAATGCCCTAAGCTAAGGCTTTACCAAGACCCTATAGATGGACTGGATTTTCCCGGGAAATTTCTCTCTGGAAGCAGACTTTCAGGATTTGATGCATTCTTGGTGTACCTCATCCTGGATCGGTTGCCCATCTTTTATGCACACACACAAATGCACGTGGGAGAAAGAATTGGCTCTTGAAATTCAGGATCCAGGGCTGAAAGTAAGGGTTGATTCAAAAACACAAATCTCACACCACCTCACGCCTGTCAGAATGGCTAAAATAAAAAACACAAGAAAAGTTTGGCAGTGATGTGGAGAAAAAGAAACTCTTGCACACTTTTGGTGGGAATGCAAACTGGTGCAGCTAATGTGGGAAACACAGGCAAAAGAAATGTAGCCTAAAATCTTCTTACAGCTTGCAGATCCCTGAAATATGCAGAGCGTGACCTTCCTCAAGGAACTCGTGGCTGCCTTAGTACCTTTGTGTTTAAAGGGCACCTTATCTTGGCAGCAGCTGGCCCCTCAAGGTCCTGAAAGGCTTGCTGCCAGATTCCTTGGAGTCTTGCCCTATCCCTAACCCCCTCTAATTCAAAAGTAAAAAGTCAGTCACTCCTCACAATCCCAATATAGCTCTTCTGCCCATAGGTAGGGAAGTAGGGAAGTGGTTAAGGTCTAGGCAGGAGAGACAGGAGGCCCCTGACCCGGCTCTGAAACTCTTCCTGGCAGGTGGAGATGCTGAGACAGAGCAGAACAGAGATAAGGGAGCAAACCAAGAGGGCACAAGAATCTCAAGGCCACAAGCTTCCCAGTCAGTTCTCAATAAAAGACCACCTCTAAAAGCCCTCAGTGGCCACCCATTAGGGACCCTTCTCACTCTCGAGAGCTTTTTTCTTTCCTTTCGGCTCTCACCTTCACTTAATAAACTTTCACTTCACTTCACCCTTTTGTGTCCGCGAGATTCATTCTTCAACTCCATGAGACAAGAACCCTGCGATCCTGCAACACAGCCACTGTGGAAAACAGTATGAAGGTTCCTCAAAATGTTAAAAATAGAATTTTGATGTGATCCAGCGATTCCACTACTGGATATTTAACCCAAGGAATACAAAATCACTAATTAGAAAAGATACATGCACCCTATGTTTATTGCTGCATTATTTGCAATAGCCAAAAGATGGAAGCAATCCAAGTGTCCATTCATAGATGAATGTATAAATGTATACACACATACACATAGACACACAATGGAATATTACTCAGCCATAAAAATGAGATCTTCCATTTGCAACAACATGGATAGATCCAGAGGGTATTATGCTAAGTGAAATAAGTATGTCAGAGAAAGACAAATACCATATGATTTCACTCATATGTGGAATTTAAGAAACAAAATAAATGAACACACAAAAAAAAGACAAACCAAGAAACAGACTCTTACATATAGAGAATTGGTGGTTACTAGAGGGCACATGGGTGGGGGGATGGGTGAAATAAATGAAGGAGATTAAGAGTACACTTTTTTTTATGATTTTATTTATTCATTTGACAGAGTAAGAGAGGCAGGCAGAGGACGAGGGAGAAGCTGACTCCCCGCTAAGCAGAAAGCCCAGGACCCTGAGATCATGACCTGAGCCAAAGGCAGCCCCTTAACTGACTGAGCCACCCAGGCGCCCCACGAGTACACTAATTGTGATGAGCACTGAGTAATGTAAAGAATTGCTGAATCACTATATTATACATCTGGAACTAATGTAACACTGTGCTAACTATACTGGAATTTAACAAGTAAAAGTAAAGCATCCTCCACCTGCACTGTGACAGGGCTGGAAGGAAGGAAGTAGAAGGGCAAGTTGCAGATGAGAGAATAACCTTGCTTATTCTCTTGATGAGTTTATTATGGCCACCATCAAACAGCTGCTGGGAATTTCATGAGATTTGGCGAGAGGTAATGGGGCAATGGCAGAAGGAAGGAAAAGGAAACTAATGGGAGGAAGATCTCATTGCCCCTGTATCACAATTCATTTAGCAGCACTGTACAAATAGGCCAGTGACAACTGTTTGGTCCTTACAGCATTTTACCAAAATGTGAAATTTGCATTTACTCTCATCAGTTACATTATGTCCTAATTAAAAAAGTGTGAGAACTCCCCAATTTACTCCGTTACACACACCATAGCAACGCTTTAAGTTTAACATTTCAAGTCTCCTAGAGTTTGATTTCTCTGAGGCTCTGCAAAGAGTAAGCATTGGCTTAACAGAGTTAATAATCAATTTCTTGACTACCTGTGAGATTAAGAAAAAAAATTTGCTTTACTATGCTATTATAGGTCAGTTAAAACACCCTATAAGATCTTAGTTTTACCCATTCTGCTTCTACTAACCAAGTGTTTATTTGGAAATATTTTAGATGGCTACAGTGTAGCCTAAGGATTGGAGGGGACTTGGGTGGACACAGGGATTATCAGCCAGAAAACTATGGGAACAGTCTAGGTGAGAATGAGACAAAGGGCCTGTGGTGGAGTGAAGACAGAAGTGGGTAGATTTGAGAGTAAATCAAGGAGGGAAACGCAAAGATTTGGCAGTAGATTGGGTGGGGAGGGTGAAGGGTGCTCAGTAGGTGTTATCCATTTAATATGGCGATCAATGAAGGATTCTTATGTGGAGGGTAGACACATCTTTAACAAAACAAGCCTGGAAAAGGTGGAGGGGAGGAGAAAGTTAACTTTAGGAGTAAAGAAGGTGGCATATTCAGTGTCATGATCAAAGCTTTCCCAAGTGTTACGGTAGTCGAAACAGCAGTCCTTAGAGATTATTCTCAACTAAAAGTTCCCTCCATCCGTTAAGCCTTGCCGAAGGTCCCTAGAGCCGTCGGTTCAGGAAAGTCAAGGACTTGCTTCTTTTCTCGGTTTCACCCCTCCGGGCGGTCCGGACCCGCCCCCTTTCCCGCCAACCGCAGGCCCCGCCCCTCCCGTCTCGCGCGCCCGCACTTTTGGCGCGTTTCCGCGGCCCCGCCCCTCGGGCCCCGCCCCCAGCGTCCTGCCCGCCCAGACTCGGGGACCGCTCTGCCGGGGTCGGGTCGCGGGCCTGCGGCGTCTCGGTCGTTGCCCGAGCCCGCCGCGGCTCCAGGTCTGGGAGGAGCCCTTCCCCGGAAGGCGGCGCGATGCCGGGGAACCGGCCGCCGAGGGTCCGCTCCGGGAACGAGCCTCGTCCTGCGCCCACCATGGAGCCGGAGGGGCGCAGGGCCTGGGCCCACAGCCGCGCCGCGCTCGACCGGCTGGAGAAGCTGCTGCGCTGCTCGCGTTGGTAAAGACGGACGCGAGGGCGGGGGTCAGGGTCGCCCCAATCTCGGGGGGGTGGGGATCTTTTCAAACCCCGGGTTCCCTCTTCCCGTTGCCGTCCCGCAGTCGGGCCGGCGAGCAGAGTTAGTACCTGCCAGGGATCTGGTGTTAAGTTAGCCCCTCCCTGGGCCCCGTTCACAGCCTTCCCGCGCGGCTTTCTCGCCTTTTCTTCACCAAACCCAACGAAGATTGGTAGCTTTCGAACTTAGCGGGCCGGAGACTCGTCTGGAGGTGTGGCCAGAAATGCAGATCCCAGGCCCCGCCTCCAGGGATCGACTTCGTAGGGCTGGGGTGGGGCTAAGACATCGGCCCTTTTTACAGGGCCCCGGACCCCTGCTGACCGAAGTAATCGCAGCACCTTTGCCGAGGGCTGCTGAGTTTGAAGCAACGTCGCTCATTGCTGAGCTGGCCCTGGACCATTTCTCCGTAGCATCTCTTTCTGGGGAGAGTTTTGGGCACCCTTGTTGGGGGTAGATTCAGGATAGCTGTGTGATGGACGCCGCCATTCTGTTTCTCAGTTTCTCATCTCCTTGGTTTAGTCAAAAGCCTGTACGGCTCGAGGTTCCAGCTCTTTCGGATGCTATTTTTTATTTTTTGTTTCTTATTTTCCTTCATGTTGTTGCGCCATGGGAGTCTTCTCACTTCCAGGTTTTCATTATATCTGAAGACATCATTTTCATGACTGCTACTCCATGCTTCTTTTCCTGTAGCTTTTCGTACTGTACAAACCAAGGAGGTTTATAAAACGCAAGAAGGAATTGTCACCTTTTTCATTTCTTCCAAAAGCATTGATTGAGCACCTGCTGTGCGTACAGCTCAGTATTTCTGCATCAGTATCACTCAGACAGGTTTTCTCTCTGCTTGTAGCTGCCCTGACTGTGTTTCTTTTTTGGACTTTGTTTTGATTTGTTTTTTTTTTTCCCTCTTGATTTCCAACCTGCAGAACTTAGATATACATCAAGTACAAGTGGGCGCCTGGGTGGCTCAGTCGTTAAGCGTCTGCCTTCGGCTCAGGTCAGGATCCCAGGGTCCTGGGATCGAGCCCCACATCAGGCTCCCTGCTCAGCGGGGAGCCTGCTTCTCCCTCTCCCACTCCCCCTGCTTGTGTTCCTGCTCTCGCTATCTCTCTCTCTCTGTCAAATAAATAAATAATAAAAAAAAAATCTTTAAAAAAAAATACATAAAGTACAAGTAACACCGCAGGTTTTTCTTTAAAAAATGAAATGGGCTTAGCTGTGGGGCACCTGGGTGGCTCAGTAGGGTAAGCGTGGGGTCCTTGATTTCCACTCCATCAGTGATCTCAGGGTCCTGAGATCTAGCCCAGGATGGGGAGTCTGCTTGAAATTCTCCCTTTCCTTCTCCCTCTGCCCCTCCCCCTCTTCTCCCTCTCTCTTTTCTCTCTCTCTCTCTCTCAAATAAACCTTAAAAAACAAAAAGAAATGGACTTAACTGTCACAGACTTTTGCACTTATATTTTGTTTTATAAAACTTTAAAAAATCGTTGCACCCACTAGAAAAGTGGCACTTTTGCCAGCACATGGAGACATTCTGAGTTGTGTATGTTTTTTCATAACACAAGGGTCATCCATCTGAGACTAAGAAATTTAAAACTGGCTCTGCCAGTTGCTATAATAGAAGCAATTATAATCATACCTTCATAATTCAACAAAAGTTAGACATTCGGATGGGACATTTTTGTATGGAAGGCATTAAGGCAGGCAGCAGCCTAGTGCTTTGATTAGATTGGAGAGTCAGACTGCCTGAGTTCAGGTTCTAGCTTTGACACTATGGCCCAGGTCATTCAAATTCTCTGCCTTGGTTCCCCTGAGTGATAATAGTGCTCAGCTCATCCACCTATGAGGATTCTTTAATAATATATTATTGAGCACCAGCAAAGTGCTCTTTTGGCACTAGGGCTTCGTTAGTGAACAAAGCAGACAAAAACCTCAATCCTTATGACGCTAACATTCTGTGGGAGGGAAGAAACTAAATGAAATTATATGTGCACAGTGTTGAGTATGTTGGTTGTCCTAGGATAAGTGTTAAATAATAGCTGTCTTATAAAAATACAAAGAAGTATAGCCTGCTTGCTGAGTGGTTCGGGGAAGACAAAGTAGGTGATTTATAAGAATAATCTATAGGTTGTCCTAAAATCTAATATAGCCAATTTCACTTTTTATCCCCAACCAAATATTTTTCCAGTTTCTAACTGAAGTGAGCAGACAATAAGAGCCAGAGGCTTGAAAGTGGACATTAGTTACTAGGTCCAGACTTAATATAATTCATTCTGTTGGCTGGAGAATAATAGTGAACTCCAGTGATTTTTCTTAAAAAATTAGTATATGAACCACTGATGGAATAACTAAACTCACCTGTTTCTTTGCATTTTTTAACCTAGGGCTGTGGAAACTTTTCCTGTAAAGAGTCAAAAAATAACTATTTTAGGCTTTGCTGGCCACGGTCTCTGTTCTTATTCTTTGTTTTTTTACAGCCCTTAAAAACAGGGGCGCCTGGGTGGCTCAGTCAGGTCACCATCCCAGGATGCTGGGATCCAGCCCTGCATAGGGCTCCCTGCTCAGCGGGGAGTCTGCGTCTCCCTCTGCCTTTGCCTTTTTCCCCTGCTCATGCTCTCTTGTGCAGGTGCGCTCTCTCTCTCTCTCTCTCTCTCTCTCTCAAATAAATAAAATCTTCAAACAAAACAAAAAAAACCCAAAAAGCATTCTTAGCTCAAGGCTGTACAAAGATAGTCTTGATTTGGTGCATAGGCTATAGTTGGCCAAACTGTTTTAATGAGTAGAGTGTCTTAACTTTAAAGATCCTTCTCAGTGTAAAATTTTATATCCCATGAGATTTAATATTTAGAAATGATTTTGTGGTCTTCTCGGTGTCTCTGTATGTTTTGGCACTGTTCGTAGTGAATAAAGCATGGCCAGTTTTTCCTTACCCATGGGGAGAAAAAAAAAAACGAAACAAAAAAACCAAACCCATTCTTTCCACCTCTGCCTTTTCCTAGTATCCGCCTGATATCATTGCTTGAAAGGAGCAACTCTGGATGGTCTGCTACTTGCTTTTGCTACCCACCATTCATAGCAGTGTCATGTTACTTGAAATTGTGTGTCAGTATGCCCTTTTACAGAGTTTCAAAGTTCTACCCAGTGGGCTAGTGATTACCCCGATTACCCTCACATTCAGCTTGCAGCTGTCATCTATATTGCGTTCCCAGGTGTCACCTGTCTCGCGTAGCATATTGGATCTATTTTGCAGGAAGCATTACTTGAGGGTGAGGGTGGATTGGCTACATTACAGGGCATCCTTTCTTGACCTTTAACATGAGTGAGGCTCCAAGGTGAAGCGGATGAAATTTTTCAAGAGGCCAGATGTGACATTTGTGTTAGGTCCAAGCCTCACAACCAGATAGAAGCTATTTAAAGATTTGGAAAAATGAGGACGACTATGTCATTTGAGAAGCTGGCAGAAAGCATAGTTAGTAATAACATGTTCCTAAAGGCAATAGGAAAAAAATAATAGGAGCTGTAGTGTAAAAGCCCACATGTCATATGACACTATTTTGTGAATTAAAATAATTAGGTACCGCTTGCCATTTGGAACAGGGGGGGCTTTGACCTCTACTACAATGTAATTTGGAGTTCTAGCACGTTTTAAATCGACTTTTAGTAAAAAATAAAAAAGGAATCTTGTGATTTTTAGGGTAGGGGATTTTATTTTTCTAAATTATCTTTCGTCATTTTAAAGGCAGTCAGGATTGTTTTCACTTACTGAATACCTTAGTTGTTAAGAGCATTGATTTTGAACACTGGCTTCCAATCGTGGCTCAGTGATTTTGGGTAAATTATTTTCTCTTTGTATGCTTTTTTCATTTGCAAAATGAATTAGTAGTAGTTTCTATCTTATAAGGTTATGGGAATTAAATGAGTTAATATTTATAAGATACTTAGAGCAGTGCCTATTATGTTCTAAGTGCTGTATGAATGTTTGTAAAACACAGGATAGATTTCCTGACCCCAGCATTAAGCTTTTGCCTTCATTAGTTTTGAATGTTCAGAAGCATTTTAATAGGCCAGTGATCCTTAAATGGGATGATTACTCCTTTGGCATGCTCTGGTGCTGGTTCTTTATTAGGACCACAAGCGATCACTGAGGCACTACGTTAGTGATGCTATGGTGAGACATTTTCTACTCTTAAGAAGCAAATGCTTAACTGTAAGGGATAAAATGCACACAGAGTTCAGGGAAAATTAGGATGAGGGCCACGGAGATGCAGAGAAGAGTACTAGGATGGTGCCAGTACAGGAAAGCTTCATGCCTTTTGAATTGGGCCTTGGAAAGATTTTCATAGATGGAGACAGGTGGAATGTGCTAGTCACAATATACTAAAAGGTACTGTAGAATAAAGGGGAAGTGAGTCAGGTGGGCAAAGAGTTAAGAAAGGGTCAGATCAGAGAGTGATTAATGGCCTAACAACAAACTATTGAGTCAGTTTGCATAGTTCCTAAGGAGAAGTGATTAGTGTTAACTTCCCTGTAACTCTGGTGTCCTCATCTATAAAATGAGGAAAATGGACTAAGTAGCCCTTTCTAAGGCTCCCTTCAGTTTGCAGATTCCATAATTATTAGTTTCCACTGGATGTAAATTTTTGTTTAAAACTTTTATTGAGGTTTAACATACATCCAGAAAAGGGCACAAATCATTGGTGTTCAGCATGTATCATATATCCTTCCTAATTGTGGGATTGATTTACTTAATGTGGTATTTTGATTCTTTGATAACCTGTTGCCTTCAGTTATATTACACATTTCATAAAGACAGGTTCACATTTGTAGCCACGGTGCTGAAGACATAGTTTCTTAGTGTTTGTTAAATTAATGTATAAAAGAATTTAGGTTAAGTTGGGATGACATTTGAGGAGTGTTTGCAGGTGGAAATACCAGAAGGACCTGGTTAATTTCACTTGCCTCACCAAGAATCCTCCATAGTTTCCTGGGGTTAGTTACCCATAGTAAACAATGACTAAGGACTTAGGGCAAATGTAGAAGGCAAAGGTCTTTCTCCCTGGGAGTTAGAGCTAGAACCATGACTTGCACAGGCCTACACATACCTGGTATTATATAGGGCTTGGGACTGCCAGAGAAACTTACCAGAGACATAGAGTATCTGTTTCTTATAGTATAGGGGATCATCTTACAAGTGGAGTTGTTATATGGGTCTGGGACATAGAGGAGGGATTTCAGGCTGGGAGTGTACTTTTGACAGTCATCTGGATGTAAGATGGTAATTTAAGGCATACTTCTAGAAGTGAGCAGGGAAGCGAATATAAAGATGAACGCCTGTGTCTGAGCCTTGAAACTCAACATTTGAACATTAGGTGGAAGAGGTGAAGCTTTAAGGACAGTTACTTAGGTACTGTTTTGCTTTGGGAGAAAGGGAATAGAGGACAGAGTAAACGGGTACTGTTTGAGTCAGACATACATGATATTCTCTGTGGCTTGTCTGTCTCATAACAGATCCTATTATAATTAATCGTTAATAGATAGAAGTCTGTTGCCCCTATTTGGCTTTTGGTATATTGGCTCATTGATTTATTCATTTACTAACACTAAACAATTAGACATGATTTTTAAAAAATTTTTCCCATGTGATTTACTTGCATTTGGCATACAAAATACACAGAATAAGATACTTTTGAGTCATTATTCATATCCCTTACTTGATAACAATTTTGTTTATTCTAAAGATAAATACAAGAAATTGTTTAATTGGCTTGGAAAACTTGTTAACCAGATGTGTTGGTCCACACTTGGCAAAATAACCTGACAGTTTCCTAAAATATAAGAGCACTGTGGTAGCTAGCTGTCTTGCCTAACGTTAAATAGCAGTTTATTTCATAGAAGCTTAGGGAGCTGTTCTGTTAAGAAATAGGTCTGTCTCCGTATTGTAATCTCAGCTGAATTTACTGTCCTTTTCTTCTTTGCAAAGAAATTTTTATTTCAATAGGACCTTTTTATAAAAAAAGATTATTTGTTCTCACTACTTAGTTCTTCCCTAAGTTATAATCCTCTAACTGCGCCAATCTTTCCAAATCAACTACATGTAAAGTAACAGGAATATGACTGCAAATGGGAAAAAGTAGAGTAGCTAAATTTTCAAGGTACAGAAATCCTGTTACCATGCAAATGTCTTTTCTTATTCTTCTGTATTTTTGTTTTTAATATATATGTATATCAAACAAAGAATAGGGTAAGGATAAAATAGAATTGTTAATATAAATACATTTTTGCACGTAGTTTTCCATTTGCTTCATTCACTAAGGATTTATTGAAATTCTGCTGTTCATATAGCACCATGCTAGGGAGGTAATAGTGTGTTGGGGAGCTCAGAAAAAATAAAAGTCAACATCTCTTGTTTGTAGGGCTACAATCTATTTGGAGACCAGTGGGAAAAATAGGGAATCAAGCAGATAAAATACAAAATATTTCTCTTTCAGCATTGATTTCCAGAGCTCCAACTAGATTCCATCTCTCTGGAACGTTAGAGTGTTTCATACTTCTCTTAAGTCATATACTAACTTTGCTTATAAAATTACCTAGTTCAATTATAAGCCCCTTAGTATATAGATTGTGTTGCAGGCAACCTTGTGTCTTTATGTGTCTGGTGCAAGGTACAGATTTTGCATAAGTGATGGTATAGAAACTAAAATCCAGGAATTTCTGTGTTTCTTTGTTCAGTGTTGTTTTTATATTATCATCCTGGATAGTATTTGGACGTGTTGGGCTTGAATAGTTTTGGGGGTGGGAGGGAGGAAGGGTATTGTAGGCTGGGGAGAACATTCTAAGCAGTCCTGGGCTTGGTTTTGGACATTGGGTGTTATTTGAGAAATGTTGCAGACTGTTGAGAGCAGAGTTTTTGTGGAGGAGCAGAGCAGTTTAAGAAAAGGTTGCCTGCTTTGTAGTTACTGGATTGTGAAGAACTTCTTAATAATAAGTTTTTAAAAATTGAAAGTAATACATGCATTAAAATATCAAGGTATGTGGCCATTAAATAAGTGAATGACAGGTGAGCCCGAATCCTTTTCTTTAAGGACCCACTATGATCAATTTTTTTGTGTATCTTTTAATAAGAGGTTGTCTGTGTTTATATCAGCATTATATGCCTCAGATGAGAAGATGCTATACGTCAGGAGATGTGTCATGATGTATGTAACCATTTCCTTGTTGATTAAAATTTAGGTTATTTCGGGTCTTTTGTGGTAATCTGTGCTGGAATGAATATCCTTGTCCATTGGCCTTTACATTTTAAAATTTTTTATTAAAATTATACATGAACATAGTCAACAAAGTCAATAAGGCAAAGACATAATGGAAACATTCTTTTGCTTCATCTGTACTTCAGATACAACCTCTTTCATCTCTTAGTTCTTCATAATTTACGTCTACATTTCCAAGTGATATGTTTCTATTGCTACTTCCTGAATTTTTCCATTTTAGACATTTATTTATTTACTTTCTAACTAATAAGTTTTCTTATTATCTATTAACTTTCTACTATGGAAGATGACTATATAGAATTTGAAGTACAAAATAATTTTCAATCATTATTTTGAAGGCCAGGCATCCCTGTTATCCTTGAGATGTCTTATGCTATTCTGAGTCCTTTAAAAAAAAAAAATATATATATATGTATTTATGACATTTTAGTTTTATTATTTCTTAATCTCTGGAATCTCTTGGTATCCTGTCTTAAGTAGATATTTTTGGTCTTTTGAAGTTTCAGTTTTGCAAGCATCTCAGTATCTCTAAAAGATAAATTACTGGCAGGGGAATAGTTGAATTAAAAGTGGGTGCATTTAGGGGCGCTTGGGTGGCTCAGTTGGTTGAGCGACTGCCTTCGGCTCAGGTCATGATCCTAGAGTCCCTGGATCGAGTCCCGCATTGGGCTCCCTGCTCAGCAAGGAGCCTGCTTCTCCCTCTAACTCCCCCCCCCCCCCATGTACTCTCTCTCTCTCATTCTCGCTCTCTCAAATAAATAAATAAATCTTTAAAAAAAAAAAAGTGGGTGCATTTAAAATTTTGATAGATATTGTCTGGTTGTAATAGAAATTGTTTGGGGCGCCTGGGTGGCTCAGTTGGTTAAGCGACTGCCTTCGGCTCAGGTCATGATCCCAGGGTCCTGGGATCGAGTCCCGCATCGGGCTCCCTGCTCTGCGGGGAGCCTGCTTCTCCCTCTCCCACTCCCCCTGCTTGTGTTCCCTCTCTCGCTGTGTGTGTCTCTGTCAAATAAATAAATAAAATCTTTAAAAAAAAAAAATTGTTTTATTCCACAGTATCTTCTCAGCTAAGCTCTAGGCATTGTCAGAAAGCCTGGCTCTGACATAGATCATTGCCACCCTCTGTATCTGCACTTTTGAGCTCTTCAGTAACATTCTTTTGACCTTGACATGACTCCTTCCCAGTCTTGGTTATAACACCCCTCTCCCTGCTCCTTCCCCTATGCTCACAGGCACATACTTCTCCGTCACTCCTCCAGTGTTGTTCCTCATCTGTTAACAGCAACAAAATATATTTTAGCTCACTAATTAGAATAATTAGTACAGTTGATCAGTTATTCATAGATATTAGAGTCATTGCTAATTACACTGTAGCATCTCATCGCTAGGGTGAAGGATCAGAACCATAGATAAAGGGTTCAGAGTCATCTTAGAAAGGAGATTTAAGTTTAGAAACAGAATCAAGGCATTGAGTAGAGTACTACCATAGAAAGCTGAAGTCTGTGGACTGCATCCTGGGTGTAAGCCTACAATTGAGAGACAGGAAAGAAGCAGTTAACGAAATGCTGAAATGGGCAGATAAATGTGCTGTAAGAAAATTAAGACTCAACAGAAGGAAAGGTTTCAGGAAAGAAGTTGAGGTCAATGTTACTTCACAGAAGGGTCAGGGAAAATGAGGCCTAAAAGTGCTTTTGGGGAGCAGTTTCAGCAGTGTTGGGAGTTAAAGCTAGGGAGGTAAGGAGATGGAGTGAACTCTGTAGAGCACTTAGGACCTTTGATTTGTAGGGAAGAGCTGGGGTTGAAGGTAGAATGAGAGGCAGGATCTAAAGAAAGTGCTTTTTTTTAGGGTGGAAGAGAGAGTACCTACCTGTGCATGTTTAGGCAGATGGAAGAAGAAAGGTGACTATAATGATGAGAATAGAACACTTTAGGAGACAGAGAAGATAAGGGATCTAGGGAGAGATCCAGCAGCACATTTTAAGAAGGAAGAGTGACTACAGGAGATCTTTTCCTCTGAGCCTGAAGGGACGGATAGCATTATGGATGAAGAGGTAGGAATGGGTGGTGAAAAGCTCACACTTTTCATCTCCAGTCAGGTTAATGGGATTTCAGAGCTTGGAGATTGTTTCAAATAGCATCTATTCATTTGTTTACTCACCACAAATATGTGCCACTTTGGTAGAGATGCAAAGGTGAAGAAATTACCAGCTAAATGTATAGAGACACATTTATCTCTCTCTCTCTCTCTCTCTTTTTTTTTTTTTTTAGAGAGCAAGCGAGCAGGGGGAGGGGCAGAGGGAGGGATAGAGAGAATCCCAAGCGGACTCTGCACTGAACCCAACGCGGAGCTTTGTCTCACGACCCTAAGATCATGACTTGAGCTGAGATCGAGTCCAACACTTAACTGACTGGGCCACCTAGGCACTCCTATCTCCCTGTCCTTTTATAATTGTTAGTCATAGTCTGAGAATGGGCGAGGAAGGAGTGGACTGCGGGGCCTATCTGGCCTTGTAGATTGGTGTCTGTGAGTGTCTCAGAGGTCAGTGGAAATGGGGTGGTGGTGAAGGTGACTGTGAAGTAGTTAACTCTGGCCTAGGGAATCCAAGGAGCTAATGACCTGAATGGTGTTCTCTCAAGGTGGAGCGCGACCTGAAGGTGGAGGTTTGGTCAGAGTGATGGAATGAAAGAGATACAGGGAATTATTATGATGGGGGAGGTGAAACACCACCACTTCTGAGAACTTAGAGCAGAGCTTGGAATGAAGTAGAATTCAGCGCACTTGATTAGGAGATAAGAGATGAGATTTGGTAGATGAAATCATGAACAAAAATTACAGGAGGAGCATGGGCGCTGGAGCAGAGATCATCTTAACTGCCAGAATCACAAAAGTGGCTGGCACGTCACAAGTCATATTTTTATTGCTGTGATCTGTGTAGTGTGATAGAAAAATCAGATATTGTGAGTTTTAAAAAAGTAATGGGTTTTATAATGTCAGTGAGCACCATTTTTGGTATCTTGAGGATAACATTGTAGGTGTGTACTCTGTTTTTAGCATTCTTTCTGAAAGCTCAATTTCACTTTAATGTTCATATTTATTAAAATGTGCAGTGTGATACTTCTGATCTTTCAAGAAATGTGGAAAACTGTTTTTATTGATATGTGGTAATATGTACAGAGGTAATTGGATAATAATGGTGTAAATACCTAAAGGTCCTAAGGTTAGTGTAATAAACCAAGCACAAAAAAATGTTCAACCTTTGAAAGCTTTATTTTTCCTGTTTGCTCTCACTGCATTACGCCCTCTGAAAGTAATGACTTGATGTGTTTATTAATAAGTAAGTACTGTTACTTTCAGAGGGTTATCAAATGTAGCAGGTACTTTGATGGACAATAATTGTGTTTCTAGCTCTCTTCCCCCAATGCCATGAATCTCATTCAGTCTGCAGAATGATGATTCCTATTTGCGGTTGCTTAAAGTACAAAACAGTCAACCAATTGTGAACTGAAAGAATGGCTGTATTTTTGACAAGGCATCAATGAAATGTAAATGGCCACTTAACAATAGCCAGAAACCAGTGTATTCCTATGGGAAATCGTGAATTCTTAGGGTCAAAGTGATCAGATGTCCTGATTTTCCTGGGTCAGCCCTGGTTTATACCTGCTTGTCCCGGTGTCCTATTCAGTTATCACGCCCCTTCACTCTCAGAAATGTTCTCATATGGATAATATATGGCCATTCTATTTTTAAGTCTTATTTTGAAATTTATGGTCTGTACTTTGAATCATTAGGTGAAGATGTATCTTAGTAGTTGAAAGAAGCAGCCAGTGGTTGTTTTTGCCTGTAAGAGTATAGAGATACTTGCACAGAGTTGCTTCTATGATTTCCCAGTATGTGCATTATAGAAAATGTTACAGTGTGTACTGAGTTTGGTAGTAGCTATTTGAGTCCAGCAGATGTGTGATGATACAGTATTTAATCAGGTAGTAACAGCCTTTCAAATAAATACATCCTTAATTTTTCTGCTTAATATCTTCTGAGAAAGAGAACTATGGTAGTGATAGGCCTTGGATTTATGAAATGTTGGGTGTAAAATGTTTATCTAACAATGACCTAAGTCTTGATTGTTTTCTTTTCTTCAAACAGCACTCATATTCTGAGGGAGCCTGTGTGTTTAGGGGGGTGTGAGCACATCTTCTGTAGGTAAGTAATTATGGCTTGATACTTAGTGTTTCTATATTTTTTACTAGGTCATCATCATGTAATCATATTAATAATAACATTATGTTTATGTAGCTCTCATAGACTGCAGATAACTTACTGTACATTCTCTCATTTTGATTCTTACAACTGTCTTAATTTGCAAATAAGAGCATCAAAACTCAAAGGGGATGACTTGTCCAAAGTAGCAAAGCTTACTAAGTAGCTCGGCTAAGCTTGGGGAGAAAAATCTATTATGTATTTGAAGTATGACTCTTTTTTTTCCTTCCAGTTAGTTTTGAGTCTAGACTTCCCAGATTATGAAAATCTAGTTCTTTCTTTTTTTTTTTTTTTTAAAGATTTTATTTATTTATTTGATAGAGAGAGACACAGCAAGAGAGGGAACACAAGCAGAGGGAGTGGGAGAGGGAGAAGCAGGCTCCCCGCTGAGTGCGGGACCCTGGGATCCTGACCTGAGCAGAAAGCAGACGCTTAACGACTGAGCCACCCAGGTGCCCCTGAAAATCTAGTTCTTATAGTTAGTGGGTTGGTTTTCTAGGGTTGCTGTAACAAAGTACCAAAGACTGGGTGCTTTAGAGTGACAGTAATTTATTGTCTCACAGTTCAGGAGGCTAGAAGTCTGAGAGCAAGGTGACAAGCAGGGCTGTGAGAAAGACTGTTCCATGATTCACTTCTACCTTCTGGTGGAGAATCTTTGTCTTCTGGCATCTTTGGCATCCCTTGGCTTGTAGATACATCATTCTGATTTGAACTTCCATGTTCACATGGCTTTCTCTCTTGTTGTGCGTATTTGTTTCTGTGTCCAAACTTCCCCTTTCTGTAAGAATGCTAGTTATATTGGATTAAGCCTCACCTCGAGGATCTCATGTTAATTTGATCATCCAGAAAGATCCTATTTCCAGATAAGATCACATTCTTAGGTATTAAGACATCAACATCTTTTTGGGGGACACAGTTCAAGCCATAACAGTTACTGTGAAGTTATATCCGTGTTCTAGTAGGAAAGTCCTGGCTTATAGATTAGAATACTAGATTTTCATCTCATTCTATTTCTTATTTTGGAGAAATAAATTCAAGGACTGAATGTCTTAGTTTAATTGTCTGAGACAGGGTTGATATAGCCTCCTTTGAGTAGTTTTTTCATGATTTCAGTTACGACTCTGTGACTGGTACGAGCCACTGCAATGTGGAGTTAAGCACATATGAAAATAATTTACTGCATGACTGCTGTGGGCTGGGATGCATGGGAAGCAATTATGCTTGGGGTCCCAATTTTCTTTCTGGAAACATGGATCTGATATATGGGACATATCTAGCTGGAGGGGCGGATAGGAAATAGTACCTGTTGCCTACCTGATAACTCCATTTGGATGAAGACAGGGAATTTCAGACTGGCCGGTTGTGCAGAGCATGTCTGTTGGCCATTCGCCCCTTCCATCGGTTGTGGCCATAAAGGGTACCGCTAATTGCAGAATTGCTCAAGGCAAAAGCCGCAAGTCATACCTGATTGCTCTTTTCTTCCTTATCACATTATTAAGTTCTGTCAGCTCCACCTCAAAATGTCCCTTGAATCTTGAATTTTCCCACTTTGCTCTGTATTTACTACTGTTTACACTTTGGTCCAAGCCACTATCCTATTCTCTCCACAGATTGTTGTCCTAAATTTCTAACTGGTTCCCTTCCCCATTTTCTCCATTCTTACCAGTGATCTTTTAAAAATGTAAATCACATCCATATCATTACCCTCCTTAAAATCCTCTCCTCTAGTGGCGGGCGCCTGGGTGGCTCAGTTGGTTAAGCGACTGCCTTCAGCTCAGGTCATGATCCCAGGGTCCTGGGATCGAGTCCCACATCGGGCTCCCTGCTCTGCGGGGAGCCTGCTTCTCCCTCTCACTCCCCCTGCTTGTGTTCCCTCTCTCGCTGTGTCTCTCTCTGTCAAATAAATAAATAAAATCTTAAAAAAAAAAAAAAATCCTCTAGTGGCTTCTATTACAGTTAGAATAAAATCCAAACTCTTCACTCTAAGGTTCAGAAGACCCTGTACAGGACCCAATTCCTACCTGCCTCTCCAACCACACTTCCCACTAGCTCACCCTGTTCTAGCCACCTTCTCCTTTTAGTTCATTAAACATACCGAATTTACTACTGCCCCAGGGCTTTTGCACTTGCTCTTTCTTCCATGTAGAATGTACTGCCAAATTTTTGTGACGCTGACTTTTCATCAGTTACATTTCAGCTCATATGTCACCTCCTCCAAAAAGCCTCCCATCATCCGCTTATGAAATGATGCCCGCTTCCTGTCCTCACTCGGTAGTAAGCAGATTTATTTTGTTTCAGCTGATGGACTCACTTTGTATAATGTATCAGTGACAAATCTGCTGGAGCAAAACCAACTCCATGAAATTGTATGTAAAGTGTGTGTCTGTGTGTGTATGTGTGTGTGTGTGGAGTGTGAGAGAGATCTATACCTTTAATTGGGTTCTAAAGGGGTCTGTGACTTAAAATGGCCAATGAAAGATTAAGAGAGGCATGAGAACATCTTAGAGAGAAAGTGGTCATCTGTATATGAGTGCAATTTTGGTTCATTTTGATTATGTGATGCCAAGAATTAGGGTAACTGTAGTCTTTGCAGGTTTGAGGCTGTGTAAAACTGTTGAGCAATGCTGTAAATACCATGCAGTTTTAAAAGATGGTTTGATATATACCAGTCTAGCTGAAGCATAGAAGTGGGGTGGGGGAGGGGGGTTGGGGGAGGGGCACAGATTTTCATGTCATTGACAGTGTTGTAGTTTCAAGGTACTTTCATGCCAATCCCTGAAAAAATAGCCCATGTATTCTTTTTAAGATAGAAATCGTTTAAAACATATGGCAGACATATGCAAACTTTTTGGCTTTGGATCATTTTACACCCTTAAAAGTTGAGGACCCCAAAGCAGTTTTATATGTGTATTCGCCATGTAAAACCGAGACATTTAAAAAATACTGTTCAGTTAAAAATAACAATAATAAACTCTTTACATAGTAACATAAGTAACACTTTTTTAAGGAAAAATGACCATAAACAAAGAAAAACGAGTGAGAAGAGTGACACTGTTACATTTATGCAGATCTCTTTATTGTTTTGCTGAATAGTAGACAGTAGATCTCATACCTGCTTATGTAATCAATCTGTTGTGATACATTGTTTTGATTGCAGCATGTGAGGAAAATCTTGTATTATACATCTGCATAATTGGAAAAAGGAAGGATTTTTAAGTAGCCTTTTTAGGTAATTTTGGATATTCTTTGATACTACACCATTATTTGGCAAGTGCTAGTTTCTTTAGATTTATTATGGTGTGGAATCTAAAAGGATAACAATGAATTTTTGGTATTCTGTTACATTAAATTTCACTGGTTTATCCTGTGCTTTGAATGGATCTTTTACCCAGCATGATTTTCTGACATCATGCTTTGGTCATTTGGAAAATATTGACTTACTGAGTTACACAGATCTATTGAGAAATGACATCTTTCCCCAGAATTCTAGATTTATGTTTACAAAATAATTTGAGAACAGTTAAAAGATGAACATTATAGAATGTATAAAATAGACTGATCTGGGTACCAGTGTGGTGCTAGGTTAAGTGTCTTACCTGAGTCTCATTTTCTTCATCTGAAAATAAGGTAATGATTCTTGATGAGTCGATTGTGACTGTTGTCACTAATGTTCCTCAAATACTTAAGTATTACACAATAATTGATGATTTAAGTCCCTTGTGGAATCAGTTTCCCCTTTTTATATGTTGGGGTTTTAAGTTAAGGGTTCATAACTACAAGCAAAGAAACTCCCAAGAAGTTCCTTTCTTTGCTACAGAAATTTGACATTTCATGATCTCAGGGTTGTGAGATTGAGCCCGTGTTGGGCTCCTTGCTGAGCGCGGAGTCTGCTTAAGATTCTCTCTCTCCCTCTCCCTCTGCCCACCTCTGCCCCCTACCCTGCCCGCACACACTCTCTCAAAAAAAAAAAAGAAAGGAAGAAAGAAATTTGACATTTATTGAGTATAATCTCTCCTAGCTCTACTATGGTTTACAGATTCATTTTATAACATTTATTGAGTTACTTTGCATCAGAATCATGCCAGAATCTAAGATGCAAAGAGTAGAAATGCTACAGGCTTTTTCTGGAAGAAGCTCATATTTTAAGAATCCTCTGTGCCTACAAATAGTAGGTCCCATGGAAAGGAATGTGGTGTTTGGGGGAGATCTGGCTTTCATCACTGTTAGGTTACCAGTCTTGTTGGAGTTCCTCTGGTGAGGCTAAGGGAGGAGTGGATGTTTAGGTTTCTTATTTCTGAATCCACAGATAAGCTTTGGAGGGGGGGATTATGAAACCCCCCCCTTTTTTTTTTACCAGAGTTTATGTATATCTTCATCAGATTTGCAAAGGATTTGTAACCTCTAAAGTTAAGAACCCCTTCCCCCCAACTATGAAACTTTAACTTCTAGACAGATAACCTGAGGTAATTTAATTGAGTCTACAGGTTATAAAAGTGTCTGAAAGAACCAAGTGTCTTTTCTCAGAAACTGCATTAAAGCCTTTAGACACTTGTCGGCAACAAAACAAAAAATACCTTTCCCGGTCTCTTCGCAGTAATTTTCCATGAAGCACAGTGTTAAGATTTAGGATACAAAAGCTTGAGATGCATGGCTGTTATGCATTTGGTACTAAATATGTTTATTTATGTCCCTCTCTGTACTCTTACCCTTTAGAAGCTATGGATTTATTTGCTTGAAAAATTATGCAAACTATAAGTCAAATCTCTTCATCTCAAATTACCTAAGCAACCTCAGATTTAGATTTTGTATGTGTGTGTATTATACTCTTTCAGAAACATTATTTTAACAAATATTTTATGTTTGCTCATTGCTTGTTAAACTTTGCTTCATTTACTTCTGTTCAAACTCTGTTTATATTTCCGAATTAAGATTCTGCTGAATGCATTGATAGATATATGTATTTTTTTCTTTTAATCTTTTTTTAAGTAATTGCGTAAGTGACTGCATTGGAACCGGATGTCCAGTGTGTTATACCCCAGCCTGGATACAAGATGTGAAGATAAATAGACAATTGGACAGCATGATCCAGCTTTGTAGTAAGCTTCGGAATTTGCTACATGATGATAAGCTTTCAGGTGAGAAATATCACTGACTCTCTTCATTAAGTAGCTGATGAATTCATATTGATCACATAAAATATGTAAACATCTATCAGGAATTCTGATGACCTATTTTAGATTTTAAGATATACAGTGTTTGCAATTATTTTGAGAAGTGACAGATAACTTAGAGATAACTTAAGGAAGCCAAGGTCCAGAGAGGTTAAATGACCTTGCCTAATTTCACATGTGTAGTTAGTACCAGAAGCAGGAGAAATAGAGCCCATTTCTTCTGAGTGTCAGTCTAGACACTTTTCACCACCTACACTGCCTGCTTTTTACAGTTACATTAATTTCTGTATAATATATATAGAAAAGAGATTTTGCCCTTAAATTCACTTAAATACACTTTTACAAGATAGAATATAACCTTCTGTGCATCACTTTTCCGGACTGAATTAATTAGATGAGCACATTTTGAAAGAACAAAAATCTAATATTCATTTTCTTTTCTATTTAAATGGGGGTTAATGTTTTTCAGATTGTTCTTAGACTCTGTGTATTAACTGTATATCTTCCCATTGTGCTTTCTGCTGAGAACTAATTAGCTGGGGAAAGAAAGTAAAGGGTTTTGAATCTTCATAATTAGATACTAGAATTATCTTTTTATTGACCAGATCATGTCATTTTGCTTATGTTTATAGGATAACCTTTTCTTGACTGGCAGGATGCTGTGAATGATTGATAATGTTTATATAAAATGGTTGAATTTTTGTTTTTAAATCTTTTGATCTTAGATTTCTGACATGATGTGTTATTGCCAGTTACTAAAGGTGAAATTGATTAGACAAAATAAAGAAACAAGGCAAATACTTTGAGTCTTATTGACCATGTCCTTTTTTTTTTTTTTTAAAGATTTTATTTATTTATTCATGAGAGACAGAGAGAGAGAGAGAGAGAGGCAGAGGGAGAAGCAGGCTCCCTGCGGAGCAGGGAGCCCGATGCGGGACTCGATCCAGGGACTCCAGGATCATGACCTGAGCCGAAGGCAGTCGCTTAACTAACTGAGCCACCCAGGCGCCCCTGACCATGTCCATATTTTTAAGAAGAATTTAAATTACAGTCTACCTATGAAAAGTTTTTTTTCATCTGATCATTGTATTAGAGTCTATTCTTTAGGATAAAATGTGCTATAGTGATAAAGTTTTACTTATTTTCAGATGTAATTATACACACACAGTTCAAAAAGTACTTACCTTTTTGAAAAAATAATGTGTGTTGTAAATCTTTTTAAGAACACAATGAGGAAAAGTTTCATTATTAGTTCATCTTTTTTCTTTCTTACTCAAAGGTAGGGCTGGTAGTGTTTATTTTCTAATGAAAAAGATTGGTATATGATCTGCTCCTCCACATACAGATACCATTGATTAAATAGAGTCCATGCATCTTTGGCCATGTTGGGGGTGGAGGGGGAGGATTAAACTCTCTCTCTCTTTTTTTTAAGATTTTTTATTTTTAAGTAGTTTGCACACCCAATGTGGGGCTCAGACTTGCAACCCCGAGATCAAGAGTCACATGCTCCACCAACTGAGCCAGCCAGGTGCCCCTAAACTCTTGATTTAAGTGTACAATATGAAAAATGTTCATGTGTGCATGAAAGTGGCTTTCCTCAGATTCTTAAAGACGTGTGGTCTATTAGGAATGGTGGCCATGCATTGACATTTGGGGTGCTACTCTGAGAGTTCTGTCAGGATGTTTTGATTTGATTCTTCAGTTGCTGTATAGTAATATATTAGCTTGCTCAGGCTGTGGTAACAAACTGGGTGGCTTAAAAAATAAAAATTTATTATCTTACAGTTCTGGAGTCTAGGAGTTTTACATTGAGGTGTTGGTTCAGTTGGTGCTTTCAAGGTCTGTGAGGGAAAGATGTCTGTGAGGGAAGGGCCTCTCTGCTTGGTTTGTCTTTGTGTCCACTTGGTGTTCTGCCTGTATGCGTATTTGTGGCAAATTTCCTCTTTTTGTAAGGATGCCAGTCATATTGCATTATTGAGTCCCACTCTACTCATTTTTACCAATTATATCAGTAATGACCCTGTTTCCAAAAATAAGGTCACATCCGGAGGTGCTGGGAGTAGGACTTGGATTTATGAGTTTGTGAGGAACACAGTTTAGCCCATGACAAGTAATGGATATTTTTTTTAAGTGACATTTTTAATGCTGATAAAAAGGGAATAGGGTAACTCTTGATGGGTAGTGAATTATGGCATAATGGGGTACTGGTATGGTACTTGAGAGAAGAGAAGAGAAGAATAAGCAGGGAACTTCTCTAGAAATTTTACTGTGGTTGGTGATATTTGAGTCTTTAGTATGGTTTTCATATTTTGTGGACTCTGAAATGCCTCCACATTTCATCATTACTAAAGATATTGTGGAAAATCATTGAATTTAGAACAAGTTTTTGTATGGGGCCTGAGGCCTTTTAGAATGCCATCTTTCTCATCTAAAAATAGATGTGGAGTTTGGGGAGGGGATTATGGTGATTTATTTTTCGAAAGCCATTTTGTGTTCATCTTCCTTATTATAGTGAGTAATAACTACTTTGGCCTTACCAAACTTTAGTAGTGCTGGCTTCAACCTTACTTACTTTAAAAAGAATTGAAATTTCAGTTTGGATAACATATAATCAGAATTTTAGGAGCAGGAAGGTCATCTTGAGTCCCTTATTCTGTGGGTGAGGAAATCTAGGACTTAGGTTATGCAGGGAGGTCACACTGTAAGTTTCTTGTTTACTGTTTTATCATTTAGCTCAAAGCTTTCATGAGGAGTGTAGGTGTTCATTATATTTTTTGAATTGGAGACAGATTGGAAGTGCTAAGGCTTAATTCATATCCCAAAGACTAAGCTTAATTAAAGCAATTTTAAAACAAATTCTTAGGTTTTGGTTTCAACAATTCATTTTATAATGGTAACATCCTCCTTTGCTCCTTTTATAGAAGATGGTAAATCTAGAGAATAAGCATATTGAAATAAAAATATCTGTCCAGATCTGTAAATTACATGGTGCAGAGCCTTTTCTGCTTATCAGTTGCATTGTCATCAACTTTTCCTCCTGAGGGCCCCAAAACAAACTAGCCTCAAAGGGCATTTGAGTTGGAGAGTATTGTTCTTTGTTTCTTTATAGTGTATTCAACATTTTATGTAGTAATTCATGTTGATTTATATAGCAAGTACTCCTAAAACTAAAGTGGTATAAGATGTACTCGGTGAATAGGTACAGGGAACAAACAGTTGGGGACAAATAATGGTTTGTCCTCTTTAGAATGAGGAAATTGGAAATGGGTCTCATAAAATAAGGGTATTCAATTAAGTTATCCCTAAGGTCTAGCTTGAAAATCATGGTTCTGTTAAATGGGTGTTGAGGATGATGATTTAAGCAGGATGGTTGGCTATCTCCTACATCTCTATTTTTTTAAACCCTGTAGTTCACAATTTATCTTTCAAATGAACCTTGTTACTTGCATTTACTATAAAATATATAATTACCATAATTAAGGTGGGTAATTAGGAAGAGCTTGTCAAATCATGAACATGGTACATGGTATACTGGAGATAAAGAAGCCTGATTTATAGAAATACTTTTTAAAATGAGCTTCCAAATACTCGAACAGATTTTCCTCGGTTCAGTGTACTTTAAAGAGAAAAGATTGTCTGTCGCAAATTTTTCTGACAACCATTTACGGATAATTTTACCTTATTCTTTATAACATAATCTGCTTTCTACTAATAGAGTCAAATTTAAAAGTTTGTATTTTATATTGCTTCCCATCCTATTAAATCTGACTTGGCAGGTGCTGGTCAGGCTCTTTGAGGAATGTGTTGGTGGTGGTGGGACAGTTGAAAACAAAAGCACTTTGATGGTGCTTTCATTGGATCACAGTTTCCTTTTCTGTTTTCTGGTTTCCGGAGAGAGGCTTGTCTTTCTGGAGTGAATTACATAGTGTTTCATATATATTATGACTTTTTTATAATAGATGAAGATGAACATTTGAATAGCTGTGTTGCTGTTTTTTTTTTTTTAAATGGAACTGAGTACTTCTTACAAACTAATCATTCTTCAATAAAGGCGTTAATGTTGCACAGATGGTAGCAAAGTACTTTGATTTTTAATAAGGCACTAGTTTGTCAAAGAGATTTCTCAACTTCTGTTGTGAAACCTATAATAGAATAATTTGAAAGGCACACAATGTACATAATTATAATCCTTTGATGTAGATTAATGATAGCTAAATCACATTTTTTAATTGCCTCCTTCTATAGTTTATTATTAAATTTTAAGAAAAAACTTGGCTAAGCTGCTCCTTAGCAACATGTGCATCTCTGTTTCTCGATATTTTGTGGTTTTCTCAGAAATATTTATATTCAGAGAATAGAATTTTTTAAAATGTCATCATTAAGAAATTTACTGTGTAGAGGAAGGACCAGTATTTTTCTTCATGAAAAGAATATGACAATTTATTGTGCTTCGAAGCATTCACTCATAAAAATTGTTGTAGCTGTTAATAATATGATTTGTGTTCCAGCAGGGGTGGTGCTTTTGCTTTTTACAGTCTTAACTTAGATAACTGTAAAATCCAGGATTTACAATCACATTTGCTGTTGTGGTCCTTGCTTAGTTACGACAAGAAGCGCAATTTCAAAAGCAAGTCATTTCTGATATAGTCTCAAATCTAGAGGAAAGGTCAACATGAAATCTTCCTGAGCGTATGCATTGTTACTGGATGATTAGTAAATTATTGTGTACATATAAATTACATGAACATATGCTCTTTTCATTCACTTCTTTATAAGTTAAGGGGTAGGTACACCCGAATATGAAATTGTTGTCTTAAATTTTAGATTTAGATTTTTTAGTCAGTTGTGTTGCTGCTACTTTAATTTTCCCTTAAGTGCCTAATTCGACATTTTGTAAATTTTTTTAAGTATTAAGGACTTCAGCATTTGACTTGTGTTTAATTGAAAATGTCATCATCTAGCTTTAAAATAAATTTTAGAACATCAAATACAAGTGTTTTACAGACTACCAGAGGATTAACCTTTCAGTCTTTGTAATCCTTAGTCTTAAAAAAACAATTCTGGTAACAACTTCATGTTGACCTTTCCTCTAGATTCGAGATTATATGACAAATGACTTGTTTTTGGAAGTCTACCGATCACTGCAGAGAAAAGACCTTGTTAGAAATTAGACTTAGTCTCTGTGTGAATGGATACCTTATTCTGATTGTTTTTATTTCCAAGATCCTGACCTGATAACATTTTGTGGGTCAGCTGATGTTCAGCCAGGACATAAGAAGAGTGCCCCAGAGTCTGACGTTACTCAGATACACACTCCTGCTTCCAGCTGGGTTTGCTGGCTCACTGTCTAGCCAGTTGTAATGCTTCCATTTGCCCCAGGAGGAAGAGATGGCTTCTCTGGAGTAGAAGGGAGTTTGACTGAATTCCTTTGCTAGGCAGAGTATAAGGTCTATGAAATTTCTACAGAGTTAAATACAAAATCATTTGTTTTTTATAATCCACTAGTTTTCATTTTTTCTTACCTGTTTAAAGTGCCATCTTTACTTGGCAGATCTATTTATAAAGATAGTTTTATACTCAAGAAATAAGAGGTGAAAGAGGAATAGAAGAATCAATTTTGAACTTAAGAGTTTTGAGAGATTGTAGTTACTAATCCTCTGGTGTATTAATAATTTTAAACTGATAATAGTGTTTTGTGTGAATAAAAAATACCTGAAAGGAATTCAGAAATAATATTTCATAATTTCCTTTTCTCTTGCTGTTATTTTAAGACATGAGGATGTTGAGAAGAAATGTATTCCCAGAAACAAATAAGAAAAATGAAACTAAAATTATGTTTTATCTGTTAAATATTAAAACTTTTCAGGAATAAGCACACTTGACAATTTTATATAACACCTTAGTAGCATCAGACACATTTATTTCCTACACAGCAGATGTTACCAGTTCTTAGAGTAAGATGCCATTGGTTTTCTTCTTAAAGTAACTTAGTTTTAGAACTTTGTTAAAACTTTGCTTTAGATTCTGTAATGTAAGAGAAGGCTTATAAAGAGTTCTCTTCATCTTGAATGAGGAGTAATGTCTCAGGAGAAATACATAATCAGATAGCTTCCTTTTTCTTCTTCTTTTTTAAAGATTTTATTTATTTATTTGAGACAGAGAGAATGAGAGACAGAGAGCATGAGAGGGAGGAGGGTCAGAGGGAGAAGCAGACTCCCCGCCGAGCAGGGAGCCCGATGCGGGACTAGATCCAGGGACTCCAGGATCATGACCTGAGCCGAAGGCAGTCGCTTAACCAACTGAGCCACCCAGGCGCCCCTCTTTTTTTTTAAATAGGATGAATAAAACATATTCCAAGTGCTCTAGTTGGTCAAAGGAGATTAAGTCTGTGTTAATTTGGAGAATGAGTATCAGGCAGTAGGAAATTGTTAGGTTGTTAATCCTGAAAGGTGGTGGTGGTGGTGGTTTTCCAGTTTACCTGCCTTTCCTGTGCTCGCTCTTTGACCTGGAACAGCCTCATGGTAATCCAGTTCTTGTGGAGGAGAGAAGTGCTGGATTGGGCGACCGTCCTCCCTCTCCTTTAATTTCTCATCTTTATGTGAGAGAATTGGATGTATGACTCTCAAGTTTTCTTCTAGCCCTTAAAGTCTAACCTCTCATATAAATACTTGTCAAGGTTTAAGAGCAGATATCAAATAATTTATTCATCAGTATTTTTTCAGCACTGTTGATTGTGCTCACAACTGTGCTGGGCTGATCTGGGTTGGTTTTACCTGTCTGTGTGGGGTGGGAGGCAAGAATGTTGAGGGCAATGTTTTTTAAAGAAAAATGAATGGGCTTAAAGGCAAAAACAAAATAGGACAACTTGAAGGGGGATCACTGACAGAATCAGAAGTAGATCACTATACAACTCATTCACTGAGTGTTTCTTAAAAATCTGTTAATGGGCAAGATTGGTAGGTCTAAAAAATGCAATGCATATAGAGATTATAATACATACATAGTGTGAAGAAAAACTCACTTTGCCTGTGTGTTTCCTTTTTTTCACTCTGATGCCGGATGTGTGGGTTTTCCCCACATTAAGTCATTCTGTGACACTGAGTGTCCTACAGTTTCTTTCACTCAGTTCTGACACTGCTTGCCTGCAGATAATGTCAAAGCCACAGGTTAAGAGCTCAGTCACACAAGACTTTAGTGCTGACTATGTATTGGAGGTTCCCATGACTTCCTTGGGTTTGATTAATTTGCTAGAGTGGCTCATGGAACTCAAGAAAATGTTTTACTTACTAGATTACTGTTCATTATAAATGGATATAACTCAGGAGCAGCCAGATAGAAGAGATTCACGTAGGGCAAGGCATGAGGGAAAGGGTGTGAGGCTTATATACCCTCTGTGGGTGTGCCGCTCGCCCAGCACCTCCAGGTGTTCACCAACTTGGAAGCTCTCCAAACCCTTCCTTTTGGGTTTTTTCTTTTAAAGGCTTCATTACGTAGACACAGTTGATTAAATCCTTGGCCATTGGTGATTGATTCAACGTGTATCTTCTCCCCTCTTGAAGGTTGAGGGTGAGACTGAAAGTTGTAACTCTAATCTTGATTGGTTCCCCTGGCAACCAGCCCCCATCCCTAGAGAGACTCCGGAAATCACCTCATTAACATAAGCTTCGGTGTGGTTGAAAGAAGCTGTGATGAATAACAGAAGACACCCATTTCCTCTGGAACTATTTTAGGCACTGGAACTACGACTAAAGACTTAAAACAAAAGATGCTCCTATGGATTCTCTAGGACATTACAAGGGTTTTTGGACCTCTGTACAGGGAACCGTAGATGAAAACCAAATCTATTTTCTTACTATAAATTATAGTATCACCTATAGTGTGTACTTAGTGAAAAGTTTTGATGTTTATTTAGTAAAAATAAGTATGAGTTCAAATGCCACCTCTTTTCAGCAGCCACGTTTATAACCTTAAACAGATTTTGTTTGCTGTTTAATTTACATAAGAAATAAAAGCATTCTTTTTTACAACTGATTAAACTATATCAAAGTGTATAAAGTGTGAAAGTCCTCCTCTACCCTTTTCCCTCTGCTGAAAGTAGAAAATCCCTTTCTTTTACAGAGGTACTTATTCATTGTTTAACTTTATATTTTTTCTTTTGTGAATTTATGAAACTATTTGGACATAAATGCAGTAGAACTTTTAGAACATAAATGGGATTGTGCCACACTTAAAAGTGTCTTGAAGATCTCTGGGTTGTCCACTGATGTATATAGTGACCACATACGATTTTGTAGTCTACCTGCTCCATAGTTCACCAATTGCTGATTGATGAACACTGCTTTTTTTCCCTAATTTATGCTATTCCAGATACTGCTGCAGTTAACATTCTTACACATTTATGTTTGCAAGTACATGCGTGGGTATTTTCTATACTTGGTAAGAAAGATGACTAGAAGTGAAATTGCTTTGTGAAAGGGTATACACATTTACAATTTGCAAATATCTTACCATCTTGCCTTTGAAATTCCTGGATTTGATTTGCTAATGTTTTATATAGCAATTTTGCATCTTTGATCATAATTGGCAAAGGCCTCATTGTGGAATCCTGCACACACAGTGGGTTGCAATACAGGAAATGAACTCTAACCTTGGGGAATTATAGTAAGCAGAAATAGGTCTGCTCTTTTTCCCACAGGGAGACATTGCCACATCCCTCAGAGAGGCTCGCTGGGAACACAGTCCTAAGAAGTGGTCTGGGTGAAGAGCAGCCAGGGCCTTCTTGGCATACCCTGCAGAAACATCCCTGGCAGCTTGTGTCCCCCACATCAGTGTGTCTAGGTGCCTTCAGTGGTGTAAGCCAGAAATATGTGAATCATCTTTGTCATTGCTGCCTTCTTGTATTCACTGCATCACCAAATTCTGTAAATTTTTTTTTTTTTTTAAGATTTTATTTATTTGCGAGAGAGAGAATGAGAGATAGAGCATGAGAGGGAGGAGGGTCAGAGGGAGAAGCAGACTCCCTGCTGAGCAGGGAGCCTGACGTGGGACTCGATCCCGGGACCCCGGGATCATGACCTGAGCCTAAGGCAGTCGCTTAACCAACTGAGCCACCCAGGCGCCCCAAATTCTGTAAATTTTATCTCCTAAATACTTTTCAAAGAGTTCTTCCCCCTCCCCCCCTCTACCACCTCTCCAGTCTGTTATCATTTACTTATACTCCTACTTTGGCCTCTAACCCATTGCCTTCTTCCAATGTGTTTTCTCTCCAGTCAGGACTGATCTTGTAAAACATAGATGTAGTCATGCCATCTGACTTACATAAAACATTTTATTGGTTTGAGAAACAGCAAGGAGGTCCAGTGGCTAGAATGGAATAAGGAGAGAACAGGAGAGGAGATCAGGAAGGTAATGGAAAATCAGGTTGTTTCTGACCCGTTAGATGGCTACTAACATTTTGGCTTTTATTCAGAGTCAGAGTAGAAGTCAGGAGGGTTTTAGTGACATGATTTGACCAGTTATAAAAGGATCACTGACTGCTGTGTTAAGAATACACTTATGGGGGAGGAAGCAAGTACATAATCGGAGAGATTATTTAGGAGGTTGTTATAATAATCTAGTGCAAGATGATGGTGTCTTATACCATGCTGGCAGGAATGGAGGCAGTAAGAAGTGGTCAGATTTTGGATGTATTTTGTAGGTAGAACTATAGAACTTGCATTTTGCATAGAGGATATCAAAGAGAGCCAAGTTTGATTCCTGAGCTACTGGATCGATGATGTGTCATTTACTGAGATGGGGATGACTGTAGGAGGTTTGGGAGGATTTGGATCAGGAGCTCAGTTTTAGTCATGTTCAGTGTGAAATACTTACTAGGAGTAGACTTGCATGTAAGAGCTGTTTAGTAGGCAGTCGAATATTAGTCCGGAGTTCATGGAAGAGGTCTGGGCTGTACGTACATGTTTGAAGTTGTTCGTGTATAGATAGATAGATGTAAGGTTACCAAAGGAGTGATTGCAGATGAAGAAGTCCCAAGCCCTCCCACTTGAGAGGCTGATGGAATGAGGAATACCAGCAGTAAAACTTGAGGCTGAGCTCTTCATAGAATGCTTCTGCTTACCTGTCGGACTCAATTTTCTGCTCCTTCTCCAAGCTCCAGCCACAGTGGCTTTCTGTCCATTGAATGTGCTAAGCTCATTTCCAACTTAAGACCTTGGTACTTGCTCTCCTTCTACTTGGGAGCCACTTTCCTAGATCCTTATGTGGCTGCTTCTCTTTTGTCATTTGTCGTGAGGTCTCAGCTCAGAAGTGAGTTTCACAGAGAGGCCTTCCTTGATGACCTTAGCTAACGCAGCGAGGTGTTTGTACAAGAATCCTCACCCACAAAATGTAGCACCTGGTCTACTTAGGAGCAGTGATTCTTTTTTTAGATTCTACTGAATCTTCGTACGAGTTTTAATATCTGATTATTAATAAAATGTTAAAATAATTTTTATAGTATACATGTTATAACTGTATAGCTTGATGAATTTTCACAAACTGAACTTACCCAGAAGAATTGACAGTATTCTCGAAGCCCCTCTTGTTGCCCCTTTTCAGTCACTAACTCCTTTCCCCATAGTTACTGGATAATCACTATTTTGACTTAACTCATCAGATTCGTTTCAGCTGTTTTCTTTTGTATCTGGCTTCTTTTGCTGAAGAATATATTTGAGTATGTAGTTGTAGTTCATTCATTCACATTAATTTCTGGTTTACATAGCTTGAGGTTATATTAGATGGACCTAAAGAGTTGTGACTATTGTCCTTAAACCCCTAGATTGATTTTGTCTGAAGTCAGTTGAACTCACAAGTCTCTGAGTTCTCCAGTTTTGTTCTTCTTAAGTGTTGATTTGGCTATTCTAGGTCTTTTACTTTCCATATTATAGTTCCTTTGCTTTCTCATGTAAATTTTAGAATCAGCTTGTCTATTTTTACAAAAAAAGCCTGGAATTTTCATTGGATTATATATAGTCTGTAGATCTATTGGGGAGAATTGACATCTTAGCAATTTTGAGTCTTCCTATTCATGAACAGTGTTTCATAATTTTCATAACTTGTACATACTTTGTTAGATTTACTTAAGTACTTTTTTGTACTATTTTAATGCCAATTTTTTTAAAAAAAATTTCATTCTGCATTTGTTCATTGTTATTATAGTTATTATATAGAAATATAGTTGAAGTTGAATTTGGTATATTGACTTTGTATTCTATGACCTTGGTAGGTTAAAGGTACTTGTTAGTTTCATTAATTAAAAAAAAAAGTTCTTTGGGATATTCTATATAGTGATGCAAGTCAATTGTAAATAGATACAGTTTTATATCTTCCTGTATAATCTGTGTGCCTTTTAGATCTTTTTCTTACTTTGGTGTGCTGTCTAGACCTTTCATTATGTTGCTGAATAGAAGTGGTGAGAACAGACATCTTTGCCTTGTTCCTTTGTAGGAACAAAATGGTAGTTGCAGTCCTTTACTGTTAAGGAGGATAGTAGCTCTGTGTATTTTTGTAGATGCCCTTCATCAGGTTGAAGAAGTTCCTATCCTTAACTTGCTGATTCTTTTTTAAAATCATAAATGGATATTGGATTTTGTCTTTTTTTTCCCTGTACCTGTTGAGAAATTCATATGGTTTTCTTTTAATTTGGCCATGTAGTGAATTATTGATTGTTGTAGTGAATTACTGATTATTGTAGTATATTGGTTGTTTTCCAGAAGTATTTTTAAAAAATTAAGCATCATTTAGCAAGTCTTAATTTTTTTGACTACTGCTTATTAAATCCCATATCTGACTGCCTATCTGTCGATCTAGTATATCTTTTCTCCATGGCTCTTATTACCACCAGCATGCTGTATGTTCTATTTATTTATTTGTCTATTCTGCCCATCCTCAGTGGAATTTAAGTTCCATGTTTAGTTCTCTGTTATATCGCCAGTCCCTAGAATGTTGTCTGGAATTAAAGTAGGATTCTGTAAATATTTGTTCAGTAAGTGAATATCTGCTCTCAAGGAGTTCATAGTCTAGGAGGGGAGAAAGCGGTACAGAAATGTGATACAACTTAGGAGAACTAAAAACACAATTCTTTGGGAGCTCAAGCTGGGGGAGACTAAGTTCATGTAACAGATTTCTTTTCCTTTTTTCTATCAGATTTGAAAGAAGATACATCTAGGGAAAATTTATTTAATGATGCAGAAAATAAGAAGAATTCAATAAAAATGTGGTTTAGTCCTCGAAGTAAGAAGGTCAGATATGTCATGAGTAAAGTTTCAGTGCAAACCCAGCCTCAAGTGATAAATGATGAGAATGCTCAGCAGGCTTCCATGTACGAATTTGTTTCTACAAGTCCTCCAACAAGTGTTTCTGAGAAGGCTAAAAAGGCTTCTGCAAGATCTGGAAAAAAACAGAAGAAGAAAACTTTAGCTGAAATCAACCAAAAATGGAACTTAGAGGCAGAAAAAGAAGATGGTGAACTTGACTCCAAAGAGGAATTAAAGGAAAAGCTGGTGTCCTTCTGCAACCAGCCGTCTGTTATCCCTAATCCTCAGACAAATGGTGAGATAGACTTACTCGCCAGTGGCTCTGCCGTGGAATCACAGGGTTGTGGCAGCCTAACTGAAGTCTCTTTACCAGTGGCTGAGCACATAGAGTCCCCAGCAACGGAGAGCAGGAATGAAGAAGTGACTCCCAAGAAGAAGCTCTGTGCAAATCCTCATCCATCTAAGCAGTGCTTGCTGTCAGGTCCCAGTGGGCAATGTGCGTGTCGCAGCAGACGGTCCAGTCCCGTCCCTAAGAGATGCAGGAGCAGCATTCCTGGCACCAGCAGGCAGCACATAGTGCTTTCGGAAAACAAACCGTCGCCTGGCTGCCCCTCACCACCCTCAAGCAAACTCAAAGTTGGTGACACATTAAGGCGGAGAAAGAGTAATGTATCGGACGAGTCCATGAGCCTCTCACGAGGTATGCCACCTGCTGCACTGAACAGCCCAAGTTACAGACGGATGATGTCTAGCCCCTCAGCAGCGAAGCTGTCACCCACTAGCCTTATGGCTGTGAAAAGAAATCATAGAGGAGAGACTCTGCTCCATATTGCTTCCATTAAGGTAGGATGCTTACCCTGAAATACAGTTTTGGAATGAGACCAGCCATAAAACAATTTCTGCGGGGCTTATGAACAGTGACATAAGATGACTAGGATAATTAGCCTACCACATGTGATACTTCCTTTAAACCAGAGAAGAAAATTCACAGGGACCGCCTCCCCACCTCAAAGCAGTGGCCCCTGGGCCTGAGGAGCATGATCTTGCAGGAGAAAACTAGTATTTCAATATTTCAGCTTCTACTTTGCCAAGGGCTTTCATTTGTCTATTCCATAATGGTTTTGTTCAGTTTTCACCACATTCTCCTGCTTTATGAATACAGACAATTGCCAAGTTCTGCTGGCAGCACATCTTTACCTAGCCAGAGAGCTAGGGACTATGTGGGAGGTGACAGACTTCTGTATGTCGGATGCTTGTCGTGGGCACTGCCAGGATTTGCAAGGTTGAAAGTTGTGGTCCGTACCTTTTTCCAATGACCTGGAAATTTGACTCTCAGAACTGGCTCCCATGGTTGACCATGAAGGAGTTTGTCTGTATCCCACAGCCAGCCATTTCTTTACTAGCCTGTCCATTAAAGTTACCTCTCTTTATTTACTGCCTCAACACTGGAGGTGTGGCAGTGTGAGTTTTTGGGAACCTAGCCCGTTTGTCAGGCATGAGATGTACTTGCAAGGGTTCATCTTTGCAGCTGACTCAAGAACCGCACATACGGGGAGCACTTAGCACCAAGCTTCATAGACTTTGTGATTTCATGCAAGTGTTATCAAAATAAAATACGGGAGAGCTTAGGACTGAATTAGGGATAACTTTTATGATCTTTTAGTAAATACGCCAGGAAATCCTTGAGTCTTTTGCATGCGTAGAGAACTTTGGGGGATCTGGAAGCCATTGGAGACTCCCAAACATAGGGCTGGTCGGCAACATGAAACATCTGGGAAGAACATGGAGTAGACATTGAGCCCAGGCATTCCTATATTTTTGTATGGAGAAAGGGAAAAGCATAAAAAGGAGTTTCCCCAACTGTTGGGGTTTTCTTTCTTTTTTTTAAAGATTTTATTTATTTGACAGAGAGATAGAGAGCACGAGTAGGCAGAGAGGCAGGCAGAGGGAGAGGGAGAAGCAAGCTCCCCGCCGAGCAGGGAGCCCAATGTGGGACTCGATCCCAGGACCCTGGGATCATGACCTGAGCTGAAGGCAGACGCTTAACAGACTGAGCCACTCAGGCACCCCTGAATTTTTGTTATTTATAAATGTCCCTTATAGATGGATGCCTGTTCGCTTCTATTCTTTTGCTTTTATAAACAGTGCTGTGGTAAGCAATCTTTGTTTCATATGTGAGGGGGTGTGTCTTTAGACTAAATTCCTGGAAGTGGACTTCTGAGTTAACGTTAGGCATCTGTTACCTTATTTATCTTGATAACCTCCGTACTTGGCAGTAGAAGGGTCTTAGTAAATATCCGGACTGCCTAAATTCAGGCTACTTGAACGTAGAGAGCTACTCTATTGCCTGCAGATTCTGTTTGTAATGATCAGTTCTCAAATCCTTTTTTCCCCTCAGAATCATGGATTTACAGATGAGCCATCTAGTTTTTGGACATCCAGCAGTATTTTAATGCAAACCCCACACAGGATTATTCTTGAATTCCTTATTTATACTGTCATTTTATTACACTGTGGAATTTCAAGCAGAGTATTCATTAATATGATGTCTGGGATGTTGTGCATATTCTCATTTAACCAGAACAAAAGTTGAGATCCAGTCGGTTCTCTTTATTGCCTGTGTTTCTATTTGTATTTAAATGTGAATGTCACCTATGGTTAAAATGCTACTGAGAACATTGTTATAAATGTGAGATTTTATGAGAAAGTGTTACACCTAAGTAGAAACTAAGATAAGCACTCATTATTTGTTCTTCTGGTATAATTTTTAAAACCTTAGTATTTGATATTTCTTTAGACATAGAGAAAATTTTGTTATTATGTCACCTTTGCTTGAAGATTGGTAGTTTTGGAATAAACATCCTCAAGTTTCTAGCAGATTATTAAAATCGTAATGATTACTCATAATTCATGGTACAGCACTGAATGTATCATGAAATAGAAGAAAGAAAGGCTTGACCTTGGCATGTCATGATACACTTTTTATTTTTTTTAAAGATTTTTATTTATTTATTTGACAGAGAGAGACACAGCGAGAGAGGGAACACAAGCAGGGGGAGCGGTAGAGGGAGAAGCAGGCTTCCTGCCGAGCAGAGAGCCTGATGCGGGGCTCGATCCCAGGACCCTGGGATCATGACCTGAGCCGAAGGCATACATTTAACAGCTGAGCCACCCAGGTGCCTCCATGATACACTTTTGATACAGACATAATGAATCATATTTTGAAGGCAACTTACAAGGCATGATACACTTAACAAAGGTGATGGGAATCTCCTGGGTGGAGAGAGAACGTCCCTTGTGAGGAGTCTCCTTCAGGGTTTGACTTTATAATTCATTGTATTTTAAGGTAGTCATGTTGTGTGTAAAGACACGTTACTACATATCCTTCATGCTACCTTCCTGAGAAAGTAGCAGAGAACTTTGAAGCAAACTCGCATCTATGATATTTTCAAGATTCTAATTTCTAGAACATCCCTTGGACTCAGTATCCATTTTTCCCTCTGTCACCCACCACTTTTATAATACTGAACCTCCTTAATATCAGGAACTTACCATCACAGACTAGGGTGTCAGAATCATCTGTGAAACTGTTTTATTCAGTAAAGTCTGAGAAGCCAGGGAAGTGTTTAATGTATTTTAGAACTTCATTCTGGATGACTAAAAAGATTTTCTAATATCTAGTTGCCAAAAGAAGAAGTTTTAGGTAGCTGATTAGTTCATTTATGTGGAAAAGCTTAACCATTTGGGTAAGTCATCATTATTTTAATGTCCTGTACCATTTTTATCAAGATATTTACTCTTAATTGTATTTTAGAAGAGCTAATCTTTATAATAAGGAAAAATAAGTGTGTGTGTGTGTGTGTGTGTGTTTGGAAAGTCAGTTTATACTGCTGTAACATGTATGGATGTGTGAAGAATCTTTTTGAACTAAAGGTTAGCAATAAGAAAATTGCTTGTGGTACACATCTTCCTTTATTTTCAGCCTCTTAGGTATTACTTGAGAATACCAAATCCATTTAAAATTTCTTACAAGCCTTGGTAAAAACTTTCCTTAGATGATTTTTTTTTCTTGCTGTGGTTTAAGAAAATCTCAGTTATTCTTTTAAGTTGTGGGGAGTCTAAAAGAAGTGAGTACTTATTACTCAGAAGATATTCTGTTAGCAAAGTCAGTAATTTAAAGAAATTAGAAGCAGAATTTAATTTATTTCCCAGAAACTCCATACTGGTTCAAGCTTACTCAGTTTCTGTGGGCTCTATCTAATTTTCATAATTTTATTTATGTGCATGACCTTAAATTTACATAAAGTAGAACAATGAAATTATGACAAACTTTTTAATACTATGGAGGAGAAAGCAGATTGGGTATAAATTACAAGTACTTTGCAAATTGGCTATGTGTTTTGGGGAAGTCTAGGGATGGTTTGTTAACAGAAGACACTTTGATAGTATGACGAGGTGACATGAAAGAAAAATACCACTGTCTAGCAACCTTACAAGAGAGTCTGCTTTTAGTCTTTAGATTGTCACTGTTTCTATGTGACTGTTCCCCTGTGATTCTTCGTCCCACCATTGTGTTTATATTATTTTATGGGCTTCTTTAGGTTAATATGTTTTTGTGACTACTATGTAGAATTAGAATGAGGAAATCTTTCAGAAGACTCTGTGTGTGTGTGTGTGTGTGTGTGTGTATACTTTCATGTTAAAGGTTGGAAATGTATGAATGTATGTGGTTCTCGCAGTTTATCTGCCCCAATATTCATGGGATTGTTTAAGAAAATTCAAATTTGTATCTTGACAGATGTTCCTGGTTTTATTTGGAATTGACTTGAAGATAGAGCAAATGGAGCTAAATAAATGTTAACTTGTACTAGTATAGAATTTGCACCCCTAAGAAACTATGGGAAAATGTTTTTTTAACTGAAACTGGGGCAATTGATTTGAAACATATATAATGCTTATTTTTTAGATCCATTAAGTATATAGGGTCATTTTGTTAATTTAGGAACATAAAGATGGATGTTGCAAATGGATTTTTTTTTTTTTTAAGAAAACTAAGTAAGTTATCATCTTAAGATTTCCTGTGTTTGAGAGGTAGCCCAAAACAAGCAAATAAAAGTTACTGTCTTTAGGAGACTTAGGGACTTCTAGATAATCAGACCAAGAGGGGAAAAACTCATTTCAGAAGAATATTGGAGCTGGGAGTGGGAGAGGAGAGATTTCCTTCTCCCTAAAGAAGCTCTTCACAAAACCAGTTGAACACAGCTTTGTCATAGGTAACTTTTGCCATATGTAACTTTTATTTATTCAGCCTTTTTCGGGTTAAGCTGTTTCAGTATTTGGAGGAAATAAGCCTGGCATTTGCCTAGAAAAATACCTTAGAGCAAATAAGGTGAATATAAACTAAATTGTATTAAGGATAAAGGGAGTAACTGTCAATAAGAAAACAATTTTTGGCAGTTTTAACTGAGTAATCTTGTTAGCCTTAATTTTGCTTTAAACAGTACTTGGAAATCATTTTAATGCATCCTCAAAAAGGATGTTTTTCACAAATGAAGTGATGACTTTAAATACTTCATTATCATTAGTTGATTTTTGGCTAGTGCCCTTTATTTGGTATTTTGAAATGACTTTTGATAAGGGTTGCTAATCGCAGGGATTTTATACTTGATATTCAAGGATGGACTATATGACTTCATGACTTGATACCTCAGAACAGTTCATCCATACATTACTTCTTATTTATTATTCATGAGCAGTAGGCATTAGAGAAAAGATTTACGTTTGATTCTGTCTTTAAGAAGACAGAATCTTAAAACCAAACCCAAATCTCAATATCTTCTTTCTTGATGATTTTAATTTCTTTTTATTTTTTCATTTGTCTACTAGGGCGATGTACCTTCTGTTGAGTACCTCTTACAAAATGGAAGCGACCCAAATGTTAAAGATCATGCTGGATGGACACCATTGGTAGTTTTCTCTTTGTTTTTTATTCTCATTTTGTTTATGTTTTATAGTTATTATACTTTATAGTTATATAGTTGTCTGTATATTACCCTCTGCAGTATTTACTCTCTTTTTAATCTGAAGAACTTGTATTTTCACCAAGTAAGGGAAAATGATGATTTTTCATCTAGCTTTTCAATTGTGACAGGCAAGAAATTGGCTACCTTTTCACCGACTACCTTTAGATTTAGGAATCTAGTTATACTGTATTGTGTTTTTTTTTTTTTTTTTAAGATTTTATTTATTTATTTATTTATTTGAGAGAGAGAGAGAGAAACAGCATGAGAGGGGAGAGGGTCAGAGGGAGAAGGAGGCTCCCCGCTGAGCAGGGACCCCCCCCCTCGATGCGGGACTCGATCCCAGGCCTCCGGGACCATGACCTGAGCCGAAGGCAGTCGCTTAACCAACTGAGCCACCCAGGCGCCCCTGTTAAATACTTTCTAAGTTTTTTGTTGTTTGTAATTTTTTACTATGGATCAGTTTAGGAACTAGACTTGGTTTATACACGTACAGAGTTGGTCAGCTACATTTTCTTCTTAAAAAAAGAGTAGTTGACCAAAGGCTCAGATAAATAACACCATTTTCCATGAATTGCGGAGATCTTGATCATCATGTATCTAACTAAGATTATGAATGGGGCTTTACTCTGAGTCAACACTTACAGTCTGTATGAATACTTAGATAAGAACCAATTTACTGACAAGTTCACATTTATTTTTCTCAAGTGCAATTTTATTGATATTATGCATTGTTCTTCCTCATCGCTTTTCTCCCTTCCTTTCTTCCTTACTTAGCATGAAGCCTGCAATCATGGGCACCTGAAGGTAGTGGAGTTGTTGCTACAGCACAAGGCATTGGTGAACACCACTGGCTATCAGAACGACTCACCGCTTCATGATGCCGCCAAGAACGGGCACCTGGATATAGTCAAGCTCTTAATTTCCTACGGAGCCTCCAGGAACGCCGTGTAAGTCATTAAACAGTGTTGTTTAGTTGCCTTGTATTCCTGAGTCAAGACTGTGACGGAACACACCCTGTAAGACCCAGGTAGATGGCTCCCTTTCTTGTCTTTCACAGCTGAGGTTAGACGTGACCATTATATTCTATATTTAAAATCAGCATTCGTGCCCTTTTTCTTTGGGATACTTACATTTTGAGGGCGTTTTGCTCCTTTACTTTAGAAACAATTGCCAAATTAATTTCGGAAGCTTTGATTTTTCTGCATAAATTCACTTAATTATATTCTGTAGATTGAGTCATACTTATTAATAAAAAAAGGAGTGTAGAAATAACTATTTTGTATGCTTTCCAGTACTTCAGAATTTGTATTAAAAATTATATTTTTTGTGCTTTTTCTGCATATTTAGTTAAAATATGTAAGAATTCAGATGTTGGGCAAGTGCTATCGAGTTATTTCTTAGACTTTTCACATCATTCAAATGAAGCTCTGGGTAAATTGTTTTGCGGTGTCAGGGCACAGAGATGCATTAGTGAATGCTGGCGGCTGCATTTTAAAATTGCTATTGTCAAGAGTGTCACAAGCAATTGCCGTATGTGAATTTTATATCTTTAATCTTTAATCTATAGCTTGGATCATGTCTCCCTATATATTATTTTACTCTTTTCAGTTAATGAGGGAGTTGAAATGGAAATAGAAGAACTGCCTCTTCATGTCCCCGTTGCTTATACAGGTTTGGAAAGTGCACATGAAAGTCACGCTTACTTTGACTACAGAGGCAAATAAGAATTACAAAATGCAGAGCTTCTAGGTTGTCATTTTTTTATAGCATAATTGAAAAACCAATAATGCAGGAGTGTACCATACCTTGGTGCTGTTTGTTTCAGTAAGTGTGTCTGATATCTTTTATTTTCTATCACATGTGATGAGATAGTTGGGGCAAACTCAAGGGGTACCTGTTTTTCTGTATTTTTATTTTTCTTGCTTGCACGTGCATGTATGCGTGTGTACACACACATTATATATACACACACACACACACGTGGACCAACAGATATGACCCTCCTGTGGGTATAGCCAGCCATTTGTTAAAGCAAATGGTTGCTTGGGTCAGGTGAAACTGAATAGTTTCCATCCTTGGGTTCTTAAATCAGCCATGACTACTTTAATGAATGGAGCACTGGTCAAGGCGTTAGGGAATTCAGCTTTTATTTGTGACTCCATTATTGACTTTATAGCCTCAGGCAGGTTAATTTCTGTGCCTTGGTGTCCTCACCTATAAAACATGGGTGATGCCTGCTGCTTTTCTCTTTCTTCAGAGCACAGTGAGGATTAATGAGCCAAAACACAGGGCCTGTCTGGTGGTTTGTACACCATGATTCTTCACTGCACTGTGAAGCTTATTAATATGCAAGGTGTAGGCATGAGACAGTGAGCCGACTCCGCCTTCACAGGCGCCTCTCAGATAAATGTGTTGTTTGTAAATAGGCTTACCGGGTGAAGTGGCAGATGTAGGTATCGCTGTAGCCCAGCAGCATCCAGGAGACCTTTCTGCGGTGATGGGAGTGCTCTCTATCTGTGCTGGGCCCTCGCTGCTGTTGAAATGTGCCTGTGCCTACTGAGGACCTAGATTTGAAAATGTATTTTAATCAATATAAATGGCCACATGGGCCAAGTGGCTACTGAATTGGACAGCTGCTTGATATAGTGAGGATAGTGGGGAGAGAGGATTTATTTGGTGAGAGGTTGGGGAAAACACTGGGCAGAGGTTGGTCGGGCGGCTTGGTGCCAGGACAGTGGAGATTGAATCGGGGGTGGGCACGTGTGTGGTAGCTGTTTCTAAACGTTATTCCTTCCTTTCCAGACTGGTGGTCATCATACTCTGGTATTTGCTCTGTTTTTCGCTTTCTGTTTTATTTCCTAGTAGTTGTTGGTTCACCTGACTGGCTTCACCAGTTTTCTAACTGGTTTCCTCCTTTTCCGATTATTTTTCTTTGTTCATTCCCCACACTGCAGCGTGGTTCCTAAGGCCCTGGATGGTGTGGCACCACTAAGTTCTCCAGCCTCATCTTGCTACTCTTCCTCCCATCCCCCTTTCCCTTCAGCCTTTTTTATACCAGCCTTTCTAAATCACTCCTGCTCTCCTGGTCCTGCCAGGTGCCTAACATAGTCTGTACCCACATTCATTCGTAGTGGAAGCGAGTAAGTATTTGAATGCATGAAAAGATGGTATATTTTTTCCTCTCTTTTGAAAAAGGGTCAGATCTGACGACAATAGGAATAACCTCCCTCTGCTCCCCGATTCACTGTAAGTGTGGAGTGAAAGTCTAAAACCAAGTTTCCATAAGCTGCATCTTTTCTAGGGTGGTAGCACTGGTTCCTGGTAGATGTTAGGGTAAATGATGTGTGCTCCCTGGGCAGAATCCTTAGTCTCTTGTCCATTGGGCATCCATAGTATGTTACCTTTTGTGGGGTCATGGCTTCCCATTCCTACAGCCTTGACATTTTTAAGATCTGTTTTTCTTTCTGCCAGTGTTCTGTATTTTTAAGTACTGACAAGTGACAATAGATGGAATTCATTGTTTGACTTTCTCTGTTTAAGCATAGAGCATGGGGAGGGGAGCCTGGGGGGCTGTATGGACTTCTTACTACTCTTTTTTTTTTTTTTGCCTGATGCTCTTGTTCGTTTTAAGCCATTAATATCTCTGACTCTAGAGTCTGAGTTGGCAAGCATATTATTTTTATTTTCTCTGCTTATATTTTTATTTCTCTTACATTTTTATTTCTGTTTATGTCTCTTTTACCCTTAATGGAACTCTTCTCTCAATCACCAGGACTAGACTCTTTCTATCCCTGGAAGAAGAAGGGTTGGAACCGGAAAGGGTGAAGGCTGTTCTTCTGTCCTTCCCTCTTGATGGCTTGGTACTTGGACTAATTGAAGTTGTACGTGGGTAGGGTCTATCTACTTTTTCTGAGTTTCCAAAGGGCAGTCTTCAGCTCTATAACAGACATTTTGTTAGTTGTCTTCATTCTTTCGAGGTTGAGGTAGTTTTCTTACTCGGATGCCTTCATTTTCTGGGTCTCCAGTGACATCCTGTTAGGTCCTCTCAGACTCTCGCCACTGCTCCTTTACTTCCTCATCCCTCATTGTTTATCTGCTCCTGGTGTTCTAGTGGAGTGAACAGACAGATCAGTGCCTTCATAGGTCAGTGCACAAGATTCTGTGGAAATCTAGATTGGGGGCTCTAAGTGTGACTAGAGGAAGTCATAAAAGGCTTTCTAGTGGAAGGAGCACTTCCACAGAATTGTGAAGAAGAGGAATAGGAGGATGGGCTTTCCAGAAGGAGTTGATGGGTATTAAGATACACTGTAGCCAAGGCCGTTGTCCTTTCAGCTCTAGAAGCTTTGGTGATGGTAAGACTGGTATGAATGGGAGGACGATGGCCACTGAAGAGGCTGGGGAAGGTGGCCTTGTGTGCCAGAGGGGTCAAGTTTTACACCGAAACCTTCCCCCCAGCACAGGGGCTGGGAGCTCAGTGGAGAGGTGTGTCCAGTAACCCAGGGAGGTGAGTCTGAGCTAAAGTAGTGGTGGGGACAGTGGTGGCGGAGGGAGAGAATTCACTCTTTTTATCAGCTTTTTCCTTCACATGAAGTCTGGTACACTGTGTTAAGAAACAACTTATCAGGGTTGTGACTGAAATTGAGTAAGGGTATGGATTATAGTGGATTTAATAAACTTGATTTTTCACTCAGGAACATAGCATGTTTCTCCATTTATTTAAACCTTCTGTTACACATCTTAGTAAACGTTTTCATCTATTTTATATATATATGTGATTTTATATATATGTATATGTGTGCACATAGTATTTATTGAGATTTTCTAGGTATTTGATTCTTTTGTCGCTCTGGTGAATGGATGTTCTGTTAATAAACAGAGCTTGTTATTTCTGACATACAGGAAAGCTGTTCATTTTAGTACATTTCTCCTACGTCTAGCTAACACCTAATTCTAAGGATTGGATTATCATTTATTAACTTCTTACTGCATTTGTCTGAGTTTCTAGGACAATATTATAAAACAATGTGATAGTTGGCATACTTGTTTTAGTCTCATTTAAAAAAAAATACTGACTGTAGGTTTGCAGTCAGTATTAAAATCAATATTAAAAATACAGATCTTCTAGTTATTTTACTATTTTTTAACAAGACTGTACTTTATTAAATGAATTTTAGCTTATACTGAGATGATCTTAGACCTTTTGCCTGTTGATGTCATTAGTACATTTAAAAATATTAAACCATGTTGTATTCCTGTGATAAACTTGATTTAATATAATGTGGTATTCTTTAAACAAATAATTTACATCAGTTTGCTAGGCTTTTATTTAGTATTTTTGCATTTATAGTTATAAGTTGAAATGATCTGTTTTTATCTTTAATTTTTTGCCCTCAGATTTTGATATTAAAATTATACTTTTTTGATATTAAAATTATACTTGTTAAAATTTATTTTTAAAATTTTAATTCCATTGTAGCTAACATACAGTGTTGTATTAGTATCAGGTGTACAATATAGTGATTTAGCAATTCCATGTACTACTAGGTGCTCATCAAGGTAAGTGTATTCTTAATCCCCTTAACCTATTTCACTCATCCTCCCACCCACCTTGCCTCTGGTCATCATCTGTTTGTTCCCTATAGTTAAGAGTCAGTTATTTGGTCTGTGTCTCTCTCTTTTTTCCTTTGTTCATTTGCTTTGTTTCTTAAATTTTCCATATGAGTGAAATCATACGGTATTTGTCTTTCTCAGATTGGGTTTTTTTCACATAGCTTGATACTCTAGATCCGTCCATGTCCTTTGCAAATGGCAAGATTTTATTCTTTTTTTATGACTGGATAATATTATATGTGTGTGTGTCTCTCTGTCTGTGTGTGTCTCTGTGTGTGTGTCTGTGTGTGTGTGTGTGTATCACACCACATCTTATATCTTCATTCATCTATTGATGGACACTTGGGCTGCTTCCATAGTTTGGCTATTGTAGATAATGCTACTATTAATAAACATAAGGGTACATGTCTCCCTTCAAATTAGTGTTGTCTTTGGGTAAATACTCAGTAGTGCAGTTACTAGATTGTAGAGTAGTTTTAGGTTAAATTTTTTGAGGACCCTCCATACTGTTTTCCACAGTGGCTGCACCAGTTTGCATTCCCACCAATAGTACCATTCCCACCAGTAGAGGGTTCCTTTTTCTCCACATTATCCTTGACACTTGTTTCTTGTGTTTGTGATTTTAGTCATTCTGACAGGTGTGAGGTGGTATCTCATTGTGGTTTTGATTTGCATTTCTCTGATGATCAGTGCTATTGAGCATCTTTTCATGTATCTGTTGGCCATCTGTATGTCTTCTTTGGAGAAATGTCTGTTCATGTCTTCTGCCCATTTTTAATTGGATTATTTGGGTTTTTTTGGTGTTGAGTTGTGTAAATTCTTTATATAGTTTGGATACTAACCCTTTATTGGATATGTTATTTGCATATTATCTTCTCCCATTCAGTAGGTTGTCTTTTAGTTTTGTTGGTTGTTTCCTTTGCTATGTTAAAAGCTTTTTATTTTGCTGTAGTCCCAATAGTTTGTTTTTGCTTTTGTTTCCCTTGCCTCAGAAGACCTATCTAGAAAGATGTTGCTATGGCCAATGTCAGAGACATTACTGCCTGTGCTCTCAGAATATTTTTATGGTTTCAGGTCTCACATTTAGGTCTTTAATCCATTTTGAGCTTATTTTTGTGTGTTGCGTACAGAAGTAGTTTTTCAGTGGAGTCTTTGGGGTTTTCTATATGTAGTGTCATGTTGTCTGCCAATAGTGACAGTTACACTTCTTCCCTACCAATTTGGATGCCTTTTATTTCTTTTTGTTGTCTGATTGCTGTGGCTCAGACTTCTAGTACTATGTTGAATACAAGTGATGTGGTGAGAGGGGGCATCCTTGACTTGTTCCTGACCTTCAGGGAAAAGCTGTTTCTCCCCTATTGAAAATGATGTTCACTGTGCGTTTTTCATATAAGGCCTTTATTGCTGAGGTATGCTTCCTCTAACCATACTTTGTTGAGGGTTTTTATCATAAATGGATTTTTTTTTTGGTGCAATTTTAAGTGAGATTGTGTTCTTAATTTCTCTTTCTGCTGTTTCATTATTAGTCTATAGAAATGCAACAGATTTCTGCACATGGATTTTGTATCCTGTGACCTTAATTCATTTACCAGTAGTTGTCCAATTTGTTGGCATATAATTTTTCATAGTATTCTCTTAAAATCCTTTGTATTTCTGCGGTGTCATTTGTTATTTCTCTTCTTTCATTTGTGATTTTGTTTTTTTGAGTCCTATCTTTTTTGTTTTGTTTTGTTTTTTGATGAGTTTGGCTAGAGGTTTATCAACCTTGTTGATCTTTTCAAAGAACCACTTCCTGGTTTCATTGATTTTTTTTTTTTTTTTTAGTTTCTGTATAATTTATTTCTGCTCTACTCTTTCTTTCCTTTTGCTGGTTTGAGTTTTATTTGTTCTTTTTCTGGAGCCTTTAGGTGTAAGTTTAGGTTGTTTATTTGAGATTTTTCTTGCTTCTTGAGATAGTTCTGTATTGCTATAAACTTCCCTCTTAGAACTGCTTTTGCTCCATCTGAAAGATTTTGGACCATTTTGTTTTCATTGTCATTTGTCTCCATGTGCTTTTTGATTTCTTATTTGATTTCTTGGTTGACCCAGTCATTATTTAGTAGCATGTTATTTAATTTCCTTATATTTGTGCTTGATTTTTTTCTTGTGGTTTATTTCTAGTTTCATTGCATTACAGTCAGAAAAGATGCATGGTATGACTTTGCTCTTTTGGAATTTGTTGAGACTTGTGACCTATATGATCTATTCTGGGAATGTTCCTTGTGCACTTGAAAGGAATGTGTATTCTGCTGTTTTAGGATGGAATGTTCTGAATATATCTGTTAAATCTATCTGGTCCAGTGTGTCATTCACGGTTTCCTTGTTGACTTTCTGTTTCATTCATGTGTCCATTTATGTAAGTGGGGTGTTAAAGTTCCCTGGTATTGTAGCACTATATTGATTAGTTCCTTTGTTTGTTGTTAACTATTTTATGTATTTGGGTACTCCCATGTTGGGTGCATAAATATTTACAACCATTTTATCTTCTTGTTGGATTGTCCCCTTAATGATTATATAGTGTTCTTTGTCTCTTGTTACAGTCTTTGTTTTGAAGTCTGTTTTGTCTGATAACAAGTATTGCTGCCCTGATTTTCTTTTGACATCCATTTGCGTGATAAATGTTTCTGTCTCCCCTCACTTTCAATCTGCATGTGTTTTTAGGTTTGAAATGAGTCTCTTGTAGGCAGCATATGGATGGGTCTTGTTTGTTTTTTTTATCTATTTGGTCACCCATTCTGTCTTTTGATTGGAGAGTTTAGTCCATTTACATTCTAATTATTGATAGGTATGAATTTATTATTGCCATTTTGTTACTTGTTTTGTGGTTGTTTTTGTAGTTCTTCTCTGATCTTTTCTTCTCTTGCTTTCTTTTCATGGTTTTCTTTAGTGATACACTTGAATTCCTTTCTTTTTATTTTGCATTTCTATTACTGGTTTTTTATTTGTGGTTATCCTTAGGTTTGTATATAATAACTTCTGTATATAGTAGTATGTATAAAGTTGATGGTCATTTAAGTTTGAATCCATTTCCTGCCCCCCCCCCATTTTAGGTGTATGGTGTCATACTTTATATCCTTTTGTTTTCTAATTCTTTTGACTGATTTATTTTTATTGACTTATTTTTAGTGCTTTTGTTCTTCCTACTTTTCTTACCCTTACTTATGGTCTTGTCTTTCCACTCAGAGAGTTCCCTTTAACATTCTTATAGGTCTGGTTTAATGGTTATGAACTCCTCCATTAGCTTTTGTTTGTCTAGGAATCTCTTTTCTCTCCTTCTATTCTGAATAATAGCCTTGCTGGATACAGTCTTCTTGACTTCAGAGTTTTTCCTTTCAGCACTTTGAATTTATCATGCCATTCCCTTCTGGCTTGCGAAGTTTCTGCCGAAAAATCCACTGATAGACATATGGGGTTTCCCCTTGTTGGTAACTATCTTCTTTTCTCTTGCTGCTTTTCAAATTCTATAACTACTTTTTGCCATTTTATTTTATTTAGAAGATTTTATTTATTTATTTATTGAGAGAGAGAGAGCACTTGCACAAGTTGGGGGGGAGGGACAGAGGAAGAGGGAGAGCGAGAATCTCAAGCAGACTCCATGCTGAGTGCTGAACTCAACTAGGGGCTCAATCTCACAACCCTGAGATGATGAGCCAAACTGAAATCAAGAGTCGGCTGAGCAACTGACTAATACACATTTTTTTTGCCATTTTAATTACTGTGTCTTGGTGTGGACCTCCTTGGCTTGATGTTGTTGGAGGAATCTTTGTGCCCCCTGGTCTGGATATCTGTTTCCTTCTCCACTTTAAGGAAGTTTTCAGTGATTATTTCTTAAAATAAATTTTCTGCCTCCTTTTTTTCTCTTTTTCTTCTGGTGTATCTATACAAGTGTTATTACACTTGATGGCGTCACTAAGTTTCCTTAGTCTGTTCTCATTTTGCATAATTTTTTTTCTCTCACCTGCTCAACTTGATTACTTTCCATTACTCTGTCCTCCCAGTTGCTAATTCGTTCTTCTGCTTCCTCTAGCTTGCTGTTTATTCTGCCTAGTGTATTTTTTAATTTCATTTATTGTATTCTTCATCTGTGATTGGTTCTTTTTTATCTTTTTGTTAAGGGTCTCACTGATGTCCTCCACTCTTTTCTCAAGTCCAGTGAGTATCTTTATGATCATTACTTTAAATTCTCTATCAGGCATATTACTTATATCAGTTTTGCTTACATCTCTTGCTGTGGTTTTGTCCTGTTTTTCACTTGGGACATATTTCTATGTGTCCTCATTTTGTCTCTGTGTCTGTTAGGAAAGTCAGCTACGTCTCCTGCTCTTGAAAGTAATGGCCTTGTGAAGAAGAGGTCCTGTCGTGCCCTGCAGTGTGGTGTCCCCTGTTCCCCAGAACCTGGCGCTTCTGGAATGTCTCCTGTGTGTGTAGCATGAACCCTGCTGTTGTGTCCTGGCTGCTTTCCACCAATCAGTCTAGTCGTCTGCAGTGACTCCCCTTGCCAGTTGTGGGCAGTGTTGGGTCCCTAGCTAGGGTGATGTGCATAGTTTTAACAGGGTGTATGGTATTCTGCAGGGGCTCTCCGCCACTGCCGAGACCAAGGCCCTGCAGTGTGTGCAAGTAGGGAGACACGGTGTTGGCACAGGTCTTCTGGGGGGCCTGGGACTGAGGCAAGATGGGCTGCAGGGTGTGGGGTTTGGTATAAGCAGGTCAGTGAATGTTGGCGCTGCACTGTTTCCCCCACGGGGCTGTTCGTTTGTGCCTGGCGGGCTGGGGAGGGAAGTGGCTCCTTTGTTCCTGGTGGGGTCTCCCTGTGAAACTCCCCTCTCACTCGGAGATGAGTAAGTAACTCTTCTGTACCCCCAGATGTTTGTTAAAGTGCTGCTTCTATGCTGCATCTCCCCTGGCTGTTCGTTGAACTTCCCTAAAGGGTGGGAACTCCACTTTCCGAGGCCCTTTGGGCTCTCCCAGAACCCAGCTGGCTGATTTTTAGAATTTTAGGCTTTAACTCGCTCTGCTTGTAAGAACTCAGAAATTTGGCTCCTCTCATTTTCAAAGCCCAATGTTATGGGGAATTATCTTCCCCGTGCAAGCTCCCTGGTGACAGTCTGTTTTTCCTCCCTTCTCTGTGCCCACGGCTCCCTTCCTTCAGGGATGCCATGGTCTGATTAGCTTCCCACCACGTCTCTGCCCTTCCTACCCTCTTCAGTGTGGCCTCTTTTCTGTCTTTCATTGTGGGGTTTGTTCTGTCAGTCTTTGGACTTTTGTTATCTCATTAAATTTATCTTTAAGTAGTCCCTGTGGACTATGAAAACAAAGTTCACCTATTTTGCAGTTTTATCTAAGGCTGTGATTTTTTAAGAGGATGCCCATGAAGATCATCTTACTGATGTTTAGCACAGGGCACACCAGTGAGACAGGGTCTGTGAGGAAATACTGTCTTTATTATATTTCTCATATGTATAGCAGAAGATCATCTTACTGATATTTCCTCATAGACCCTGTCTCACTGGTGTGCCCTGTGCTAAACATTGTCTTTATTATATTTCTCATATGTATAGCAGAGTATCTCAAACCTATAAAGCTTTGGGTCTGCCTTTATATATTTTCATCAAATGTAGTGATAGTTCTTGAGTACTGAATGCCAAAAAGTACTGTCTTTGTTTCCACATTCTTCAGGGCCCTGTAAGCTAAAGGAGGCCTATAAGCCTGTCTCTCGAGTCCATTGATTTTATATATAAAATATATATATAAATATAAAATATATATATAAATAATATATATATATAAATAATATAATATATATATATATATATTTTAAAGTAAACTCTGCACCCAGTGTGGGGCTTGCAATCAAGACCTCGAGATCAAGAGTCAAATGCACTACTGATCAAGTTGGTCAGGCACCCCAACATTTGATATTTTTTGATTGACTTTATACCTTTTCTGATACTGTAAGAATTTAAGTTGAATTATTTCAGTTGCGTGTAAAGCAAACTTTTAGAGAGGAGTAAAAATTTTTGTAACTTAGCCCTGGTAGGGAGAAGAAAACCCGAGACAAAAATCCAGCCTTAAGAGTTATTTTTGGATGTCTTTAGAAGGGAGCAAAGCATGTATATGAGGGCTAGGGGACCCAGGTTAGAAAGTTCTGTATTCTGATATGTTCTGGTATTAAATTGTCATAAATGGTGCTAAGACCATGTGAATTTAAATTTTGGAGAGAAGGCTCAAGAGCTATTTTTTTTAGTAATACTTTTAAAATGTGAAAATACAGAATCTTTTTTAGTCCAGGAGGTGGAGAGAGTCAACAACTCAGAAATACAATTAGGCATTAAATGTCTATAGAAGACCAGGTATAGGAAAAGAAAGAATGGAATATGATTTATTGCAAAGCTAAATGAATTTAAAAGCATCTTACTGAATACTCTTGGAGGGAAACCTTGAAACCTTATAAGGCAACACAAGGTATCTAGGAATTAACAACATACAGTACTATCATTGATACTCTTTATCTACCATCTTCATTGTTTAATTTAAAAAATACAAGGACTTTGATAAATTCACCAGTGAAGTCTCCTAGTCCTGTATTTCCTCATGGAGGCTATGATCCTTAACTATGAATTTTCTACTACAAGGTTTTGGGACCCTAAGTCTTTTATGATTATGGAGGGACTATGTATACAGCAGAAGGTCATATATATCTACTTCAGACTTTATCTTTTGTAAATTTAATTTTAATCTAACACCTTACTCTTTTTTAAATCACATTTCACTTAGAATAATTTCTTATGTGCTTTGGGCTTTTGCTATGCAAACTTTGCCACTTTTTAAAATAACATTTTGCATTTAGATGCAGTATTAATTCACTTAACTCTGATTTTACTCATGTTCCACATGAGAAATTTACCTCTTATGCGCTAAAATAAGAGTCCATTACCCAAGAGGGAAAATTCTGTTTCAACCTCAGCTACAGAAGTTCGTATCTTCTGTGCTTCATTGTTAACCTGAGAATATTTATATTGATGACTGGTCAAAACCTCAGTGGCTTTCCTTCTTCCCCACTGCCTTCAGTGCATCCGCTGGGAACCTAAAACAAAAACTCTTCATCCCATCAGAACCACTTTGAGTGTATAGAGAATAGTATATGCCTTTTTTTTCTTTCTTTCTTTTTTTTTTTTTTTAAGAGATGTGTAAAGTTTAGGATTTGGTACTTGGTCTGCCATTAACACAGTTTTTTTTGCAAGGGTGTAGAATTCATAATTAGAAAATATTACATGGACCATTGGACCTATTAATTGTCCCACTGCCCTAGTTAATTTTTAAAAAATTAATGTGCTATAACAGATAATTTGTTTCATAGCTTAAAAAAAATGTTGCTCTTTTGAATTTCTGTGCCTTTCCTGCTTCACAGCAAGCCAAGTGACTTGAAAAATTAAAATCTGTATGTTTGCAGTTTTATAGGATTCATAAAGGATTTCATTCATGGACTATCTTGGTAGCCTGTCATGAGTGATAGGTTAGTATTAGTAAAAATGCCTTATTGCATGAGTATTCGGGACTGAATGGTCTGTATGTATAAGTGCAAATTTGAAGTTGCCCATCTCTCCTCCTTTTTTTGAGTGGTGAGCCTTCTGTTGGGCCTAGTTGTGGGCAGGTTCTACCATATTCTTGAGTGGAAAGGACACTAAAGGGTTATACTATATTATGAACTCTTGCCTTTGGGGTAAAGCTGCAATGTTAAACACAACAGTTCAACTCTTTGATAATCAAGAACTTCCTTCTCATTAGTCTTAGTAATCAAAAAGAATCCTAGTGAGGAAGGTTATTCTCACTGTCTTCAATTAATATTCAGTCACATTGATAGTCTTCTGTGCATGTGACAACATGTGACTTTTCTTCCAAGTGTTACCTTTTTTCAAAAAAGAAGATAAATCTAATTATGTCCATTTATTTATGTATTTATTTACTTAAAGATTTATTTATTTATTTTGAGGGGGGACGCGAGTGCGAGTGGGAGGAGGGAGAGAATCTCAGACTCCCCACTGAGTGTGGAGCCAGCCACGGGGCTTGATCTCATGACCTATGAGGTCATGACCTGAGCTGAAACCACGAGGCGGTCGCTTAACTGACTAAGCCACCCAGGAGCCCTTAATTATGTACATTTAAAACCAATTTTTTTTTTTTTACACTAAGTGTAAATGTTAGTCCATTCAAATATATCATTATGGGGAAAAAAGTTGGATGACTTTTTTGTGCCCATGTGATAAAGGAGAAATGTTATGTGTGTCCTATCTCCTCTTGCTGTGGGTTTTTGAAGGTGCTGCATAAAAACTTGATTCTAATTTCAAATTTCAGTGGTCCGCAAAAAAGCAGAAACATGACAGGATTTAATAGGCTCCATCTCCTGTGATGCAGGACTGAGGTTTCACCGATTATCTTTCAATGTTTAACATTTGTATGTGCCATTCTCCAGTTCATTAGCAATACCGGAGGGCTAAGGGTTTAGTGGGCTGTGTAGAAGCAGAAGCGTCCCGAATCCAAGCTCATGTTTAAAGACCATATGAGAAAGTGAGCTTTGTGTAGTTAAGACTTGAAATATAAATTAGAAGCCTGCCAGTTATTTTATGAAGGAAAACGTTACATAGACAGTACAAGTATCTCACTTGTTCAGACAATTGTTTTACTGGTTACTAGTTGCTGATGGTACTTTTGGGAAATACTTTCATTAACATTGTTTTATGTTTCATAATGGTTATTCATATCTGTGTAAAACAAGTATACTATAGTTACTGTTTATTAAAATACACTTGCCTAGGCTTTTACATATTATTTCTTTGAAGTGTGAAATTTACAGTTGTCTTTCTTAAGAAGTCCTTTGGTGTACAGTGATTTTTTTGACGGCATATAATGTGACATCTTTTTTTGCTGTTGTTTATTCATTTTTGTACTTGGTGGTTTAAGACCTAGAATATTGATTCATTATCTAAGATTTCTATTTTGATTGTCATACAGAATATATGTGTGAGGGGATTATTTATTTGGCATGTGAGCACAGTAATTTAAGAGAATGAAATTAAGAAGTATCAAGTATAGTGGATGAAATCAAGTACCTTTTGAAATGAACTGAGATTGCTCTAAATGTATGGGAATTTGGAATGACCCCAAATCCAGCACAATGGCTTGTCACTTTGTTGTAAACCAGAAGGCAGAAACACAATACAACTCTTGGCTGGAGAAGGACTGTTGCCAGAGAAGGGTTGCAAATTATTGAACCTAGGCCTAAAGGGAAATCTGAGAGTACTAATTTGTCGATGTTTATGGGCATATCCCAAGAAGGGTGAGTGAACGGATAGTCATGAGTAGCAGTCATTAGAGAAATGGTTACTGTGGTTTATTTCTTCAGGCACTAGCTATCTCTTCCTGCTATGCCATCAAAACCGCTTTCTCCAAGGTCACTAATGACCTTGTCTCCAAACCAAATTGGTGCTTCTGTCCCTCATCTATATGCCCTTCACACAGCATCAGAGTTGACTCCTTCCTCCTTCCTCTTCCTTCTACTGTTTCCTTCCAGATCTCTCTCTGTACATTCAGTACAATTTTAAAAACTGGTATTGTACCATGTTTATCGTTTTATGTCCTCTTGAACACATTGCATGTTCATATGCACGCACGTTAATGGCCATTACATGGATATACCATAATCTGAAAAACCATAAAAGCTTATAAAAGAAATGGTCATTTTAGGAAACTTTTTTGTCATAATAAAATATATTGAAATTATTCTGAAACCATATGTAAGGAAGTGGAAGAGTAGACAAAAGTTGTATATTTTTAATAATTATAATTTTTATAATTTTATAACAAAAATTATAATTATATAATAAAATAATTATAATTTAAAAACTAATGATGGGCAATATTGACTATTGGAATAAACAAGAAAAACACAACCTTAGTCAAGTCATTAGAACCTTGTTCTTTCTGTTTTCTTATCTATGAAATGGCAGATTTCTACTATTTCTTAATTATCTTCCAGTGTAACATATTCTATGACTTGTGAATTAGTACACGCTGAGATGTCTGCATCAGTGTCATCTTGTTCCCTAAACCACCAGTTGATTCTCTTGATGGCTGTGATTACTACACAATGTACATCCATATTAAAGTTAATTTTCAAAGTGCCCTGCTTACTGCTTTATTCATTTGTTTGTCATGTGGCATGGTTTTCTTTCTGCAGATACGAATTCCTGTCCTGTGTATTTATCTAATTTCTGTATTTGTTTATGTAGAATATAGAGCTTATCATAGCTATGGGAAATTATTTTTATTTGCATTTGAAAGCCTCTTGCCCTTGGTGATTAATGTTTATGAAGCTATATTAGAAATATGAGTATGAATACAGAAGAATACAGAGTTGTGAAAAAATTCATCTGTAAGTAACAACATATTCAATTAAAAATACTCCCTAGAATGGTCTGATGTCAAATTGAAATTTCACATCTTTTTTCCATTGACTTCAGCAGCTTGTGATACTCGATCCTTACAGCTTTGTGTGAATTCTGAGTCATTCATTTTAGTAAAAGTTGTATATTATTAAGGAAGTTGAAAAAATTCTTCCCCTGGCGCATGCATTTAGTTAAAAATCAAGTCACACATTCTATTTACTTAAACCCATCTGCACTTATTTTACCAGTAACATATTTGGTTTGCGGCCTGTGGATTATGCAGACGGTGAAAATATGAAATCACTATTGCTGCTGCCAGAGAAGAATGAATCATCATCAACTCGCCATTACTCAGTAGTAAGTATGAATTAGGCCTTGGGAAATTTATGTCTTTTATTGAAATTGGTTGTGAAAGGAACATAATAGGAAAATTTCTACTTAGCAAATTGCTTTCAATCACCAAACAATTATTGAACACTTCCTTTGTATTAGGAATTGTGAGTTCAGAGACTGTTATCATCAGAATAAGTCTAACAACAAGTATTTTTTTGAGCCCCCCTCTATATTTTAGGGAGCATTCATACTGCAACCAATGTGACAGATGGGGCTCTTGTTCTCAAGGAGCTAACACTAATGAGAGATAGGAAAGAGAGAGACTGTAAATATGTAAGCTAATATAAATGAAATAGTTTGAGGAACTTACAAATGTGTGGTTTGAAGATTTTGTAGAGTGTAATTGAGTGGAGGTGGAGGGCTCCAGTTTAAAAGGTACTGCTTTAGCTGGGGTCATTGAGGAGGGCCTCCAGAGAGCTGATGTTTGATGTAAAACTTGAATGAGGAGGACGAGGCATCTGGGTGAACATCTGTCTGGACGACAAGTGTTCCCTATAGTAAATATTGTATAGGGTCCCTCAGTGGATGAGCTTGGTGTGTTTGAAGGTTAGAGAGAAGGTTGTACTTGCTGGCGACTAGTCAGTGTCTAAGAGTAATGGAAACCACTGAAAGGATTTAAAGCAAGGGAATGACATGATTCAATTTATGTTTTAGAAAGTTCACTCTGGCTGATTTGTAGTAAAGAGACAGGGGTGGGGCAAGAGCAGAAGCAGGGCGGTTACTGAGGACTGTTTCACTGTGACGAGAAGAGATAGCACCCAGATTAAGATAATGGCCGTGGAGATTGTGAGAAGTAATGAGGTTTAGTGTATATTTTTGAGTTAATGGCAACAAACTTTCTGATGGATTATATATGAAGTGTGGATAAATAGAACTAGTGTGACTTTAGCGATGGGGTGGTAGATGGTGGTGCCATTTCCTGCTGTGGGGAAGGAAATCAGTAATTCCCTGCCAATTTTATGTCTGTAAGGCAGCAAACATGTTGAATGGTCAGGTGAGTCTGTAGCTTAGGAAAGAGTGGTAAGTTAGAGAAAGTGGAAGGAATGCTTATTCCTTAGGAACTTATGGTTTAGTGGGGAATATAGATGTTAAAAAAGTTCATTACATACTGTAATAAATTTATAATAGAAGCCATAAAAATGTACAGTAGATTCATAGAGAAGGAAGAAGCTGACTTCAGGAGGGATCAGAAGAGTTTCACAGAGAAGGTGACAAAGAAGGCATGTAAACTTGTAAAGGTAAAAGTTTTAGCAAGGCGTCTAATAGAATGTTGGCTGCAGATAACAAAACAGTTACTTAAATGCCTAAAGGCAGTGTTTTATTTTATCTAAAAATAATCTCAGTATAGGAGAGCTTTCCTTGGTGAGTTCAGCAATTAAATGGCTGCCCCAGAGAGCCAAATTCTGTCTGTCTGTGTTGCCATCCTCAGCTTGATGGCTTTGTCCTCACTTCACTAATCTCCCCTCAGTGATGATAGGACGATTGCCACAATTGTAGATGGGACAGTGTCCAGTGTTAAAAGAGGGACTAAAACCTTCCCCAGAAGCCTTCCACTGGACTTCCCCTTATGTCAGAACTGGTCACACAATTGGTGCTGACATACTTTGTGGTTGAAGACAGGGTCAGCCCTTGAAGAGTGGGTATCTGTAAAAATCGGGATTCTGTTAGTGTGGAGAAAGTGAGGCATGGGTCCAGTGAGCATTGCCCCATTGTGAATCAGGTATACAAAGTGGGGATGGCAGTCCAAATCTAAGGAACAACAGCTTGAAGACAAGGAAGCGTAAAGGACCTTCAAAATCTGAGAAACTAGATTTAGTGTGAGAAGAGCACAAGGTGTATTATTAGAGAGGAGCTGGAGCGAGGTTGGGATCAGATTTTAAAAGGCTTTGGATCCCCTGAGGAGGAGTTAGGCGTTACTGGTCCACTCAGTGGGGTACTTGCAGTGCGTGTTAGCGCAGAGGACAGCTCGGAGTGGGCCGAGACTGAAGACTGGTCTGGAGGCTGTGAGGTAGACAGAGCTCTGATGTGAAAGGATGGTGTGATGTGGGTAGGGAGAGAAGAGGGGTTTTCAAGAGAGGGTTGTGGCAGGCACATCACAACTGCCCAGATAGGGGAAGATGAGGGAAAGGGATGACTTGAGGTCTATGACCAGAGGTCCTGCGCTTCTTGTCTAGTGAGGACAGTGGTGCAGTGATTGATGCCATTGTTGAAGACGAGGAGGTGACCTAAGGTACTTGAGGGGATCATAGGTGCTGTCGCAGGCTAGTTCCTTTGTACTCGGAGAACTCTCTTATCTCCCGCCTTCTCCTGGACGTCAGCTCTGCAAATGGGCACCAAGCTGGAATTTTGATAATGAACGGAAAGAGAAAGTAGAAATCAGCAGTTTAATTTTCTTAGTTTATAAATGAGAAAGCTGAAACCTAGTTTGATTTGCTCATGGTTAAGGAGCCATTACAAAAAAAAGAAAACAAAAAGTAAGTTTTTTTTTTTTTAATGGATCAGTTAGAACTTGAATTTCTTACATCTTAGGTAAGTACTCATTCAGTCCCACCATACTTAATATGGTAAAATAAATTGGCATTTATTTTATTCATTAGGACTTGGACTCTCCTGGCAGAACATAGAACTAAGAACTAAGTTGTCATTTGCCAATGTTGCTTTTATGAAAAGCTGGAGAAGGATTGTTTTAAATGTGTCAAAAATAAAGATGTCACTATGGTATTCTTGGAGTGTGAAAATGGGAAATTGGTTATCGTCCTCTCAATTCTACTATCCATTTACTGTTTTTATTAAATGTAAGAAACCTATGCTTTCCTACATGGACATGGCCTGAGAATATCATTGTTTACTATCTTAGTGGTAGATTTTTGGCTAAGGAAAAGCTAATGGACAGAAGTCCTAAGTTGCAAGGGTTGTGTCTTTCTGGAGTCTGTCTTCGCTCAGCTGCTGCCAGACTCCCTTTCACTCACTCTTTTTCAGCCACGTTGGGCTGCCTCACTGTTTCTTAAATCCACCAACCACACTCCGATTTCAGGTCCTCCGCACTAGCTGTTTTCTCTGCCAGGAACAGTTGTAGGGAGCTGGGTGTATGCATGGCATCCGACTCTGGTGGAGTCCTATCAGGGAGGGCTCTGTACTGCCGTATCTGACATAGCAGAGTGCTTCCTATCCTCCCAGCCCGGCTTTATTTTCCCGTATCACTAATCATTTTTATTGGATTCTTTCCCCCATTGTTTTTACGCCCACAGCCAAGTGCCCAGATACCAACAGACCCAAGACTTTGTTTGAATTTTTAGTTCTTAGAATTTAGCTCAGGGCCTTAAGATAATGGCATGGGTATTGAGAAATATGTATCTGCTCTATGCGAAACAGCAATGCAGGCGTGATGATAAATGTGTTCACGTATCTGACAAATATTTATTGGGTGTCTGCAATATATCAGTCAGTGTTCCAGGCACTTGGGGATACCGTGATCTCTGCTAGGTTGGAACTTCAATTTGAGAGTGAAGATGGAGACACACAGGGCGCCTGGCTGGCTCAGTCGGTTAAGCGTGGCGTCTGCCTTCGGCTCAGGTCATGATCCCAGGGTCCTGGGATCGAGCTCCCTTGGAGGGCTCCCTGTTCAGCAGGCAGTCTGCTTCTCCCTCTCCCTCTGCCCTCCCCCCTACTGTGCTCTCTCACTCTCTTGCTCTCTCTCAAATAAATAAAATCTTTAAAAAAAAAAAAGAGTTTGTTTAATGTCATTGTACATAGTAACTAATATCTATAGAATCAGGGTACTGAACCCTTGGGATGTTTTCTGAACATCTTTTGAACCTCATGGTTCTAAGATCTCTGTTTATTCAAGCTAAATTCCTCACCCACCCCTCACCTCCTGTTCCAAATCAAATGTGTGGCGTTGGTGGCCGTTTGCTTTATTATGATTATTTTTTTAATAGTATTTCTTAACTATGAGAAATTAGTGCCAGTTTCTATTTTTTATTCAAATGTAGAAACTGATAGGAAAATGCTTGACCCACTTTGGTGCTTTTCTGGGGTTGATGGAAATAGTATCATATGCTGTATTTAGAATTGATATCTTTTCACTCTTGGTATTTTGTGTAGAGAACTCATTTAGCTGAAGTGGAGTTATATAAATTGGAAAATAATGTGTTGCATTTAAAGCTGTTTTTGTGGCACTTATTTGTATAACTGACAATTTTTGAATTACTATTTTTATTATTATTATCATTTTTTAAAGATTTTATTTATTTATTTGACACAGAGAGAGAGAGACAGCGAGAGAGTGAACACAAGCAGGGGGAGTGGGAGAGGGAGAAGCAGGCTCCCTGCTGAGCCAGGGAGCCAGATGAGGGGCTCGATCGCAGGACCCTGGGATCATGACCTGAGCCAAAGGCAGACGCTTAACGACTGAGCCACCCAGGCACCCCCCCCTTTTTTTTTAACTAGTATTTAGTAATTGAATGATCCATGAAGTGTACTGCACTATTATCATCTTAAGGAATATTTGCAGTGTTTAGATTAGACATGGTTACATCACCTTATAACTTAATGAATAGGGAAGATACATATACAGAAATGTGATGTCAGTATGTGTAAACTTTTCCAGTAAAACGTTTGCGCCTTGAACCCTAGATGAATAAGTAATTCAGGAAACTTAACTTCTAAGTGCTGAATATTGTCATCATAAAAACCTTTTATAGAAATCCATAGATCCATTCAATAGATTTGAATGAATGAGGTCGATCTGTTTATGGATATAGCTAAACAACTTAGATGTTACATTGTAGCGCGTCAGACTGAATTATCACTACTCTGATATGTGAAGTGAATATTTAAATACTAACTGTCTCAAATCTAGTTGCTGAACTGTACTAGTGATCATACCTTCAGTGTTTCACTCATGTTCTTCGGAGCTTTTGAGAACCCAGAAGAATCCTCTGCATATAAAGTCACACACGTCAGAGGACCCTGTGTCTTGTATTTGAAAATTTCAGTACTGTATTTGGCTTTTTGTCCTCTAATTCAGTGGTGCTCGTTTGCTTTTTCTTTTCTTCTTTGCTGGGTCGTTGCTCGTCTCTTACCGGATGGCTTGTGGCCAGCCCTCACTCCAGTTCTGTTCGTTAAGTTCTTTTGGCTGCTGTTGGGCACACATCTCCTTGTTTCTTTGAATCTTTCGCTTCTGATCTCAAATGCTGTCCACTGGTGTCTTTGTTTTTGTTTCGTGTAAGCTCTATGTCTCTCTCTTCAAGTGAAAATATTGGTTGTTGTTAGAGCAGTTCTTTCCTTTTCATGAGCTGCGTTGAGTTATTACTGTTGGTGGATCTGATCTAACTTTTGTGTTCTCTTGTCTGTTTTAATTTTCTTGGTTTTGATAGGTAGCTGTTTTGATGTTAAGAGTTTGTTCGATTTTTGAGCTCCGTGCTATTAGAAGCTTTAGTATTCTTTGATTTTTCACATAATCTCAGTTTAAAATAGAAAGACCAAACTGAGTTTTAACTTTAGTGGAGTAAGTTAGTGGAGGGGAGATAAGGAATTGATCATTTTTTAAGGGGGTGTTTTGGGTTACTTAAGAAAAAAAAAAAGGCTTCCTGGTGACAGAATGAAGTTGTAAAATCCTACAGAGATCCAATTTAGAATCAAGGAGACAAGATGCCCTGGGTTTAGATTGCTACCCCAAATAACATTTTATTGGGGGAAAAAATAAGGGACTAATAAAATGCATTGAGCATTAAGGCTCTTGAGTGACGATTCGATGGACATTGTGGGGAATTACTAGATAGAGGAAGATAAGTACAGAGACTCAAGCTTCTATCAAGTGCAAGTCAGTTAATATCTTTCTCTAGTCTAAATGATTTTAACACTGTGGTATCTCCCCTTTCTTAACAGATGAACACTGGTCAGCATAGGGATGGACCTCTTGTGCTTATAGGCAGTGGGCTTTCTTCAGAACAACAAAAAATGCTCAGTGAGCTTGCAGCAATTCTTAAGGCTAAAAAATGTGCTGAATTTGACAATACAGGTGAGGAGTTTTATATATTTTTGGTTCAAAAAATTTTTAAATAAGTAATCCCTTTGTAGACCTCCCTTGATAATTTGTATGTTTTAACTATTGGAGATTGGCAGTATACTTTGAATCTTGTAATACATCGAAAATGTGTTTATAGTTATAAACTACTTACAGGCCTAATTTAGTTAGGAAACATGAAGTTTAAAGCTTTGCACATACTTTAAGACAGAACAAGTGTCAGAAGGGCAAACTTATGGGTTCACTAATGACAGATAAATTGTGTGCAATGTAATGCTTTAATTCTTTAGTTATAATTTGAAAATAAAAGAAAAATATATGTTTGCTAACGTGGCTTTAAGGTACATGGTTTATGATCTGATATTTCATGTTGTTGGCCAGGATGGAGAATGATACCAAACTTAAAAAGTCTTATGTCTAAGTATAAAGATTGTTGCTTTTGAAGAAAATTCAGATTCTGAAGTGCAGACTAACTGGTTATAATAGTTAAAGAATTATTTTGGTTTATATCTGTTTCTCTTCTTTTTTTTTTGTTCTAGTAACTCATGTCATTGTTCCTGGGGATACAGTTCAAAGTACCCTAAAATGTATGCTTGGGATTCTCAATGGATGTTGGATCTTAAAATTTGAATGTAAGTACTGGACTTGGGAGAACTACAAAATGAATTAAGTTAACTAATTTCATTTTTTATGGTGTTCTACTGCCAATAATTATTTAAGGAACTTAATGCTTTTTTTTTTTTTTTTTTTTTTTTTACCCCCTGGTTAGTCACTGCATTTTGAAAAAGCTTCTTATATTAGTGGTATCATTTAGATGTTCTTGATGTGTCCACAGAAGTGCTTTTTAGTCTTTTTTAAAGTCTTTTTTTCTCTACTATGAACTATTTTAATAAAGAGTAAATGGATTACATAGTAGACTTTTAAGCTTAAACAATCCATATCACTGTTGAGATACATTTAACTTAATAAACACATGTTTTAAATACACTACCATGATGTGAAATAGTTTATGGCTTTTGTTTTATGACTTTTTTTTAGGTGTGGGGAAGGAATAGAGGGCGAGGGAGAGAGAATCTTAAGCAGGCTCCACACCCATGGCGGAGCCCGACCCGGGGTTCGATCTCACCCCTCTGAGATCATGACCTGAGCTGAAACCAAGAGTCAGACGCTTAACCAACTGAGCCTCCCAGGCACCCCTTGCTTTATGATTTCTGAAAACTGTGTATGCTTTCTTAGCTGATCCACTGTATTTTTGGAAACTGTTGGAAGTTTCGACTGCCTTGTACTACCTGATTTGGAGTGATTACACCAGCTGTTAATCCACACCTTTGGTAAAGATGCATCGTCCTTATTTGCTTCTTCTTCTTTTTTTTTTTTTTAAATATTTTATTTATTTATTTGAGAGAGACAGAGATAGTGAGAGAGAGCTTGAGCAGGAAGGAGGGGGAGAAGCAGGCTTCCCGCGGAGCAGGGAGCCTGATGCGGGGCTCTATCCCAGGACCCTGGGATCCTGACCTGAGCCGAAGGCAGAGGCTTAACCATCTGAGCCACCCAGGCACCCCTTTATTTGCTTCTTATTGGTGCTCAAGCACCATTGCTTTGAGAACAGCCTTTCCCCTTCCCTGCTCTCACTTGTTCGCTTTTCTTACCCTTGGATTCACTTAGGACTTCAAACAACAAAAGAAAGCTCATGCAGGGTTATTTCCTATTCTTCAATAACTAAAGTATCTACTTTGCATATGATGGCTAAAATAGGACGGTGGGTATACCTGTTTTGTGCACTAGTTTTTTAGAAGAGAATAATGGCTGTAAAAGGGGTACACAGGGGTCTTGTGATGATGGGGCCAAGTATCTTGATCCTAGCGGTGGTTACATTACACACATGATTAAATTGTATAGATCTGCATGCATATGCACACACACAGACCTGAGTGCATGTGTAACTGATGAAATCTGAATAAGCTCTATGGATTGTATCCATGTCAAATTCTTGGTTTTGATATTGTGCTCTAAATGTGTGTAGGGAGTTAGATTGGACACTGGAGGAAGGGCGCATGGGACTTCCTGTACATTTCTGTGTATCATCGTATGAATCTATAATTATTTCAGATTAAAAAGATAAAAAAGGATAGCAAGTATTTTTAATGAAACCTTGTTTTTAAGAAGCAAAGGATGGTTAGAATTAGTTTTAAAAAACTTTATGTTATGGCTTTGTGCTTTGAAAGTTTTATGGTAGAAATGCTTGATTTATCAAGATCTTAATTGTGTTATTAATTTGATCTCTAGTTTGAAATTAATTGGGTTTGTAGAATGGTTTCCCTTTAGCAATTGGTATTCGTGTCCTTCTTAAATGCAGCTACCACTGTCCTTGTGATGCCATTCTCCACTGATGGGTCAGATCCAGTGAAGGCTGTGACCATCAAGCACTGTTACTCATTTCTGCTCATCCTGTCTGTGATTAGTCTGTCCTGGTTATGACCAGTTCAAGGAGTATGATAAGCAGTCGGACTGACGGATTATGTATATAGAGAAAAAAAGTTTCCCTTTCTGCCTCACTCTTATTTTTGAACTTCTTTTCCCTTTTAAATCTGTGGCAAGTCTTATTGGGCCTTAGTGTTTAACACATTTGGTTTCATGATTGTAGATGCTGTTTTACTGAACCTGCTCCAGAAGCTTTGCCAGCGGTTATAGGAAGGAACAGATTTTCATAATAACAAGGTCTTAACAATAAAGAAGCCATGTGGAATTTTGAATGTTAAAGCATTGCCAATTTAAGTCTTGTTCTTGTGAATATGCCCAACTTGCATCTGGTTAAATGTACACGCTACATGATTCATTTCCATAAAATCTGCCTTCTTTAAGAAATGGAAGTTTTATCATTTTAATGGCTTGGCCATGTCATTTTTATAGAATCACAATGGACTCAAGCTGACTCAGTAGTGTGCTGTTTGGTGATTCGCACAGTGGGGAATAACACACTCCAGTATCAGTAGTTCTGTAGGATAAAGGATGCGTGGAATCTTTTTTTTTCATTGTTTTAATTTTTTTAAAGATTTATTTATTTATTTATTTATTAGAGAGAGAGAGAGAGAGAGCACAAGCAGGGGGAGTAGCAGGCAGAGGGAGAGGGAGAAGCAGGCTCCCCGAAGAGCAGGGAACCCGATGTGGGACTCAATCCCAGGGCCCTGGGATCATGACCTGAGCTGAAGGCAGACGCTTAACCGACTGAGCCACCCAGGTACCCTCATTGCATGGAATCTCTTACTAAAGTTCATATCCTTGTACTTTCTAACAAAGAGTCCAAAGAGAAATAGGGTCAGGGTTTGGGACAATTACTGTTGTAAATAGTCACTGGGTCTATCAAGAGAAGGCAAGAAACTGCGAATACCTTCTGTCCTAATATATATTTCTCACTACATTGTTTTTTGTGTCAGACCTGTCAGTTTGATTTTTTAAAATGTTCAAATCTATTCAGAACTTTCTGAAACAAACATGTATGTTGAAGAAACATGAGATGGACCAAAGCTTTCAAAATTAATTGTAAAGATTTATGACTTACTGAAAGTGGGTCTTGTGGTTGAAGATACCAATTAGCTTCCTGGTAGACAAAATCTTTACTTGTTTAACTATGTGGAAACATCAATATTCTCTTTTCATGGGATTTTTCCATAAACCAAGTAGATTCAAGAGGAAATTCTATCTAAACTTTTCTCTGTAGATAATTACCAAAATAACCTAACAAATTAAACAAATTTAAACAAATTAACAAAAAGGAATTATAGCTATCTAAATTTACCTGTTGGAAATTTTCTGTTTTAACCATGTTTGTCTTAATTGGTTACTATCTCCTTATTTTCCCACATTATATATGTAGAGTATATTACAGTGTCACAGGTAATGGATATACCAATGGAGATTCTGAGAATAGGCTGTAGTTACACTATTGTGCCAGCCATTTGTTTCTTATTTATTTTATAGATATTTTACAGAAATGAGAGATACAGATAGGAAAATTCCTTTAAGATTAAGTTTATGGCTGAGCTCCTGCTTAAGTCCTGGTTCTGTGCTAATTCCTCACATGCAACTTAGAACCGTCATTGTACAAATTAAAGACATGACTAGAATGAAAAAATAGAAGATACACGAATAAGTGATTTTTATTCACCTTCTAGACTGTGAATACAGTGGAACTACATCCTAAAGATGTAAACTAGCCTTCAAAAAGAGGAAATGTCTTTTATTGACCTATCCTTTTAGTACAGTGCTTTCAAAATTTCCTCTAGCCTGAGCTGTTTTTTTTTTTTTTTTATAATTAATTCTGCCTCTTCACTTCTCATCTCAATGTGAAGAGGAGAGCAGATGGCTGTCATCTTTTCTTAATAATCTCTCCCTCTTCCCCATTCTCCTCTACGTTTCGCTGCTGGAGAAGTTTTGAAAGTCCTTAGCACCCGAGGGCATTGCCATGGGAATGTGCCAAACATTTTACACTGGCCTGGTGTCTGTGAGGTGAGGAAGCACCAAGTAGGGTGATTTTTTTGTGTCTGTTTTAGTTGAGATGGATGGAACCCAAAAGGCAATCATTATACCATCATATTATAAATAACCTCATAATCAGGTTAACAAACTTAGACTTTTCTATTAAATATGTTTGTTCAAATTTTATTCTATTCAATAAAATGAATAGAATCTATTCAGTTCTATTTAAACTTTGCTAATTTCTAAAAAAATAAATATAGCAAAGCATTTCTTTTTTTTATGTTATGTTAGTCACCATACATTACATCATTAGTTTTTGATGTAGTGTTCCATGATTGTTTGCGTATAACACCCAGTGCTCCATGCAGTACGTGCCCTCTTTAATACCCATCACCAGGCTAACCCATCCCCCCACCCCCTCCCCTCTAGAACCCTCAGTTTGTTTCTCAGAGTCCATAGACTCTCATGGTTCATCTCTCCCTCCTATTTCCCACCCTTCATTTTTCCCTTCCTGCTATCTTCTTTTTTTTTTTCTTTTTAACATATAATGTATTATTTGTTTAAGAGGTACAGGTCTGTGATTCAACAGTCTTACACAATTCACAGCGCTCACCATAGCACATACCCTCCCCAATGTCTGTCACCCAGTCACCCCATCCCTCCTATCCCCCCACCATGCCAGCAACCCTCAGTTTGTTTCCTGAGATTAAGAATTCCTCATATCATTGAGGTCATATGATACATGTCTTTCTGTGATTGACTTATTTCGCTCAGCATAATACCCTCCAGTTCCATCCACGTTGTTGCAAATGGCAAGATTTCATTCCTTTTGATGGCTGCATAATATTCATTGTATATATATACCACATCTTCTTTATCCATTCATCTGTCGATGGACATCTTGGCTCTTTCCATAGTTTGGCTATTGTGGACATTGCTGCTATAAACATCAGGGTGCACGTACCCCTTCGGATCCCTACATTTGTATCTCTGGGGTAAATACCCAGTAGTGCAATTCCTGGATCATATGGTAGTTCTATTTTCAACTTTTTGAGGAATCTCCATACTGTTTTCCAGAGTGGCTGCACCAGCTTGCGTTCCCACCAACAGTGTAGGAGGGCTCCCCTTTCTCCGCATCCCTGCCAACATCTGTTCTTTCCTGACTTGTTCATTTTAGCCATTCTGACTGGTGTGAGGTGGTATCTCACTGAGGTTTTGATTTGGATTTCCCTGATGACGAGTGATATTGAGCACTTTTTCATGTGTCTGTTGGCCATTTGCATGTCTTCTTTGGAAAAATGTCTGTTCATGTCTTCTGCCCATTTCTTGATTGGACCCTTTGTTCTTTGGATGTTGAGTTTAATAAGTTCTTTATAGATTTGGATACTAGCCCTTTATCTGATATGTCATTTGCAAATATCTTCTTCCATTCTGTTGGTTGTCTTTTGGTTTTGTTGACTGTTTCTTTTGCTGTGCAAAAGCTTTTTATCTTGATGAAGTCCCAATAGTTCATTTTTGCCCTTGCTTCCCTAGCCTTTGGCGATGTTTCTAGGAAGAAGTCGCTGCGGCTGAGGTCGAAGAGGTTGCTGCCTGTGTTCTCCTTTAGGATTTTGATGGACTCCTGGCTCACGTTTAGATCTTTCAACCATTTTGAGTCTGTTTTTGTGTGTGGTGTAAGGAAATGGTCCAGTTTCATTCTTCTGCATGTGGCTGTCCAATTTTCCCAACATCAGTCGTTAAAGAGACTGTCTTTTTTCCATTGGACATTCTTTCCTGCTTTGTTGAAGATCAGTTGACCATAGAGTTGAGGGTCCATTTCTGGGCTCTCTAATCTGTTCCATTGATCTATGTGTCTGTTTTTGTGCCAGTACCATACTGTCTTGATGATGACAGCTTTGTAGTAGAGCTTGAAGTCCAGAATTGGGATGCCATCAGCTTTGCTTTTCTTTTTCGATATTCCTCTGGCTATTCAGGGTCTTTTCTGGCTCCATACACATTTTAGGATTATTCCATTTCTTTGAAAAAAGTGGATGGTATTTTGATAGGGATTGCATTAAATGTGTATATTACTCTAGGTAGCATCGACATCTTCACAATATTTGTTCTTCTCATCCATGAGCATGGAACGTTTTTCCATTTCTTTGTGTCTTCCTCAATTTCTTTCATGAGTATTTTATAGTTTTCTGAATACAGATTCTTTGCCTCTTGGTTAAATTTATTCCCAGGTATCTTATCGTTTTGGGTGCAATTGTAAATGGGATCAACTCCTTAATTTCTCTTTCTTCTGTCTTGTTGTTGGTGTATAGAAATGCCACTGATTTCTGTGCATTGATTTTATATCCTGCCACTTGACTGAATTCCTGTATGAGTTCTAACAGTTTTGGGGTGGAGTCTTTTGGGTTTTCCACATGAAGTATCACATCATCTGCAAAGAGTGAGAGTTTGACTTCTTTGCCGATTTGGATGCCTTTTATTTCTTTTTGTTGTCTGATTGCTCTGGCTAGGACTTCTAATGCTGTGTTGAATAGCAGTGGTGATAGTGGACATCCCTGCCGTGTTCCTGACCTTAGGGGGAAAGCTCTCAGTTTCTCCCCATTGAGAATGATATTCGCTGTGGGTTTTTCATAGATGGCTTTTATGATATTGAGGTATGTACTCTCTATCCCTATACTCTGAAGAGTTTTGATCAAGAAAGGATGCTGTACTTTGTCAAATGCTTTTTCTGCATCTATTAAGAGGATCATATAATTCTTGTTCTTTCTTTTATTAATGTATTGTATCACGTTGATTGATTTACAGATGTTGAACCAACCGTGCAGCCCAGGGATAAATCCCACTTGGTTGTGGTGAATAATCCTTTTAATGTACTGCTGGATCCTATTGGCTAGTATTTTGGTGAGAATTTTTGTATCCATGTTCATCAGGGATATTGGTCTGTAATTCTCCTTTTTGATGGGGTCTTTGGTTCTGGATCAAGGTAATGCTGGCCTCATAAAACGAGTTTGGAAGTTTTCCTTCTGTTTCTATTTTTTGGAACAATTTCAGAAGAATAGATATTAATTCTCCTTTAAATGTTTGGTAGAATTCCCCTGGGAAGCCATCTGGCCCTGGGCTTTTGTTTGTTGGGAGATTTTTAATTACTGCTTCCATTTCCTTAGTGGTTATAGGTCTATTCAGGTTTTCTGTTTCTTCCTGGTTCAGTTTTGGTAGTTGATACATCTCTAGGAATGCATCCATTTCTTCCAGGTTATCTAATTTGCTGGCATATAGTTGGTCATAATATGTTCTTATAACTGTTTTTATTTCTTTGGTGTTGGTTGTGATCTCTCCTCTTTCATTCATGATTTTACTTATTTGGGTCATTTCTCTTTTCTTTTTGATAAGTCTGGCTAGGGTTTTAGCAATCTTGTTAATTCTTTCAAAGAACCAGCTCCTAGTTTTGTTGATCTGTTCTACTGTTCTTTTGGTTTCTGTTTCATTGATTTCTGCTCGGATCTTTATTTTTTCTCTTCTCCTGCTGGGTTTAGGCTTTATTTGCTGTTCTTTCTCCAGCTCCTTTGGGTGTAGGGTTAGTTTGTGTATTTGAGACCTTTCTTGTTTCTTGAGAAAGGCTTGTATTGCTATATACTTTCCTCTTAGGACCGCCTTTGCTGCATCCCAAGGATTTTGAACAGTTGTGTTTTCATTTTCATTGGTTTCCATGAATTTTTGTAATTCTTCTTTAATTTCCTGGTTGACCCATTCATTCTTTAGTAGGATGCTCTTTAGCCTCCATGTATTTGAGTTCTTTCCAACTTTCCTCTTGAGATTTAGTTCTAGTTTCAAAGCATTGTGGTCTGAAAATATGCAGGGAATGATCCCGATCTTTTGGTACCGGTTGAGACCTGATTTGTGACCTAGGATGTGATCTATTCTGGAAGAGTGTTCTGTGGGCATTAGAGAAGAGTGTGTATTCTGTTGCTTTGGGATGGAATGTTCTGAATATATCTGTGAAGTCCATTTGGTCCAGTGTTTCATTTAAAGTCTTTATTTCTTTATTGATCTTTTGCTTAGGTGATCTGTCCATTTCAGTGAGGGGGGTGTTTAAGTCCCCACTATTATTTTTGTATTGTCGATATGTTTCTTTGCTTTTGTCATTAATTGGCTTATATAATTGGCTGCTCCCATGTTAGGGGCATAGATATTTACAATTGTTAGATCTTGTTGGATAGACCCTTTAAGTAGGATATAGTGTCCTTCCTCGTCTCTTATTACAGTCTTTGGTTTAAAATCTAATTTGTCTGATGTAAGGATTGACACCCCAGCCTTCTTTTGGTGTCCATTAGCATGGTAATGGTTTTCCACCCCCTCACTTTCAATCTGGGGGTGTCTTTGGGTCTAAAATGAGTCTCTTGCAGACAACATATTGATGGGTCTTGTTTTTTTATCCAGTCTGATACCCTGTGTCTTTTGATTGGGGAATTTAGCCCATTTACATTCAGGGTAACTATTGAAAGATATGAATTTAGTGCCACTGTATTGCCTGTAAGGTGACTGTTACTGTATATTATCTGTGTTCCTTTCTGATCTATGTTACTTTTAGGCTCTCTCTTTGCTTAATGGACCCTTTAGAATGTGTCTTGTAGGGCTCGTTTCATGTTTGCAAATTCCTTTAGTTTTTGTTTGTCCTGGAAGCTTTTTATCTCTTCTTCTATTTTTAATGACAGCCTAGCTGGATATTGTATTCTTGGCTGCATATTTTTCTCATTTAGTGCTCTGAAGATATCCTGCCAGTCCTTTCTGGCCTGCCAGGTCTCTGTGGATAGGTCTGTTGCCAATCTAATGTTTCTACCATTGTAGCTTACAGACCTCTTCTCCTGAGCTGCTTTCAGGATTTTCTCTTTGTCTCTGAGACTCGTCAGTTTTACTATTAGATCCAGGGTGTTGGCCTATTTTTATTGATTTTGAGGGGGGTTCTCTGTGCCTCTTACCAAAGCATTTCTATCAACTAAAATTGATAGGCAACTTCATGTTTACTGAAATGTGGGAAACAGAATGCCACAACAACCGCTGGTGGATGTTCGTTCTGACTCCGAAATCTCTGAGAAAACTTGAGATTGCAGGGTTAAAAATAACCCGAGAGGATCAGAGTTAAATGCCCTTGGGATGTGTGTGGTCTGTTCTAAAGTACACAGCAGAAGATGTTTTGTAGATAGGAAGCCAGCTGTAAACAGCACACTGTGCATTGCCTTCTTTGTTCTCTTATTCTGTGTTAAGGTCCGAATACAATGCTGTTTACAATTAATTGATCACAGCCAGTTACAGATTCTTTATTCCTTCTCCACTCCCACTGCTTCACTTAACTAACCCTGTGTATGTGGAAAAATGTGCCTTACTAAGCCCCTGCTGTAAATCATTATAGACCTGTATCATTGTAGAAGTTTTATTAGATTATGGAAAATAAACCTCAGCACCTTGGGCTGTTTGCCCGGGGTCCCCTGTGCCTCGCTATACTGTCGTCTCTTTTCTCAGTTCCTTTGCCACCCCAGGTCCCTGACTCTCTGAGGTCGACACTGTAATCCTTCACCAATGATTCTGTAAGAATTATTAAAAAAAAAATAACGTCTTTTGATCTAATAGTTCCACTTCTGAGGATTTGTCCTAAGCAAGAAATACAGAAGAAAGGAAAAAGTTATTTTCATTGTTATTTCCAATAGCAGGACATAGGGGGAATAACCTTAAATTGGAAATAATTAAAAGTTTAAATATATTCTCTGAAAAAATTCATATTTTTATGTGGTAATTATTAAGACTAAAGTGTTACAAAAAACAGGATTGTTGAAATTTTGAAGAAGCATAAAACAATTATATCTTTACTTTTAATATTATATAAATGTGTGAATGCATGCAGGCGAAGGACAGTCCAGAGAAAACGTTGGTGGATTGATAAGCAGAAACCTGTTTGTGACATTTTAAAAGACGATGTGTGTCTGGGGCGCCTGGGTGTCTCAGTCGGTGAAGCATCTGAATGTTGATTTCAGCTTGGGTCGTGATCTCAGGGTCTTGAGATTGAGCCCCACACTGAGCTCCGCATTGGGCTCCATCCTTGGCTGGGAGTCTGCTTGGAATTCGCACTCTCTCTCTCTTTCTCTCTCTCTACCCCTCCCCGCGCTTGTGCACTCTCTCTCTGTCTCCCTGAAAAACAAAAAGCAAACAAAAAACCCAGTGTGTGTCTTTTAAATGAAATCCAATTCAGCTTCTCAAGTTCCCATGAAAATTAGAAAGTTTATCTTGTTTTTCAACTTTACAAAGATTAATTGGACAGGTAAAGGCTTCAGTCTTACTTTCAGGGAAGTTAGCACCTGTGTGTGTATGTTGCCGCAGTCAGATATACTGGATCTTTTGTTCTAGTTCTGTAGACCTAGCAAGTACATTTTGATGTGGTGATTGCCCTACCAGTCAAAACAGAAATTCTTATATACATATTTAAACTTTCAATATATGACTAAAGAATACCAAGTATGAGTTTTTAAATTATTTTATTAAGAAAAAATTTTGGATGTTTGAAAAAAAGAATAAAGTTTAGTCTTTAACCACAACTCTAAAAAGGGGATTATTTGGGAGCACCTGGGTAGGTCACTCAGGCAAGCAGCTGCCTTCGGCTCAGTTCATGATCTCAGGGTCCTGAGATCGAGCCCCACATTGGGTCCGTGCTCCGCAGGAAGTCTGCTCTCCTTCTCCCTGTGCCTGCTGCTCCCCCTGCTTGTGCTCTCTTGCTCGTGTTCTCTCTCTTTCTCAAATAAATAAATAAAATCTTTTAAAAAATTAAAAATAATAAAATCTTAAAAAAATGAAAGGGATTATTTTGATATTGTTCATAATACGGGATTTTAGAATTGATACCCAAATTTTGCCTAATAAAATTTTACGATACAGCATGTAATATATATCTATATATTTAAAGATATATTTATTTATTTTAGAGAGAGTGTATGTGTGAGCAGGGGAAAGGGCAGAGGGAGAGGGAGATTGAATCACAAGCACACTCTGGCTGAGCGCAGAGCCTGAGGCAGGGCTTGATCTCACGACCCTGAGATCATGACCCCGAGCTCATGACCCTGAGATCATGACCTGAGCCAAAACCAAGAGTCAGACGCTCAACCAACTGAGCCACCCAGGCACCCTAATACAGCATGTAATATATTTTTGTGGTAGAATTTGATCTGCTTCTCAAATATACATTAAGTAAAATAAATCCAGCATACTGTCCTATGAAGAAATATGCTTTTATATATAAGTAAGTTTGTAATTGGAATACTAGCTTAAAAAGTAATCAGAAATAACCAGTTGTTAAATGGTATTTATATAAAATTATAAAGTCTAATGATCTGTGATAGCATTTTCTGTGATATCCCCAGTCTAGATGTTTATGATGGCATGAGTGGAACATTTAGCTTTTATTTTATATTTTCAGCCTTCATTTCATTGTCCTTCCACTCTATACTGCGGCATTTCATAATATTGGGTTCATTTCTTCTTGTACCAGGCACCCAGATTTTCAGAAATTGCAGGGAGAGTGTAAGTTGTTTTTCCATTGTTCTTGTCACCGTTTTGAAAGGTTTCCTGTAATGATTTCCTTTTTTCTAAAGTTTAGTGATATTATAGCTTCTTTGCCTAAAAAGCCAAATAGAAAAGCATTTAAAAAATATTTTGTTTGAGGCGCCTGGGTGGCTCAGTTGGTTAAGCGACTTCCTTCGGCTCAGGTCATGATCCTGGAGTCCCGGGATCAAGTCCCGCATCAGGCTCCCTGCTCAGCAGGGAGTCTGCTTCTCCTTCTGACCCTCCCCCCTCATGCTCTCTTTCTATCTCATTCTCTCTCTCAAATAAATAAATAAAATCTTTAAGGGCGCCTGGGTGGCTCAGTCGTTAAGCGTCTGCCTTCAGCTCAGGTCATGATCCCAGGGTCCTGGGATCGAGCCCCACGTCGGGCTCCCTGCTCTGCGGGAAGCCTGCTTCTCCCTCTCCCACTCCCCCTGCTTGTGTTCCTGCTCTCACTATGTCTCTCTCTGTCAAATAAATAAATAAAATCTTTAAAAAAAAAAAAAGTTTAAAAAATATTTTGTACAACTTGGATATTCATTTTTAATAGAATCAGAGGGGGAATTTCTCAATGTCTGTTTTACTAATATGCTGTTATTTTGAGTTCCATAAGTGCCTGGTTTGGATCTAATGATATATTTATTAGGACTTTTGATTTTGCCATAGAATGATATTTGTTTCTGTATCTTAATTTTTTTTTTTTTTTTTTAGGACTTAGGTGTTGTCTGAGAGTGGTATTTAATTCTGATTTTCACTGCTATTTCAGTTATGTATAGCCAGTAGCTCCAGAAAAATAGCAATTCTTTAAAATAGGGGTTTATTTACTGCTCTAGGTTTTGAAGAAAGTGAGCAGATTCTGTGACCTTCCATGGAAGGATAGTTTTCCACTTTGGACATTTAATAAATCTCCATTTTAAAGCTTTATTCCATCTTCGTTGTATTTTATAATCATTTGTATGTAGCTGTGGATTTAGGAACCCTTTTTCCTACTCCTTCCCATTTCCATGATTTAAAACTAGATTTTTCCCTTCTAAAACTAGAAAAAAGTGATTAAGCTTAGTATAGATTCACAAACATCATCAGCAGTTCATGAAAATAAACAGTCATTGATATATGTGCTATTAATGAGGTGTAGGAGGTAAGAGTGGTTACTAGAGATTTAAGATAAAGGGATACCTTTCCATATAGTACAAACTTCTTCTTTTTTTTTTTTTTTTTAAGATTTTATTTACTTATTTGACAGAGAGAGAGAGAGAGCGAGAGAAGGAACACAAGCAGGGGGAGTGGGAGAGGGAGAACCAGGCTTCCCGCTGAGCAGGGAGCCTGACGCGGGGCTCAATCCCAAGACCCTGGGATCATGACCTGAGCCGGAGGCAGACACTTAACAACTGAGCCACCCAGCCGCCCCTAGTACAAACTTCTTTTTAAAAAATTATTGTAGCCCAGAATTCATAAGCTGCATTAGTATGCAAAGATTCCAGGCTTTGCTAAGGTAGCCAGAGCTACTTTTAATGACTTTGAGTTAATGACTTTGAGTTAAGCAGTACTTTGGGAATTGGGCTTCTTACCTATATATAAAAAAGTAATAAATCAGGGCCAAAGGAAAGCTTACCTGAAATGGTAGACACGATCAGGAATATATGTGGTCTAAAAGAATCTCTGAACTTTAATAAAAGAGATAATTCATTCCAATATTTCTGCAAAATGATAGCTTCAGTCAAAATCTTAAAACATAAGGGAACATGTGAAAAGGAAGAAAGGATATGAACTTTTTATAAGGATAGTGGCTCCACAAATTTTAACGTATATATCATTCTGGCATATATAGAAATCTGTGTTTACATCAGTAGCATAGCTTATTCATGTAAAGTCATTTTGGTTTGGAAATTATTAGCTGAAAAGCTAATAAATGGTCTTGCATATGCTTCTTATTTCTTCAAAAGAGAGAATAAGTATCCATCTTTTGCTAATAAGCTGTTTTAGTGTCTGATGATGGAATAATACCAACTTCACTAAATATTTATTACAAACATAAAACATTTTTTGGTTTTAAGAAGTGTCTTTTAATTGGTGGAAAATGGCCTATTTTTAAGTCTTGATGTATATATAGAGAATAAAGATTACAGTATATATGGTGCTTTGGATGACTTTATGTCAGTGAATATTATGAAAGTTTTGATGTTTTGTTTAACATGGAAGATAGGTTTAGGAATTCTTGCTGCAGTTTGCTTAACTTTTATTGAGTAAATAAAATATTAAAATACCATCCATTATTTCAACTTGTTAATTTGGTAATATTTTGGCTGGTAGATTCTTCTATTTCATTGATGATGTTAGTGTATCACTATTTAAATTGTTGAAAGTTTATTTTAAAGTATCTTATTCTTTTTTTTTTTTTACTTGTTTAGTAAATCAAGTTAGTTGGTTTATCTCAAAAGAGGTTCACTAGAAAATTGATATGAATTGATATGTAATGATCATAAATGTCAGTAAGTAAATGTTGAGAAAGACTAGTAATAAACTCATTGATTCACTAAAGACAAAGCCAAATGCATTGTTCTCCCCACACCTCCTCTCCCAGGGTAGTCACCAGTTTTTGCCATTTGGTATAATTTTTTGCTAATCTCTTAAATGAGGATCCTCCCACTTAGTCATCTGTTAAGTGGTTATCTGACATTGTGAGAGAGGTGTAGTATGTTAAATCTGAGTAGAGAATGTCTGACATTTTCTTTGGTGCTTTATTTTTTTAATAAAATAAAGAATAAAGATTAAAGAATAAAGATTAAAAACTGATCTAGGAGTTGGAAGATATCTGAGTTCTCGTTCTTAGTTGTCACTGGGAAAACTTCTTAAATTTCTTAAGACTTAAGTTTTGGGGCGCCTGGGTGGCTCAGTCGGTTAAGTCAAGTCATGATCCTTGGGTCCTGGGATCGAGCCGCAGGTCGGGCTCCCTGCTCAGCGGGGAGTCTGCTTCTCCCTCTTCCCCTGCCCCTCCCCCGCCCCCATTTTGGCTCTCTCTCAGATAAATAAATAAAATCTTTAAAAAAAAGACTTGAGTTTCTTTATCTGAAATGAAGAGATTGATTAGATGAAGCATCAGGAGTTTCTTTTTTCTGTTTGTTTTGTTTTTGATTTTTTTTTTTTTTTATTCATTTGAGACAGAAAGTTAGAGAGCATGAGCAGGGGGAGGTGCAGAGGCAGAGGGAGAAGCAGGCTCTCTGCTGAGCAGGGAGCCGGATGTGGGTCTCGATCCCAGGACTCTGGGATCATGACCTGAGCCGAAGGCAGAGGCTTAACCATCTGAGCCACCCAGGTGCCCTGCATCAGACGTTTCAAATTGGTAGTCTAAGGGCCAAAGCAGATACAATTTATGTGGACAACTCAGTCCAGCATAACTGTTTACATTTTGTGTCTTTATGTGTGATGTTCTTTTTCCTATTGGTTACAGTCTCCACGACTTCCTGCTCCTTGACATCGTGTTCCTTACATGTTTACATAATCCCTTTGGCCCTTGTAGGCATTCAGCTTGCAACCCTTGGGCTAGATGTCACTCCTAATTTTCAAAAAATTCTTGATATTTTCTGTGCTATGACAGCAACTAACAACACTTAGTCACCATTCAAGCATGTTATTAAAGAAGCTGAACTGATTGAGCCACCCAGCCTCCCTATACAGTACATATTTTAATATTAGCTCCATTAGAAAGCCAGTTGTTTACTCAGTGGCAACTATTAAAAATTTTTTAAATGCAGTTTTTATTATATGTAGAAACCCAACAATTTTTATAGAACGATTGTGTTTATGAGTTAGTGAGAATAATAAGATTCAGAAGTTCAGCATAACAAAGTTGGCTAAATAGGATTTTTGTATTAAAAACATTGGAGGAAAGGGATACCAAAGCATAAGTAAAATTAACAAAGAATCACATGATAGTTCTGGAATTACAGCTATCCCAAGGTTGAGTGTTGAATTTGAATATGCATTAATAATTCCAAGTTAAGAAAAATTCAATCTCTTGACAAAGCTCTGCTTTTGGAGAGATGGAGAATTCAGTTGTTAAAATCTCGCGACTTTTATATATTAAGCAGTATCTTGGAACATCTTTATTGAAGCAGCTCTAAAGCATTTGAAATATTCACCAAGTCATCTCTAGCCTGGAGACTTCCAACTGTGTACCTGTCAGATTCCAAACACGTCCCAAGCTCTGCTTACTATTTAACAAGCACTGTCGTGTCTCTGCTGGGTGGCCATCTGAGCTAGGTGCTGTGGACCTAAACACTTTCCTTACGTCAGCTCACTTTAGAGTCTTAACGGGGTTAGACAAAGAACTGTGGAAATGAGCAGTGCAGGAGGTAAGCCCTCAAGTTCAAATCACTGTGGGCTGAACTAAATGAGGGCCTTTTTTTTTTTTTTTTAAAGATTTTATTTATTTATTTGAGACAGTGAGAATGAGAGAGAGAGAGAACACATGAGAGGGGGGAGGGTCAGAGGGAGAAGCAGGCTCCCTGCCGAGCAGGGAGCCCGATACGGGACTCGATCCCGGGACTCCAGGATCATGACCTGAGCCGAAGGCAGTCGCCCAACCAACTGAGCCACCCAGGCGCCCCGAGCATGTGACTCTTGATCTCAGGGTCGTGAGTTCGAGGCCCATGTTGGGAATAGAGTTTACTTTAAATAAATAAATTAATTAATTAAAAAAATACATATATATATAATTTTATTAAAACAAAGAAAGCAGTCCTCCTTCCTGTCTTTTCTTTTTTTTTTTTCTTTTTTTCTTTTTTTAAAAGATTTTATTTATTTATTTGAGACAGAGAGAGCACATGAGAGGGGGGAGGGTCAGAGGGAGAAGCAGAGTCCCTGCTGAGCAGGGAGCCCGATGCGGGACTCGATCCAGGGACTCCAGGATCATGGCCTGAGCCGAAGGCAGTTGCTTAACCAACTGAGCCACCCAGGCGCCCCAATGAGGGCCTTTTTATCTACCTTCCTTTTGGTAATTGCTATAAATAAAAATTTAGATTTTTATAATTGCATGTGAAATAGCATATTGATTTCGGTTTTTCAGAAAAGAAACTAAAATTAGTGTTCAGTACACTTCACTGCTCAGTTCTCTGAAGGCAAGATTCCTTATATTTATATGGAAAGCCATTTTTATTACATTTTGTTTTAACATAAGTAAGGTTTCTATTTCTGTTTCAGAACAACAGTTAAAACAACCACGGAGAAGAAAAATCACCTAGGTAAATTACTTGTTTCAGTGAGAAACCAGTACTCGATACTTACTTTGCTTTTATCCTTTTTTTTTTTGTTTTTGTTAGGGGTGAAAGCATGTCTACAGAGAAAAGCATGTGAACAGGAGGAAAAATACGAGATCCCTGAAGGTCCACGGCAAAGCAGGCTCAACAAGGAACAGCTGGTATTTGTCTTTGGATACTACTGTCATTGGGCTTATTATAACTTAATAGTATCACCATCAGGAAAACTTCTCTTGCCCTTTCGACAAGTACAGGTGACTGATTAAAATTTTAATTGTGCTTGTTTCAAGCACTTGATTCTGAGAGATGATCACAATGAGCAGTAAAACCCAGAAGGTGATAATTTCATGCTGTTAATGGACTGTTGGCATCTTGAACATTCCCATAAACCTTTCAGAATCTGAGGTAAGTCTCAGATCAGAGAGTAACTTGAAAGAAGACTTACGGCTGCTGCTTGGATTTAGTTCCCATATGTCTTTATTGCCACATATTGCAGTTTTAATGGGGAATATTCCATTATCCTGTGTGCGTGTGTGTATATATATATATATAGGAAATGACAAAGGAAAATTTACATAGAAGGCAGTTGTGGAACTTTTTTTTTCCATAAAGCACAAAGAAGTGTGTTTCGTGGCTAGCTGGATGCCTAGCCATGGCTTCATAATGTATTGTATGTGTTGTGTTGTATGTGTCTAGAACCCTGGAGGCCACATTCTCACCGGGGCTGTCCTCGAGAGCGGAGATTGGTCACATAGAGGGACCTGAGTAAGGATGGACAGAACTGGGTCAAGATCCACAGAAATGATGTTACTTGTATAATTTTATTAAGTGTAGCTGGGTATCCCTGAAGCACTGTTCAGATACCCTAGGAGTTCATGGGGCTTTAAGTCCCACCAAATGTGAATAACATTCTGATAAAGGAAGTTTGACGAGAAATTTCTGTTTGCTTTTTTAAAAATATGTGTGTGTGTATCAGAAACATCCACACACAGCACACCCTAACACCTAAAATCTGAGGAGAGTGAAGTTTCTGAGAAGATGGCTGAGTTTTAGGAGAAAGATTGCAACTAGGAAGCCTATAAATATCGAAGTATTTTCCTTGACCCAAATAATGCACTTGAAATACGGTTTATCCCAGCACTTCATTTAAGCAGCCTCTTAACAGCTCATGACTACTTATTTTTATTTTCCTCATTCATATGCAGTGTTTTTAAATATTTTGATCTGCTTTTAACAAGCCTTTTCTTGTTATTTCAGTTGCCAAAGCTGTTTGATGGATGCTACTTCTATTTTGGGGGAACCTTCAAACACCATCCAAAGGACAACCTTATTAAGCTTGTCGCTGCAGCAGGGGGCCAGGTCCTTAGTAGAAAGCCCAAGCCAGACAGTGACGTGACTCAGACCATCAATACAGTTGCGTACCACGCGAGACCTGATTCCGATCAGCGCTTCTGCACACAGTATATCATCTACGAAGATTTGTCTAATCATCGCCCAGAGAGGGTTCGGCAGGGCAAAGTCTGGATGGCTCCTTCCAGCTGGTTTATTGATTGTGTGATGTCCTTTGAGTTGCTCCCTCTTGACAGCTGAATATTGCACCAGATGTATGTTTCAAATTGAACTCACACGGTGTGAGAGCCCAGCCATTGCACTGTTTTGATCATTCACATTTTTATAATAGGTAGACTCGTTCATACATATGTTTTCCTTGAATTAAAAAACAAAACAAAACTTAAGCCAGACTTAGAATTCATTCTGTCTTTACCATTTAGAAGCTGAAATTGCTTTGAAGGATTTTTCTTTTTAAAACTGGTGTATGTTTTGATTCATCATGTCTTTTTATTCAAATTATCAGCTATCAAAGATTAATGAGAGAGTACCAGAACTATTGATTAAATATACAAGCAGTATCGTTACTCTCTCAGCCTTTTAATGTTCTTTGATGAAAGTAAACCACACTTGCCACCAGCAAAAATACTTCCCATCCTTAGTAAACAAAAAATATTGTCAAATAATTGATTCTGGCTTTATTGTAATAGAGTACCTGGTCTGAATGTACCACCATAGGTGTTAAATTCTTCTGTCTACAATTCTCTTCATCTTACGTTGTGTTTAGTTTTTTTATAATTTACGTGGATGTCAGTTCCTACGTTTTTATCTCTTCTTTTTATCTTACGTATTCATCAAGAAATCATGATTTAAACCATAGCATTTTTCTTCGGTGGTGAAAATCAACATTGGACTCATGGTACATATTTTTATTGTATATATTTGCTTATTGTTAGCTATCAGTTTGTGACTGTGTTTATCTACAGTATATGTACATATACATAGAGCATTTTCTCTAACAAATTTTAGTATCAGTATTCCTTAGAAGGTCTCACCAGATTAGTAAGTTGTCAATCAGATGTTAATTAAATTAGGGGCTAGTCCTTTTTCCTGTAGACCTCGCTACATATTGCTGAAATAATTGTTTTTGAAGGTCTTAATTTCTTCTTTTGTGAAGTTTTTTATTTTTCCATTTTTAGATTGCTGTGGAGGCAGAAGTTGGGGATTATCTGATTAGAACAAATTTTGTCCAGGTGGTACAAAAGGCCATCACAATAAGTCTAAAGGCAGGAGTGGGAAGGGCTGTCTCCCAATACAAGACCACAGAGAGGAGACAGGATGCCGCCTGAGCCTGGGGAGTCCTGGGGAGGTTACTCTGATTGGAGTGTTCTTGTTTGTTAATGAATCGACAAGGTAAATTAGATCATTTAAAAATATTTGTAAGAAGAATTCTTTAATAAGTCTTCCTAGAAACTGAGCATACTTCTATGAAAGACATGGGAAGGGAGACACTGCGGGACCTGCCAGGTTTGGTCTCTGACGGGCTGGAGATTTGTGAAGCACTGGATGGGAATACTGAGTCTGAAGTGAATGAACATTAGTAAGATTCATTTATTTGTAAGTTTGAGATTCTGCTGATTATTTCGAAATAAATCTTATTGTAATTCCTTCTTTGACATGTGACGTTTCCATATCAAGAAACACGTTTTGTAGACACACTGATACACTGGGTACCCTGATCTTCAGGGATGAATTAGTTCTGCAACCCTCTCCAACCAGTCATGTCTTTGTCCCACATTGCATTCCAGTGGAGAATGATGGACACCATAGCACCAAGCAAATCTGAGGGGTTAGATAATGTCTGGATTAAATAATTTAGGACTCTGGGATTTCGGTTGTCATTTTTGGTTTATAACTGACTTGCGGTCACTTTTTATTGCCTCATGGGTCACATTCCTAGGCAGGTTTCTGTCTGTTCTTCTGATTTGAATCCCTGTTTGTAAAACCACTTTGGGGGTTGCTGCTCACTCTCCTTCATTCATTTTCTTGGTTTATCCCCCCTCCCTCTTTGTTGTATTCTGTCCCCCACTGTTAAGCGGTTTTATTTTTGGTTCCTTTAAATATTTATTTTGACAGCAGTTGGTTGATGTTAAACTCTTGAACCTTGTAATTTCTGTGTAGATATACTTGTAACTGTTTTCATTTGTCAATCACAGATTCAAGCTTCCTTTTTATTGACTATAAATTATTAAAGTTATTTGTGTTTCTGTATTTCTGTATCTTCTCATAGTAGTAGTTTACTTATTGGGGCTGTTGACAAGTGAGACTTAGTAAGACCTGAGAGGAAACCTTTGAGCTAACAAAAGCTTATCTTTTGGAACACTTAACACATTGTAGTTAATTTTGGATAGAAATATTTCTAAACTATAATAGATACTTTATTACCTTAAATAAATGTGTCTGAATACAGTGTGATTTTGATGGTTTGGAATCATCATTAAGAGGGTCAGTGATTACGCAGTGATTCCTTCACAGATCCATTAAAGCCAGAGGGTCGGCAGCTTGTCCACAGTATCACAGGGCTGCTTGTTACTTTTCTATTTCCTTTTTTTTTTTTTTTTTTTAATTTTTCTTTAAGATTTTATTTGAATGAAGAGAGTGAGCTAGCCGGGGGAGGGGCAGAGGGAAAGGGAGAAGCAGAGTCCCACTTAGCAGGGAGCTTGATGTGGGGCTCAGTCCCAGGACCCCGGGATCAGGACCTGAGCCGAAGGCAGACGCTTGACCAACTGAGCCACCCAGGTGCCCTAATTAATTTATTTTCTTTTGACTTGCTAAGGAATGAAAACCAGGCAGGAACCATATTAGAATTATGGGTGAAATGAGGATAAATAAGCAGTGTGTAAGGATTTTGGTGATTTACCTAATAATTTAGGTAATTTACCTAAATTTTTGTGGAAAAGATTTACCATTTATTCCACCTATTTTGATATCTTTTGAGCCTGCTTTGTGAATTTGGTGATGAAGTGACCTCTGCATAGGTGAAGATTATCTTTTGGGAGGTTTGATGTTTCTGTGGGAATAAGAAGATGCAGGGAGGGGTAGTCACATGACACATTAGCTGTAATGACCTCCTTGGGTTGGGGCAGAAAAAGAGCCCGCTGTGATCTGAAGGTTCGTGGACCTCATGACAGCCACAGATGTGTATTCTATTCTCTAACGAGAACACAAAATGGTGGGAAATCGTGCTTATTTTATTTAATAACTATAAGTCATTATTTTGTTTGAACTACAAATTGTGAACTTAATGTATGATCACCTAATAAATGAAAACTAAGCAGTTCTAATTTTTCTCAGTCAGCTAATACATACTGTGGCTACTTAGTTACATACTATGTTATGAATTAAGGATTGTTGATTATGTAGCATTTTAAGGCACATAACAATACCTTTCCTTTATTAGAATAGCAATGTGGGAGAAGTTGAGGAAGGCACTAGACCTTTCTGACTCCGACCTGGCTTAAAAGGTAGATGACTAACTCCCCAGACCTGAAGAGGATGACTAACTCCCGTGGGCCTGTGTAGGTCACCTCCATAAAGCCAGTAAGCCTACTGTCAGGCTTGGAGATTGAATTGATTGAATTAAAGATAGGGCAGGCTGGGGGAGGGGGGGTGGGGCATGACTCCTGTGCAGGCTTTGGATTCAGCTGGACCTGGGTTTGTTTATCATCTCTACTAGTTTTGCTAACCTGTGTCTGCAGTTATAAAGTGAGAAAAATACTCTCCATCTCACATGGGCATAAAGATGGACAAGAGCATTGAGCATTTACAGGATCACCTTCCAAAACCTTGGTGAACAATATGGATAAGAGACTTCTCTAAAAGCAGCTCATTAGAGGTGACTTTTGGTAGCACAACTCATTTTAGTCCTGAATAGTCCTGGCTCTTTCCCCCAACCCCGGCTCAACTGCTACCTGTCCTGTCTTCACTTTGCTGGGCTGTCTTTTTTTTTTTTTTTTTTAATTCAATTAATTAACACATAATGTATTCTTGGTTTCAGAGGTACAGGTCTGTGATTCATCAGTCTTATATAATACCCAGTGCTCATTACATCACATGTCCTCCTAAATGTCCATCCTCCAGGTATCCCAGCCCCCTGCCCCCCTCCCCTTCAGCAACCCTCAGTTTGTTTCCTATGATTAAGAGTCTCTTATGGTTTGTTTCCCTCTCTGGTTTCATCTTTTATTTTTTCCTCTCTTCCCCTATGATCCTCTGTTTTGTTTCTTAAATTCCACATATCAGTGAGATCATTTGATAATTGTCTTTCTCTGATTGACTTATTTCACTTAGCATAATACCCTTTAGTTCCATCCACATCGATGCAAATGGAAATATTTCAATTTTTGATGGCTGCATAATATTCCATTGTATATATATACCAAATCTTCTTTATCCATTCATCTGTTGATGGACATCTTGGCTCTTTCCATAGTTTGGCTATTGTGGACATTGCCGCTATAAACATTAGGGTGCAGGTGCCCCTTTGGATCACTACATTTGTATCTTTGGGGTAAATACCCAGTAGTGTAATTGCTGAGTCGTAGGGTAGCTCGATTTTCAACTTTCTGAGGAAACTCCATACTGTTTTCCACAGTGGCTGCACCAGCTTGCATTCCCACCAACAGTGCAGGAGGGTTCCCCTTTCTCCGCATCCTCGCCAACATCTTTCGTTTCCTGACTTGTTAATTTTAGCCATTCTGACTGGTGTGAAGTGGTATCTCGAGGTTTTGATTTGTATTTCCCTGATTCCAAGTGATGTTGAGCACTTTTTCATGTGTCTCTTGGCCATTTGGATGTCTTCTTTGCAGAAATGTCTGTTCATGTCTTCTGCCCGTTTCTTGATTGGATTATTCTTTGGGTGTTGAGTTTGATACGTTCTTTATAGATTTTGGATACTAGCCCTTTATCTGATATGTCATTTGCAAATATCTTCCCCCATTCTGTCGGTTGTTGTTTGGTTTTGTTAATTGTTTCCTTTGCTGTTCAAAAGCTTTTTATCTTGAATGAGATTTACAGCTTGAAGAACAAATATTGTTAAAATGTCTGTGCTACCTAGAGCAATCTACACATTTAATCCAATCCCTATCAAAATACCATCAACTTTTTTCACAGAACTGGAACAAATAATCCTAAAATTTGTATAGAACCAGAAAAGACCCCGAATAGCTAGAGGAATGTTGAAAAAGAAAAGCAAAGCTGGTGGCATCACAATTCCGGACTTCAAGCTCTATTACAAAGCTTTAATCATGAAGACAGTATGGTACTGGCACAAAAACAGACACATAGATTAATGGAACAGAATAGAGAGCCCAGAAATGGACCCTCAACTCTATGGTCAACTAATCTTCGACAAAGCAGGAAAGAATGTCCAATGGAAAAAAAAGAGTCTCTTCAATAAATGGTGTTGGGAAAATTGGACAGCCACATGTAGAAGAATGAAACTGTTGAGAGATTTTTTGATTACTGCCTCAATTTCCTTACTGGTTATGGGTCTGTTCAGGTTTTCTATATTTCCTGTTTCAGTTTTGGTAGTTTATATGTCTCTAGGAAAGCATCCATTTCCTCCAGATTGCCTAATTTGTTGGCGTATAGTTACTCATAATATGTTCTTATAATTGTGTTTCTTTGGTGTTGGTTGTGATCTCTCCTCTTTCATTCATGATTTTATTTATTTGGGTCCTTTCTCTTTGATAAGTTTGTCAAGGGGTTTATCAATCCTATTAATTCTTTCAAAGGACCAGCTCCTAGTTTTGTTGATCTGTTCTATTGTTCTTTTGGTTTCCATTTCATTGATTTCTGCTCTGATCTTTATTATTTCTCTTCTCCTGCTGGGTTTAGTCTTAACAACAACAGGACCCAGCCTGTCTGACTAATTTCTCACCTCTGACTTCTCTCCCCATCTCTTTAGTGAAGTGTCTCCATCTGTGTGGCCTCTCCTACCCATTCAGCTAACATTTTGTTTAGCCTTCATCCCATGCATACATTTATTTTGGATACCAGGACTGCTTAGGCCTCCACACTTGAGATACGCACTCTTTTATTCATTTACTTGGGCTTTGGACATACAGAGTTAATCTACAACCCAGAAAAACATTCTTGTCTTTTTTTTCTCTTCAAGTGCTTTTATAACTAAGGGATTAAACCCCAAATTTACTTCCCATATTTTCCCATGTAATTAAATATTCTTTTTTTTTTTTTTAAAGATTTTATTTATTTATTTGACAGAGAGAGAGACAGCGAGAAAGGGAACACAAGCAGGGGAAGTGGGAGAGGGAGAAGCAGGCTTCCCGCCGAGCAGAGAGCCCAACGTGGGGCTTGATCCCAGGACCCTGGGATCATGACCCGAGCCAAAGGCAGACGCTTAACGACTGAGCCACCCAGGCGCCCTATAATTAAATATTCTTATACATAGTTTCCAATAGTTGTATGGTAGCCTCTCAACAAGATATAATTTAACTAAATCACTGGTATTTTGTATTTGGATTGTTCCAGTCATAGATAAATCTGTATCAATATTGTTATGATAAATTTTGATCCTGGAGGAAGGAGGAGCTTTTCTTTAAAATGTGAAACTAAGTCACCATCTATCATTACCATCTCTACAAAATGCAGTGCATGCCCTACACATACATTTATTTATTTATTTATTTATTTATTTATTTATTTATTTATTTATTAAAGATTTTTTTTAAAAATTTTATTTATTTATTCATGAGAGACAGAGAGAGAGAGAGAGGCAGAGGGAGAAGCAGGCTCCCAAGGAGCAGGGAGCCCGATGCGGGACTCGATCCCAGGACCCTGAGATCATGACCTGAGCCGAAGGCAGACGCTTAACCATCTGAGCCACCCAGGTGCCCTATTAAAGATTTTAATTTATTTATTTGACAGACAATGAGAGAGGGAACACAAGCAGGGGCAGCGGGAGAGGGAGAAGCAGGCTTCCTGCTGAGCAAGGAGCCTGATGTGGGGCTCGATCCCAGGACCCTGGGATCATGACCTGAGCCGAAGGCAGACGCTTAACCGACTGAGCCACCCAGGCGCCCCTGCCCTACACATTTAAATTAAGACCTCTAGTTATGCTTAAAATATAAAAATTAGAAAATGAGCCTTAATTGATTGCTATGATTTCATGAATTGATGAGACTTTGCATCAAAGGTTCAAACGCTCCTGCTCTTAAGGGTTAGAAACTAATCGGGGAAAAAAAAAAAAAGGAACCTTAGGTCTTTTGGTAGAGACCTCAGAGATCACCTTGCCTGTGTTAAGATGAGGAAACAGGCCCAGAGAACTCTAGATCACACAGTTCATTGTTGGCAGGGCCCAGATAAAGCATGTATGTTCCTCTCTTCCTGCCATACTACCTCCCAAGCTACCTTACTTCTTTAAGTAAATTAAAGTGTTTGCTATTACAGGAGCCTGTGATTTTTTATTTGAATGTACTTATTGGGCTGGCCTATGACATCTAGAAAGAGCAGACATTCCTAATTAGTGCATCTGTTTCTGAGACCAAAAAGTATCTTAAAATCTTTTTTAACTTTTGTTTCAGGCAACCACAACCAATTGGTGAAGTTGGTTTATCAGCTAGGATGTATTTACCATTACCAAACTGAACCATGTCTTAAAAACTTATGTGACCTTTATATGTTTGTTGCTGTCCCCACAGCATGCCAGGTGTATATAGGACATATTCCAGTCAATAATTGTGGCTCAGTACAGAAATGATTCTCAACTGGCAGGCCATGTCCTGCTAGTTGGGAGTTAAAGGAGCTAAAGAACAACAACAACAACAAGCAAAACCTCCAAGACAGGGAGAGCGTAGGAAGACGAATATATTTTAAAAAGCTTTCTGGGTGATTTTTATGCCTGCACTTACCACAGTTGCAAGGTACTGCTTGGCACCATTTATTACTGGAAATTTCGTTGTGAAATTGTATTTCTGATTCAGCTACCTAATGCAATGCAGAATGTGTGTGTGTGTGTGTGTGTGCAAATGTGACCATATATTATGTATGTAATGTGTCTGATTCCCCAAGACCTACATTTTTGAAGCTGAGGCATGTGGAATTTGAGGTAGAATATGGTGATGTGTATGCCGTAACATCACCATTCCCATTGTGATAATCATTTCCTTGTCCTGTGAGCACTAAAGTTCTGATACCTGGTAGTAAGTTCAGATTATTTTTCTGAGCAGTAGAAGTAACAATTAGCAAGTGTGATGTTTATTTTAAAAGTTAATTATTACATTCTGAAAAGTAAAAATCTAAAGATTTTTTCCTATTGACCTTTCTTTTGCAGATATGTGACAGAAGCACAAAGAGTGGGCAATTGACTTTCAGTAAGTAACCTCTTATTTAAAGTGCTAGCAGTTACACATGAGTTTTGTCTTTTTTAAAAAAAATATATAGATCTGGTTTTACATTTTCAAAAGAGGTTGAAAAAGAGTCTGATAGTGATTTACTCACAAATTTGTACATTGATTCATTGGATTTTTATTGGGAAACTAGTGGATATCAGGCTGTGTTGCTTACTTGGAACAACTAAGGTGAATAAGACATGTCTACAACCCTCAAGGGGCTTGCACTCTAGCAGGAGAGCCAAACAAGTGAAGAAGTAAAGTAGAAAGTAAAGATTTCACAGGCCTTGTTCTTGGTGAGGCACATCCCTGTGACCTGTGCCGAAGGAACCTGTTGGTGGAAACCTGCACACTAATGGGCTTTTCCACGTCAGGACATACTTCTAGAAGTCTGCCTCGCCATCTTGGCAGAAGAAGCAACCAGTGTTTGCTCTGGACATAATCAAGTATTTTTTGGAAGGGTACCTGGGACTCATTCTTAGGATGAGATGACTTAATATTCATCATGATATTCACTAAGCATTTTTTGATTCCCCTTGAGTGATACTCCTTGTCTTTTGTAGAAGAAACTGACATTTTATCAATATTTTATTAGTTTTTTAAAAAAATTTTTCTTTTAATTAGGAAGTCAAGTCAGAAATAAGAAATGCAGCTTGCTGAAGCCATGAATAGGAAATGAGTTTTTTGCTGTCTGTGTTTAATTTGCTAAGTTAGCAAGTTTAATCTCAAGATAATTTAAACAGTAGTTAAAGCTATCCAGTTTTATTTCATCTACCTTTTTGAAAAAAATGCATCATATTAATATGCTGGTTTTCTATGAATTCAAATGTAGTCATTAGGAGGAAGGTTTTCTTTTTTTTAATGTAAAAAATGTGTTTTAAATGGATTGTTGATATTTTGAAATTTTCTATTTTATAGCAAAGTAATTTGTGTACATAGTTTAAAAAGTGAAATAGTGCTAGAAGATTTAGACTAAAAGGCATCAGTCTCCTGTACCTCTTTCTCAGTTTCTGTTCAGAAACAATCACTTTGTACTCTTTTAGTAGTTTACATTGGTATTTGCCTTCTATGTAAGTAAGTATGGGTTTACTGCATTCTTTTGATTAATCTATTTTAGACATTTGTGATTTCCTATTATGGTAGCTGATCTTTTTTCCCCCCACTCTAAGATTCCTTCTTTCCTTTCTAAATTATTCCAAACAGCTAACTTAAATTTTTTCTCAGGGCTTTCACAATAATGACTATGGACATGGTCCCCTGCTTTCCATGTTTTTTTTTTTGTAGTGATTGCATTTCCTTTTTATAAACCTTTTTGTTTTTCTTTAATTTTTATTAGTTTTAAATCTCTGTCTAAAGGTTTGAACCTATGTCTACATCTTCAACTACTTTCTGACATCTTTGAAAAAAGTCACAATATTATTTTTCTCTGAGACAAAACTAGGTAACAGACTAGCTTGTTTTTCCTGGAAACATACCTCCTAAAGGCTTCTGTCTTCTCTCTCCAATGTGGACTGCTTGCCAGTGAAATCTGCAAAGCTTTTATCTTGTGACTTACCTGCTCGTCTAGATCTTAGGAAACCCCTTTGCTTCTCTTTCCTATTGGGAAGGGGGAGTCCCTATTTATGGGTTTACACCTGTATCATGATTAAGCATATCCTCCAGCAGCTTCATGAGAAAGAATACAGTTTTTATATATTTTGGCTGAAAAATGTCTTCATTTTGCTATCACCTGTGATTTTGCTTTGATAAATAATTCTTAGATGGCTATTGTTTTCCCTCAGAGTGGGGTTTCAAGAGTGAGTCAGCATCTCCCTTCTTGACCATGCCCATCTGCAGGCACTTGGTTTTGAGCTTCTTCCCATCTAGGAAGTCATTTCACTTGCCATATATTGTGTTGAGGGTTATGTCACATTACTCAGTGGTTTTCAGCCAGAGAAAGTGCAGGCAGTGGACCAATGTCTTAAACATCTGTACTCTTTCGAATACCTTTTATGTATGGTTATACATAACTATAGTTACGTTAATAAAAGGGTGTTTTGGATTACTTATGCCATTTGTAAATAATAGGGCATACTCTTGTTTAAAATGGTGTAATGTGGCCCTTTGAGAGTAATGTTTGACAAAAAAAAAAAAAAAAAGGGTTAGTCAGGTGGGGCTTGGGCAACTTACTAACAGGACATATAAACAGTTTCTTTTCTGAATGAGATTTGAGCCCTTAAATGATGATTTTGAATGATCAAATCATGTCCTGCCCTGATAATCCCACTGACTCTATTTGTACTATTTTATATACAAAATATCAGTACTTCATGGATAATCTTTTAAACAGCAAGTCTTTCAATCTAATGTTTCTTGGCCAGGCACTTTTTTCTTTAGGTAGAACTATTGAGATTTATAAATCTTGTAACCTAAAAGTAAAAGCAATATTGACAGGAGATCTTCTAAACAGCAAATGGAAGTCATCTAGATGTAGGGGAGGTAATGGGCATTTTTAAAAAGCATTAGAAAGAGCTATCAATGATAACCCAAAAAAGATAAGGCCAAGTGATGATGACCAGTTGGGCATTTTGGGGAGTAGAATATCAAGTGGAAAACCTATTAATTTCCTATAACTATTGTTGAGGAAAGAGGAAGAAAGGACAAATTAAAATATTTAGAACAATTGCTTTGTGTCTTGTTATGTTACACTATAATAATTTCTTAAGAATTGGCAGGCATCCAGAATGTGGAGGGGGTGGTCAGAGATGGCAGCCTGGCAAGATCCTGAACTCACCTCCTCCTGGGAACACACTGAGTCTACAGCTACATATGGGATAATTCCTCTGAAAAAGACCTGAAAACTAGCTGAGCAGCTCTTTCATAAAAACTAAGTTGCTATTGACTTAAAATAGACTGTTGTATAGATAGGCTATTATATATGAGCCTCATGATTACCACAAAGCAAAAACCTATAGCAGATACGCAAAAGATAATAAGAAAGGAAACTAAGCAAAGCACTAAAGAAATCAAACCAGAAGGGAAGAGAGCAAGAGAAGAAGAAAGGAAAAGAGAGGAACTATAAAACAACCAGAAAACAATGAACAAAATGGCAATAAATACATACCTATCAGTAATTGCTTTTAATGTAAATGGACTAAATTCTCCAATCCAAAGACAGAGAGTAGCTGAATGGATAAAAAAAACAAAAACAAACAAAAAACAAGACTCATGTATATGGTGCCTATAAAAGACTCACTTCTGATGTAAGGAAACACAGGCAAAGTGAAGGGATAGAAAAAATATTCCATGCAAATGGAAACAAAAAGAAAGCTGGGGTAGCTCTACTTATATCAGACAAAGTAGACTTTATTTTGTTTTATTTTTTAAAAGATTTTATTTATTTATTTGAAAGAAAGAGCGAGAGAGAACACAAACAGGGGCAGAAGGAGAGGAAAAAGCAACTGAACAGGGAGCCCAATGCGGGCTCACTCCCTGGACCCTGGCATCATGACCTGAGCCAAAGGCAGACACTTAACTGACTGAGCCACCCAAGTGCCCCCTGACAAAGTGGACTTTAAAACAAAGACTGTAATGAAAGACAAAGAAGGGCATTACTTAATGATAAAGGGGTCAATCCAACAAAAGGATATGATATTTGTAATTATTTACATATTCAAACATAAGAGCACCTAAATAAATAAAGCAAATTCTAATAGACCTACAGGGAGAGATTGACAGCAATACAATAATAGTAGGGGAATTGAATACCCCACTTATATCAGTGGATAGGTCATGCAGTCAGAAAATCAGTAAAGAAATATTTGCCTTAAATGGCAGATAGATGGACTTAATAGATACAAAACATTCTGTCTAGAAACACCAGAATATGCATTCCTCTCAAGTGCACATGGAACATTCTCTAGGATAGATCATATATTAGACCACAAAACAAGATTCAATAAATTTAAGACTGAAATCATATGAAGCATTTTTTTTCTGACCACAGTGGTATGAAACTAGAAATCAATTATAAGAAGAAAACTGGAAAAATCACAAGTATGTGGAGATTAAACAACATGCTACTGAGTAACCAATGGGTCAATGAAGAAATAAAAGTAGAAATCAGAAAAATACCCTGAGACAAAATGAAAATACAACATACCAGAAGCTATGAGGTACAGATGCCCAAAAGTTTTTTGTTTGGAATCTGTACAAAAGCAGTTCAAAGAGGAAAGTTCACAGGATGCAAGCCTACCTCAAAAAATAAAGCAAACAAACAACCCAACAAGAAAAATATGAATCTTTATACTTAAAGGAACTAAAAAAACAAAAACAAAAAACAAAACAAAAAAAATGAAGCCCAAAGTTAGTAGAAGGAAGGAAATAACAAAGATCAAAGTGGAAATAAGTGAAATAGAGATTTAAAAGGCAATAGAATAGATCAATGAAACTAAGAGCTAGTTCTTTGAAAAGATAAACAAAATTATAAACCTTTAGCTAGACTCACCAGAAAAGAAGAGAGGGGGTTCAAATAAATAAATGAAGAGGAGAAGTTACAACTGATACTATAGATATTTATACAAAGGATCTTAAAAGACTACTTTCAACAATTACATACCAACAAATTGGACAATCTAGAAGAAATAAATTCCTAGAAACATATAATCTCTCAATACTGAATCATAAAGAAATACAAAATCTGAATAGACCAGTTATCTGTAAGGAGATTGACTCCGTAATCAAAAAGCTCCCAACAAACAAATGTCCAGGACCAGACAGCTTAACTTTTAAATTCTACCAGACATTCAAAGATTTAATCGCTATCCTTCTCAAATTCTTCCAAAAAATTGAAGAGAAAGGAATGCTCCCAAGCTCATTTTACAAGGCCAGCATTACTCTTATACCAAAACACTGCAAAAAAGGAAAATTTCAGGCTAATATCTCTGATGAACACAGACACAGAAAGTCATAAAGTGTTCGCAAACTAAATTCAACATACATCATGATCAAGTGAGATTTATTCCAGGGATGCAAGGATGATCAACATCCACAAATCAATCAAGGTGATACACCACATTAACAAAATGAAGGCTAAAAATTATACAGATGCAAAAAAGGTTGACAAAATTCAATATTTATTTATTTATTAGTGTGTTTATGTGAGCGGATGAGAGTGGGGAGGAGGGACAGAGAGAGAAGAAGGAGAGAGAGAGAGAGAATCTCAAACAGGCTCCACACCCAATGTGGAGCCTGACCTGCGCTCAATCTCACAACCCTGAGATCATGACCTGAGCCAAAATCAAGAGTTGGACACTTAACAGACTGAGCCACCCAGGTGCCACCCCCCCCTTTTTAAAGAGAAATACTGATTTTAATTCAGCATAAGGGAAACTAGACATTTGTCATCTTTCAGCCTAAAAATTAGCAAAGCTGTTGAAACAAGGCACAATTTTTCCCCATACTTGTTACGTGGTTCCAGTTAAAAAAAATTAAAATGTTAAAACATAAAAATAGAAGTCTGTGATTTTTAAAAAAAGTGTATCAAAAATTCCCACGAAACCTGTCAACGTTGTTCCTTATCCTACAAAATAACACCAGTAAGATGAGTAAAAGTGTTAAAAACCATTACGACAGCATTTCTGAAATGCAACTTTCCTGACCTCCTGTTTCCCCTAAAAACAACTTCTCATGGAGTGCAAAAGGACTTTAAAATCTCTGGAGGGAAGGTCAAGCTTTATTGCAGTTTTCCCCCTGCAATCTCTTAGATGTAGGGAAAGTGCAGGGAATGTGCTTGTGCCCTGGCTGTCACTACTTCTCAGTTTAGAAAAAGGCTGAGGATTTGGGGTGTCATACTTCTCATGTGGGGACCTATGCCTGCAGAGTAGTCTGGAGGGTGCATTTTGGGGACAAGGGAGGATGTCTTGCCTAGCCTCCTCCTTTGCTCCCTTCACATGAGGAAGAGGGAGACAGTGAGGAGCCATACCTGTCTGCATAATATACAGCAACTTATAACCCAACCTACCCCTTCCTGAGCTCCCCAGAGGGTTCTATTGAAGTCAGTAGGATGGATTTAGTTAAGGATGGCCCTCCCCTTGGGTTTGTGGGGAAAAAATAGCCCTGAATGTGATAATGAGGTCATCCTTGCTGAAATCATCATCATTATGGAAAATACTGTACATGCCCCAATAGCAGGTCCCAGCCCTTTGTACTGAGGCCAGGGGAATATGCTGGGTAAAATTCAAGGAAGACATAAGTCATCATTTCCTCTTCTGCTAGCCCTAGAGAAAAAAAAAAAAAAAATCCAGGGCCCTTAAAATGTCCCTTAGCTACATCAACATTTATTTATGATAAAAACTCAACAATGTGGGTATAGAGAGAATGTACCTCAACATAAGGCCATATATGACAAGGCCATATATGACAAGCCCACACCTAACATCATACTCAGTGGTGAAAATCTGAAAATTTTTCCTCTAAGATCAGCAACAAGACAAGGATGTCCACTCTTACTACTTTTATTTAGCATAGTATTGAAAGTCCTAGCCAGAGCACTTAGACAAGAAAAAAAAAGACATTCAAATTGGAAAGGAAGTAAAACTGTCACTATTTGCAGATGACATAATTTTATATATAAAAAACCCTAAAGAATCCCCCCCCAAAACTGTGAGAACTAATAAATTCAGTAAATTTTCTAGGTACAAAATCAGTATGCAAGAATCTGTTGTGTCTCTACATACTAACAATTAACTATTAGAGAAATTAAGAAAATATCATTTATAATTATATCAAAAATAATAAAATGCCTAGGAATAAATTTAATCAAGGAAGTGAAAGACCTGTACACTGTAAACTATAAAACACTGACAGAAGAAATTGAAGAAGATATAAGAAATTGAAGAAATGGAAAGATTCTGTGCTCATGGATTGGAAGAATTAATATTGTTAAGATGTCCATATTAATTAAGGAATCTACAGATTTAATGCCACCCATATTGATATTCCAAAAGCATTTTTCACAGAAATAGAATAAATAATCCTAAAATTTGTATAGAGCCATGAATCACCTCAAATAGCCAAAGCAATCTTGAGAAAGAAAAAGCTGAATGCATCCATGCTCTCTGATTTCAAACTGTACTAGAAAGCTGTAGTAATCAAAAACATTATGGTATTGGCATAAAAACAGACACATAGATCAATGGAACAGAATAGAGTGTCCAGAAATGAACTCACCCATGTATGGTCAACTAGTTTATGACAGAGAAGCCAAGAATATGCAATGGGGAAATGACTGTCTCTTTAATAAATGACATTGGGAAAACTGGCCAGCCACATGCAAAAGAATAGAACTAGACTACTATCTTATACACAAAAATTAACTCAAAATGGATTAAAGACTTGATTGTAAGACCTATCAATATTAACTCCTCAAAAAACCAAAACCAAACAAAAACAAACAAACAAAACCCCCCCAAAACAGGTGGTAAGTTCCTTGACATTGGCCTTGGCAATGATTTTTTGGACCTAACTCTAAAAGCAAAGGCAATGAAAGCAAAAATAAACAAGCAGGACTACCTCAAACAAAGCTTATGCACACCAAAGGAAACCATCAACAAACTGAAAAGACAACCTACTGAATGGGAGAAAATACTCACAAATCATATATCTGATAAGGGGTTAATATCCAAAATATTTAAAGAACTCCTACAACTCAACAGCAAAAAGTCAAAAAAAGATTTAAAAAAAGGCAGAGAATCTGAGTAGACATTTTTCTGAAGAAGACCTACAGATGGCCAACAGGCACACGAAAATATATACATCACTATTTATCAGGGAAATGCAAATCAAAACCATGATGAGATACTCCATCATATCTGTTAGAATGACTATTCTCAAAAAGACAAAAAATATCAAGTGTAGAGAAAAGAGATCCCTTGTACATCATTGGTAGGAATGCAAATTAGAGCAGCCACTCTAGAAAACAGTATGGAGATTCCTCAAAAAAATAAAAATAGATCTATCTATATGATACAGCAATTCCACTTGTGGCTATTTATCTAAAGAAAATGAAAACACAAATCTGAAAAGATATATGCAACCCTAAGTTCATCGCAGCATTATTTACAATAGCCAAGATATGGAAACAACCTGTGTCCATCAATGGCTATATGTATATATATATATAACTTATTGCAAATTGTGATAACATGGATGGACCTTAAGGGTGTTATGCTAAGTGAAGTAAGTCAGAAAGACAAATACTGCATGAAATCACTTATATATGGAATCTAAAAACAAATTAAACAAAACAGAACTCATGCATACAGAAAACAAATTGGTGGTTGCCAGAGGGGAGCGGGTTTGAGGGTTGATGACATGGGTGAAGAGGTACAAACTTCCAGTTATAAAATAAATGTCATGGGGTTGTAATGTACAACATGGTGACTATAGTCAATAATACTGTAGTACATATTTATAAGTCACCAAGAGAGAATCTTAAAAATTCTCATTACAAGAAAAAAAGTATATAACCATATGAAGACGGATGGTAACTAGATTCATTGTGGTAATCATTTCTCAGTGTGTGTGTGTGTATGTGTGTATCAAATCATCATGTGCATCTAAAATTAATATAATGTATGTCAATTATACCTCTTAAAAAAGAAAATTGGCAGGTAAGATAAGCCTGTTCACTAAAAGATAAGTTTGTCATCTTGTGCCTTTTCATCTATACAATAAGCCACTGAGCCTACTTTGGGTAGTAAATAATCTATGGAAATATCATATTCAGGTGGTTACCTCTGTGGAATATCTTAAATATCATATGATAATTTTTGAGGGAAAGGAATCCATAGAACAAAAAAGAGGAATTTAAGAGTTAAACTTGTCTTTAATGGGACCATCCCTACTAAAATTGTCAGCATGTGCTGAGTGTCAGGAAATCTTGAATTAGAATCTTGATCCTGTGCCATTTCCTCCTTTTGTTTTGAACCTTTTCCAAAATTTTGATCCTTTATAAATCATTTCCATTTGTAGGTGATCTTCAGGATCTCTAAAAATAGCATACTGCTTCAGTTGTCTAGTTTAAAACATTGCATCACATGTAAGCAAAAATACTATACAACTGGAGCTCAGAGTACCCCTCTCCCCCCGCCGATTATCAGATTTTCCTTTTTCTCCATTTTATATCTGGGTGTTTTCTTCTTGCCATTCTGTCACCAGATATTTTTAATAGTTTTTTTTTTTTTTTCTTATTGTAAATTATTTGCTTCGATCTCTCCTTTTTTCTTTAAATTCCAGTTAGTTAACACATAGTGTAATATTAGTTTCAGGGGTAGAATTCAGAGATTCATCATTTACATACAACACTGAGTGCTCATCACAAGTGCCCTCCTTAATTCCCATCACCAATTTAACCCATCCCCCGCCCACCCCCCTTCAGCAACCCTCAGTTTGTTCTCCATAGTTAAGAGTCTGTTTTATGGTTGACCTTTTTTTCCCCCAGGTTCCGCTGTTTCATTGCCTCCATCTTTTTCCTATATATTGAACAGAAGACTGATTGTGTTGTCCTTTACTTACCTTTTTCTTTTTTTTTTTTGCTTCTGCCAGACTTCCATTTACCTTGATACTACCATTCTCCTGCTTTGCTCTGTATTTGTACCCCTTGTCTGTTCAGTGGTGTTCAGTCTGAATATCTGATCTTCAGTACTCTCCAGTTATTTTCTAGCTTTGTCATCCAAGAGGAAAATATGTTTCACAGGACTCTTGGAATTGTCTACTTTTGTAAAGCCATCAGAAGTTCCCCTACTTCAGTAGATGGAATACTACTTTTAAAAAAAAAAATTTGTCCTATAAATTATTGGTTTTCTTTCTCCTCTACCCTCTTCCCCAGATTTTGGCTTTTACTGCAACATTTACTCGATGTAGCTATCAAACAATTGCCAAAATTTTTATTTTGTTACTGGTGAAAATCAATAATCCTTTGGCTCTTATTACAGAAATTGTGATTTAATTTATATAACCTCCTTTTTAAAAAATTTTTTTAAATTTTTTTAATTTTTAATTTTTTTAAAAGATTTTATTTATTTATTCATGAGAGACAGAGAGAGAGAGGCAGAGGGAGAAGCAGACTCCCAAGGAGCAGGGAGCCTGCTGCGGGACTCGATCCCAGGACCCTGGGATCATGACCTGAGCCGAAGGCAGACGCTTAACCATCTGAGCCACCCAGGCGCCCTATATAACCTCCTTAAAGCTAGGACTATGTAGTGATCATAGCAGTGAATTCTTTCTTGCTGCATGCCCTACCATGACCAGACACCATTTTCATTGCTTCATATGTACTAAATAATTCTCACAACAGCCTTCATTTCCTCAGTAGTATTTTTGTCCCATTTTAAAAGAGGTTAAGTAATAAAGGAATCTTCAAGAGTTCCAATGCAAGATGGATGAAACAGATAGAAATATAACCCATGTAGAATAATGTCCAGGTTCACTGCTAATGGCAAATTTCTTATAATGCTGGGAAATGGCCTGGCTGAAAAAGGTGACTATGGTTTTTCCCCTATCTGCTTTAAAATATGAAAGTAATGTGATTTTAATATGTCTGCATTCAAGAGAGGACAGTGTCCTGTATACATTTCTTTTGCCTCTGATCTGATAAAATTCATTTTTACCCTTTCATAATATAGGTCATTTCATAGAAGATTCTTGCTTATTAGGTAAAATATACTAGTAATAAAGAATATATAAAAGAGGCAAATCTGTCCCATCTGGTGAAAAAAGAACATTAAAAAATTTGGAGAAATATTTAAGTGCTGGGCTGTCTGGATTTTGCCAAAAATCCAGAACCAAGTTTTTAATGTTACAGGCTTGAGTTGTCATCACCCTTGGAGGAAGATAGGCATATTTGTTTTTTGCATTATGAGTACAGCCAGTTTCACTGTGGCATTGATGGAGTTTGCTGGCTTCAGCTGCTGGGTTTTTGCTATTATAAAGATAAGAGCTGATGCAATCATACAGAAGCTCCTGATATTTATGTAGATGTACTCTATGGCTTGAAGGATTCTGCTCTACCTAATTTCAAATCACTGCTAGGCATGGTTGGGCCAGTACAATGTTTCTCAATTTCTTGGAGCTTTGCTACATATTTCTGCCACATAAAAGTCAAGGATGTATTAAATTAAATCACCCATCTCCTGATAATAAGATTGGTGACTGCCACTGTTATATCAGAGCACACTCTTATATCCACAACTGAAGATGTCAAGCATTTCTGTCTCTATCAGAACAAATTTAAGTATTTCTGATACAAGGTTCAAATAGAACATTTTGCCAAATATTTATGTTTATTTTATATATTAAGAGCATAACATTGAAAACCTTTTTTCTTAACAACGAGGGGTTCCTTTTGCCTTGTATATCATTGCCAACCATGGTGACTCTCCAATCAGAATTTAGTAATGTTTTTGATTCATGCGAAAGAATAGCATGTGTTTTGCTCCTCTGTAGCAATCTTGGTTCTGCAGAGGAGGTGGTAGTAAAAAATTTAATTTTTTCCGAGTGCACTAAGCAGATGTGAATCAGAAGACACATGGGAAGGAAATATATATTCTTGGGAGCACTGTTTTTGCAAAGGCTCTTTTTGGCAATAACCACGCTTTGTGTCTCTGTCCTTTACAATATTCTGTAATTTCTAATACCACATAAAATAAATTTACAGTTTCCTCTTCAAGTCAGCAGTTGTAGGTTCTGCTATCAATCCCTCAAGTTAAAGTATATTTTGTGGTTTGAAGCAGCATGATGTAGTAGCAAGAGCATTAGACCAGGAGTTGAAGTTCTGGGTTAAGTTCCCACTGGGCCACTTACTGTCAACCAGGACAAGGCCTTTCAGAGTCTTGTTTTTTTGATCTATGTCAAAAAAATAATAGTCTTTTACTATCCCAGTTGCTTTGTATATCAAGTAATAATGCATGTGTAAATTGTTAGGTCCTCTATAGAGACCTATATAGAGATATAAGGAATTATAATTTAGGAGGCTTCTGACAATATACTAGCTTTTCTAAGGGGGGAAATAGCTGATAGATGTACTTGACCAAGGCAGACGAAGTTACTGGCTGTCAAAGGAAATGGGAAGGGTTTTTGACATCAAATAAAACTGATATTTTAGAGATGAATGGCATCTCCAGAAGCTCTCCAGTTCCAAGATACAGATTTGCAATAATTGTAGTATTATTGTCAGAATATTTACAACCTATCTAAATTTGAAATATTTTATAGATGTCATGTAATCAAAGGTAAATCAAATGAATGATATCTTTAATTAATGCCTTCTACTCTATTAAAATTATGGAATATTTTTGCTGTACACCAAAATACAACTATGATGCAGTTCTGATAATAGCTTAGATTATTTATTATCCTTCCTTCACATGATTATAAGGTAGTGAGTTATTTCTTGAAAAATGTTATTTACATTTTTAAATAAGGAGATATTATTCAATGAAAATGTTTTATTTCTAAGCCTCATAATTTTTTATGACAGAATATAAAGGATATTTTCTTGAGCTAGTCATAATTATATAATCTTAGTGGTATAGGAGAATCATAAACTGCAATCAAGATTAATCTTTACATTGGATTCTCAGTCATGAATGGGGATTCAGTATCTCCTTCAAAGATTAGAAAGGGGAATTAAGTGGTATAGACTATTAAGTTCACAAAGTAATCACATAAAAGGGATCTAAAATATGTCTGTAGTCTGAAGTTTTGTTCTTTACAGTGTAATAAAAATATGTGAAATCAGAACTTAGCTCTGAACTTGTGAACTTGCAAAACTCTATATAACATTTCAGGAAATATGTTCTGAAGAGTAGTCAGAAATCAAAGGTCAGTTCAATATGACTAACAAAGAGATGGTAAGTGATGACCAAGAATGTTTTTCTTTTTTACCTTCCTTGTTCTCCTTCCTTCCTTCCTTCCTTCCTTCCTTCCTTCCTTCCTTCCTTCCTTTCTTTCCTTTCTTTCCTTTCTTTCCTTTCTTTCCTTTCTTTCCTTTCTTTCCTTTCTTTCCTTTCTTTCCTTTCCTTTCTTTCCTTTCTTTCCTTTCTTTCCTTTCTTTCCTTTCTTTCCTTTCTTTCCTTCTTTCCTTTCTTTCCTTTCTTTCCTTTCTTTCCTTTCTTTCCTTTCTTTCTTTCTTTCTTCTTTCTTTCTTTCTTTTCTTTCTTTCTCTCTCTCTTTTTCTTTCTTCCGAGTGCACTAAGCAGATGTGAATCAGAAGACACATGGGAAGGAAATATATATTCTTGGGAGCACTGTTTTTGCAAATGCTCTTTTTGGCAATAACCACGCTTTGTGTCTCTGTCCTTTACAATATTCTGTAATTTCTAATACCACATAAAATAAATTTACAGTTTCCTTTTCAAGTCAGCAGTTGTAGGTTCTGCTATCAACCTAGTCAAATCTACCTTTCCATTTCTTTCTTTCTTTCTTTCTTTCTTTCTTTCTTTCTTTCTTTCTTTCTTTCTTTCTTTCTTTCTTTCTTTCTTTCTCTCTCTCTCTCTTTCTTTCTTTCTTTCTTTCTTTCTTTCTTTCTTTCTTTCTTTCTTTTTCTTCTTTCTTTCTTTCTTCTTATTTGGTGATTCTTTATTGAAGGAAAACATTCCATCTATAAACATCATTCTCCTCAAAATGCTCAAAATACTTTCCAAAAGAATTAAGTCTTTCATTGAGATTTTTACACTACTTATCAAAAAGTCTTTACACCCTATTTACTTTTGATATTATAAATGTGTATCTGTCAAAAAGCATTGCATCTTAAGTAAATATTTACCTGGTGATCAGGTCTACTACTAGTCATATGTAGACTCTATAGAATTAAAGATGAGAAGACATAGTTTTTGATTCATGAGGATAAGTTTTCCTGACTAAACAAGTTTAAGAATCATTTTAAAAGGCAACAAAATTTTAAAATCTAAGACAAAACCAAATTGTATTTTACCACTTATCTAACATGGGAGGGTGTATGTGTGTCAGTTATGTATCACCATAACAAAATGTATTGGTTTAAAAAATGGGTCATATTTCATGAGGCTGTGGCTTGATTAGATTCACTTGGATGAATGGCAGCATGGTATCAGCTGAGATTCCAGACATCTGTAGATTTGACTGGGTTGAGTCCTTTAATACATACTGCTCATGTGACTGGCAGTTGGTATTGGCTACACAAGCCCCTTGTCTCTTTGTTCTTCTCCATGTGGCCTCTCAACTTAGATTTGGTTTAGACTTCTAAGAACATGCCAACTGACTTCCAAAAGAGAATAGTATTTTAAGCAGTGAAGAAAGAAAGTGCTCTTGAAGCAAAATCTCTTGAAGCCTGGTCTCAGTAGTTAAACATTATCATTCTGCATTCTGCATTCTATTGATTGAAGCATATTGCACGGTCAGTTCAGATCCAGGGGAGGGGAAATAAAGCCCACATCTCAATGAAAGGAAAGATTGAAGAATTTATAGCCATCTTTAACCCATTGTGGGGAGACAGTTCTCCATGTTTGGTGAGAAATTGTCATGGTATCCTAAACATTGTTTCAGATTCTGCTGTTTCTTAGATTACTTGCTTTTGCTAAACATCCTTCTTCATTGCTTATTGATTCAAAACAGAGTTCACTGTATACATAGAACATTATGATTTTGGGGGGACACCTGAGTAGTTCAGTTGGTTAAGCATCTGACTCTTGATTTTGGCCCACCTCATGATCTCAGCCCTGCCACCAGGCTCCACACTCAGCATGGAGTCTGCTTGAGATTCTCTCTCTCTCCCTCTACCCCTCCCCCCACTTGTGCTCTCTAAACAAACAAACATTGTGACTTTTTGATCTGGCACATAGCTTTGGAAAAATATGTGTAAAGGCTGCAGAATAATTATCATCAGCACAGAAACAGAAGAAAAAACTTACTTTTTTTTTTAAGATTTTATTTATTTATTTGACAGAGAGAGGGCACCAGCAGGGGGAATGGCAGGCAGAAGGAGAGGGAGAAGTAGGCTTTCTACGGAGCAGAGAGCCCAACAGGGGCTCAATCCCAGGACCCCAGGATTATGACCCCAGCTGAAGGTAGATGCCTAGCAGACACCTAACTGACTGAGCCACCCAGGCACCTAAAAAACTTACATTGTTTATGCTCATTGTTTGGTTAGACTGGGTGGGCTGACAGAAATTTTGATCATTGTTATACCTACTCTTTTTTTTTAAAGATTTTATTTATTTATTTGAGAGAGAGAATGAGAGAGAGCACACGAGAGGGGGGAAGGTCAGAGGGAGAAGCAGACTCCCCGCTGAGCAGGGAGCCCAATGCGGGACTTGATCCCGGGACTCCAGGATCATGACCTGAGCCGAAGGCAGTCGCTTAACCAACTGAGCCACCCAGGCGCCCTGTTATACCTACTCTTAATAGCAGAGATTTTTAGTTGTTGCCTGTTATAATTCATTCTCTCCTCCTTCCTTAGTATAGATTTATAATCTTTTAGCCTAATAAAAGACTACATTTCCAAGTGTCCATTGCAGTTAGCTGTGCAATTAAATGCTAATGGTCAGTCACAAGAAGTGTTCCCTGAATAAGAACCTTCTTGTCTTCTTTCATTTTACTGTTCTAAGTGGATGGACTTGTAAGACAAGGATCACACCCGGATATCATGGAGTGGGAAGCCAAAAAGACTCCAGTTCCCTGATGACATTGTGGAGAGCCCACACCAGCTCAGGACTGCCAACCTCAGAATTTCTTTTACGTGAGATAAACTTGTATCTTCTTGTATAAGCTACTTCTATTTCAGATTTTTGTTGTTATAAGGAGCCAAGCTTAACCCCATTTGATATATCTGCTAAGCAAATCCTCCGTCTTACACTTAAACTGAATGAAAATATAGTCAATGGTGATAAATATCTTCTTTATGGGTGACATTTAACACAATTCATGTTTTTTGTGTGTGTGTTTTTTTGTTTGTTTGTTTTCTTTTGGGCCTGGTACTTGTTTGGTGACATCAATGAAAGAAACATTGTGTGGTTATTTACATGCAAGGAAAATTAACAAAACTTTAAAGCTGACTTCAGATAATATTCTGATTGTTGTTTGCCAAGTCATAATTTGCCAAAGACTACACCAAAGAAAGTTGGTTGTTTTGTTTTTTTGCTTTGGTTGTCAGCACTACTGAGAGTCCCAAGCAGAAAATGAGTAAATCTCAGTAAAATTAAATAAAAAGTAAAATACAACTAACATATAATCAATGTTTGATACAAAGAAAATTATGCAATATTTTTATGTAAATAGAATTTTTTTTTTTAGTGTTTAAATTTTATTTTTCTTTTGGTAAGGTGGTAAAATTCCTCAAGGAGTGATGCAATTTTACACATTATTTTACACTGAAAGGAATTACATCTGTCTCTGCTTGTGCTTTGGGTTTGTTTTACAGTAGATAAACCAGTGCCCACACCTCTTCACCCAGTAACAGTCCCTGCAGTGCTCCTTGATGACACCCTTGGTCTTGAACTCCAGGATAAACTGCAGGCTGAGCAGGAGGTGGCTGGGGAGAAGCAAGGGCACTGCAGCCACCATCACATTGGGCTTTGCACCAACAGGACCTCCAGCGCAAAGTGGTCCCAGCAGGAGAGTGGGAGAGCCTGGGGGGGTTCACTGGGCACTGACTTTGATGGAGCAGAGGGTTCAGGGAAGATACCGGCATTTTCCTTACAAACACAGTTGCCATGTTGTGGCTGAATTTGGGAAGAAGATGTCCTGGAAGGCTGGCAGCACAGTTCTCATGCACCTTCTCAACAGAAGTATATAAATACAATCCTGAAAATTTATTTTCTTCATTTGAATTGTGTTTTTATGCTCGTGGTGTCTACTTAAAAAAAACAACATTTCTCCAGACTAAATCTCATCCTGGGTCACAAATCAGGTCTCAACTGGTACCAAAAGATTGGGATCATTTCCTGCATATTTTTGGACCACAATGCTTTGAAACTAGAACTCAATCACAAGAGGAAAGCTGGAAAGAACTCAAATACATGGAGGCTAAAGAGCATCCTACTAAAGAATGAATGGACCAACTAGGAAATTTAAAGTAGAATTAAAAAAATTCATAGAAACAAATGAAAATGAAAACACAACTGTTCAAAATCTCTGGGATGCAGCAAAGGCAGCCCTAAGAGGAAAGTACATAGCAATACAAGCTTTTCTCAAGAAACAAGAAAGTTCTCAAATATACAACCTAACCCTATACCCAAAGGAGCTGGAGAAAGAACAGCAAATAAAGCCTAAACCCAGCAGGAGAAGAGAAATAATAAAGATCTGAGCAGAAATCAATGAAACAGAAACCAAAAGAACAGTAGAACAGATCAACGAAACTAGGAGCTTGTTCTCTGAAAGAATTAATAAGATTGATAAACCTCTGGCCAGACTTATCAAAAAGAAAAGAGAAATGACCCAAACAAATAAAATCATGAATGAAAGAGGAGAGATCACAAACAACACCAAAGAAATACAAACAATTATAAGAACATATTATGAACAACTGTATACCAGCAAATTAGATAACCTAGAAGAAATGGAGGCATTCCTAGAGATGTATCAACTACCAAAACTGAACCAGGAAGAAACAGAACACCTGAACAGACCCATGACCAGCAAGGAAATTGAAGCAGTAATCAAAAATCTCCCAACAAACAAGAGCCCAGGGCCAGATGGCTTCCCAGGGGAATTCTACCAAACATTTAAAGGAGAATTAATACCTATTCTTCTGAAATTGTTCCAAAAAATAGGAATGGAAGGAAAACTTCCAAACTCATTTTATGAGGCCACCATTACCTTGATCCAGAACCAGACAAAGACCCCATCAAAAAGGAGAGTTACAGACCAGTATCCCTGATGAACATGAATGCAAAAATTCTCACCAAAATACTAGCAAATAGGATCCAGCAGTACATTAAAAGGATTATTCACCACGACCAAGTGGGATTTATCCCTGGGCTGCAAGGTTGGTCCAACATCCGCAAATCAATCAATGTGATACAATACATTAATAAAAGAAAGAACAAGAACCATATGATCCTCTCAATAAATGCAGAAAAAGCATTTGACAAAGTACAGCATCCTTTCTTGATTAAAACTCTTCACAGTGTAGGGACTGAGATTACCTACCTCAATATCATAAAAGCTATCTATGAAAAACCTACAGCGAATATCATTTTCAATGGGGAAAAACTGAGAGCTTTTCCCTAAGGTCAGGAATGCGGCAGGGATGTCCACTATCACCACTGCTATTCAACATAGTCCTAGTAGTCCTAGCCTTAGCAATCAGACAACAAGAAGTAAAAAGCATCCGAATCAGCAAAGAAGTCCAACTCTCACTCTTTGCAGATGATATGATACTTTATGTGGAAAACCCAAAAGACTCCACCCCAAAACTGCTAGAACTCATACAGGAATTCAGTAAAGTGGCAGGTTATAAAATCAATGCACAGAAATCAGTGGCATTTCTATACACCAACAACAAGACAGAAGAAAGAGAAATTAAGGAGTCAATCCCATTTACAATTGCACCCAAAACGATAAGACACCTGGGAATAAATCTAACCAAAGAGGCAAAAAATCTGTACTCAGAAAACTACAGAATACTCATGAAAGAAATTGAGGGAGATACAAAGAAATGGAAATCCATGCTCATGGATTGGAAGAACAAGTATTGTGAAGATGTCTATGCTACCTAGAGCAATCTACACATTTAATGCAATCCCTATCAAAATACCATCTACTTTTTTCAAAGAAATGGAGCAAATAATCCTAAAATTTGTATGGAACCAGAAAAGACCCCGAATAGCCAGAGGAATGTTGAAAAAGAAAAGCAAAGCTGGCAGCATCACAATTCCTGACTTCATGCTCTATTACAAAGCTGTCATCATCAAGACAGTATGGTACTGGCACAAAAACAGACACATAGATCAATGGAACAGAATAGAGAGCCCAGAAATGGACCCTCAACTCTATGGCCAATTGATCTTCGACAAAGCAGGAAAGAATGTCCAATGGAAAAAAGACAGTCTCTTCAACAAATGGTGTTGGGAAAATTGGACAGCCACATGCAGAAGAATGAAGCTGGACCATTTCCTTACACCACACACAAAAATAAACTCAAAATGGATGAAAGACCTAAATGTGAGACAGGAATCCATCAAAATCCTTGAGGAGAACACAGGCAGCAACCCCTTCGACCTCAGCCGCAGCAACTTCTTCCTAGAAACATCGCCAAAGGCAAGGGAAGCAAGGGCAAAAATGAACTATTGGGACTTCATCGAGATAAAAAGCTTTTGAACAGCAAAGGAAACAGTCAACAAAACCAAACGACAACCGACAACTGACAGAATGGGAGAAGATATTTGCAAATGACATATCAGATAAAGGGCTAGTATCCAAAATCTATAAAGAACTTATCAAACTCAACACCCAAAGAATAATCCAATCAAGAAATGGGCAGAAGACATGAACAGACATTTCTGCAAAGAAGACATCCAAATGGCCAAGAGACACATGAAAAAGTGCTCAACATCACTTGGCATCAGGGAAATCCAAATCAAAACCTCAGTGAGATACCACCTCACACCAGTCAGAATGGCTAAAATGAACAAGTCAGGAAACGACAGATCTTGGCAAGGATGCAGAGAAAGGGGAACTCTCCTACACTGTTGGTGGGAATGCAAGCTGGTGCAGCCTGTCTGGAAAACAATTGAAAATAGAGCTACCCTGTGACCCAGCAATTGCACTACTGGTGCATACAAAGATACAAAGGTAGTGATCTGAAGGGGCATGTACACCCCAGTGTTTATAGCAGCAATGTCCACAATAGCCAAACTATGGAAAGAGCCTAGATATCCATCCACAGATGAATGGATAAAGAAGATGTGGTGTATGTAAACAATGGAATATTATGCAGGCATCAAAAAAATGAGATCTTGCCATTTGCAACGATGTGGATGGAACTAGAGGTTATTATGCTAAGCGAAATAAGTCAATCAGAGAAAGAGAAGTATGATATGATCTCATTGATATGAGGAATTTGAGAAACAAGAGAGAGGATCATAGGGGAAGGGAGGGTAAAATGAAACAAGACAAAACTGGAGAGGGAGACAAACCATAACAGCTCTTAGTCTCAGGAAACAAACTGAGGGTTGCTGGAGTGGAGGGGGGTGGGAGGGATGGGGTGGCTGGATGATGGACATTGGGAGTGTTTGTGGTATGGTGAGCTCTGTGAATTGTGTAAGACTGATGAATCACAGACCTGTACTCCTGAAACAATACATTATATGTTAATAAAAAAAGAAAAAAGATTTATTGAGACATAATTCACATGCCACAAAATTCACCCTTTTAAACTGCACAATTCACTGTATTTTAGTATATCCACAGAATTGTGGGACCATCACCACCATCTAATTTCCAAACTTTTTCATAACCCTATAAGGAAAGTTCACACTCATCATTCCCCATTTAGCCTTACCTCCTGCCCCTGGGAAACAATAATCTCTTGTTTCTATAGATTTACCTATTCTGATCATTTCATATATGTAGAATTATACAGTATGGCCTTTGGTGATTGGCTTCTTTCACTTAGCATAATGCTTTCAAGGTTTATCCATACTGTAACATTTATGGGTCCTTCACTCTTTTTTTATGGCTGAATAATTTCCGTTATTCAGATCTACCATGTTTTATTATCAGCACATGGATATTTGAGTTGTTTCCACATTTGGGTTACTATGAATAATGCTGCTCTATAAATATCTGTATACAAGTTTTTGTGTAGATATATGTTTTCATTTCTCTTGGGTCTATACCTAGGAGTGAAATTGCTGGTTCATATAGTAGCTCTATGTTTAATCATTTTTGGAACATCTAGACTGTTTCCCATAGAGATTGTTCCATTTTACATTGCCAGCAGCAGTATAGGAGGGTTCTGAGTCTCCACATTCTCCATAACACTTGTTATCTGACTTTTTGATTCTCGAAATCTTAGGTCCTGTACAGTGGCAACTCATTTGGGTTTTGATTTGCATTTCCCTGATTACTAATGATACTGAACATCTTTTCATGTGCTTATTGGCTATTTGTACATTGCCCTTGGAGAAACATCTATTCATTACCTCTGCCTATTTTTTAATTGGGTTGATTTTATTATTGAGTTGTGAGAATTCTTTTTTTTTTTTAAGATTTTATTTATTTGCGAGAGAGACAATGAGAGACAGCATGAGAGGGAGGAGGGTCAGAGGGAGAAGCAGACTCCCTGCTGAGCAGGGAGCCTGATGTGGGACTCGATCCCGGGACTCCAGGATCATGACCTGAGCCGAAGGCAGTCGCTTAACCAACTGAGCCACCCAGGTGCCCAGAGTTGTGAGAATTCTTTACAACTTCTAGATACAAGTCCCTTATCAAATATATGATTTACAAACATTTTCTCCCATTCTGTGATTGTCGTTTTATCATTGTTGTGTTTTGAAAACAACAACAACAAATTTTGATGGTATTTGATTATTTTTTTCTTTTGTCACTTGTGCTTTTAGTGTCATGTCTAAGAAACCATTGCCTAATCCAAAGTTATGAAGATTTATTTCTATGTTACCATTTAAGAGTTTCACACTTTTTGCTCCTACACTTAGGTTTTTGATCCACTGAGTTAATTTTTATGTATGGTGTTAAGGTATGTATTCTGCTTCATTCTTTTGTGTGTGGATATCCAATTGTCCCAGCACCATTTGTTGGAAAAATTATTCTTTTCCCATTGATTTGTTGGCACCCTTATCAAAACTCAATTGATCTTAAATGTAAAGGTTTATTCTTGGACTCTTAATTCTATTCCTCAATCTAGGACTAGCCTATGCAAGCCACACTGTCTTAATGACTGTGGAGTTCTAGTAAGTTTTAAAATTGTGTTTTGAAATTGAGAAGTGTGAGGTCTCCAACTTTGTTTTTCTTTTTCAAGTTTGCTTTGACTATTCAGTGTCTCATATATTTCCATATGAATTTTAGGGTCAGCTTGTCTATGTATGCAAAAAAGGTAGCAGAATTTTGGAGACAATTGTATTAAATCTTCAGACAAATTTGGGGAGTATTCCCATCTTAATAATATTAAATTTTGGGTGCCTGGGTGGCTCAGTTGGTTAAGCAACTGCCTTCGGCTCAGGTCATGATTCTGGAGTCCCTGGATCGAGTCCCGCATCAGGCTCCCTGCTCAGCAGGGAGTCTGCTTCTCCCTCTGACCCTCCCCCCTCTCATGTACTCGCTCTCTCTCATTCTCTCTCTCTCAAATAAATAAAATCTTTAAAAAAAATATTAAGTCTTCCAATTCATGAACATGGGATGTGTCTTTTATTTATCTAGTTCTTCTTTAACTTATTTCAGTGATGTTTTATGGTTTTTTCAGTGTACAAACCTTACACATCTTTTGCTAAGTTTATTTTAAGTAGTTTTTTTCTTTAATCTTATGGAAAATGTAATTCTTTTCTTAACTTCCTTTTCTGATTTTTTTATTGTTCATGTATAGAAATACAACTGACTTCTGTATACTGCTCTTGTATCCTACAAACTTGTTGAACTCATTTATTAGCTTTAATAGTTTTTCTGTGGCTTTGTTATAATTTTCCATATACAAGATAATGTCATATGTAAATATAGTTTTACTTATTCCTTTCCATCTGGATGCTTTTCATTTTTATATTGCTTGATTGATTGATTGCCTAATTGTCCTGGCTAGAAACCCTATTATGGTGTTGTATTGAAATGGCTAGAGTGGATAGCCTTATCTTGATCATAGAGGGAAACCAGTCTTTCACCATTAAGTATGATGTTAGTTGCAGGTTTTTAATAGATGTTCTTTATCAAGTTGAAGAAATTCCCATCTATTCCTAGTTTTCCAAGTGTTTTTGTAATGAAAGGATTTTGATTTTGTCAATTTTTTTCTATCTATTGAGTTTATCATATGGTGTTTATTCTTACTCTATTAATACTGTATATTACATTGATAAATTTTAGTATATTACAAGACCCTTTCATTCCTGGAATAAATTCCACTTAGTCATAGTAAATAATCCTTTTTATATATTGCTGGATTCCTTTTGCTAGTATTGTGTTGATGAACTTTATGATTATATTTATAGAGGATACTGGCCTGCAATTTTCTTTTTTTTTGTGATGTCTTTGTCTGGTTTTGGTGTAAGGGTAATCCTGGCTTTATAGAAGAAATTTTGGAAAAATTTCCCCTGTCTTCTATTTTTTTTGGAAGTGTTGGTGAAAGATTTGTATTAATCCTTCTCTAAACGTTGGGTAGAATTCACTAGTGAAGCCATCTGTTCCTGGGCTTTTTCTTTGCAGGAAATTTTTTGGTTACGAATTCAATCTCTTTTTCTCATTATGGGTCTCTTCAGATTTTTAAAACTTTTCTTCATGAATTAGTTTCAGTTTATATCTTTCTAGGAATTTGTCTATTTCATTTAGGTTATCAATTTTTTTGGCATACAATTGTTCCTAGTATTCTCTTTAAATCCTTTTTATTTCTGTAAACTCAGTAAAAATGTCCCCTCTTTCATTTCAGATTTTAATAATTTTAATCTTCTCTCTCTCTTTTTTAATTTTTTTTAAAGATTTTATTTATTTATTTAATTGACAGAGAGAGAGACAGCGAGAGAGGGAACACAAGCAGGGAGAGTGGGAGAGGGAGAAGCAGGCTTCTGGCTGAGCAGGGAGCCCAATGCGGGGCTCGATCCCAGGACCCTGGGATCATGACCTGAGCTGAAGGCAGTCGCTTAACCAACTGAGCCACCCAGGCACCCCTCTCTCTCTCTTTTTTTAAAGATTTTATTTATTTATTTGACAGAGAGAGACACAACGAGAGAGGGAACACAAGCAGGGGGAGTGGTAGAGGGAGAAGCAGGCTTGCAGAGAGCCCGATGAGGGGCTCGATCCCAGGACATCTGAGCCGAAGGCAGATGCTTAACGACTGAGCCACCCAGGCACCCCAGCCTTCTCTCTTTTTTTATTGGCCAGTCTAAGTAAAGTTTTGTCAATTTTGTTGATCTTTTCAAAGAACCAACTTTTGGGTTTATTGACTTACTCTCTTACTTTTCTATTGTTTCACTAATACCCATTCTAATATTTATTATTTCTTTCCTTTTGCTTGCTTGCCTTCTTCTAGTTTCTTAATGTGCAAAGTTAAGTTATTGATTCAAAATCTTTTTTTAGTACAGAAATGTAGAGCTATAAATTTCCTTCTAAGAACTGATTTGTTGTATCACATAAATTTTGATACATTGTGTTTCCATTTTTATTAATATAAAAGTATTTTCTAATTTCCCTTGTGATTTCTTTATCGATCCATTGGTTATTGAGGAGAATATCTACTCTTGATGTCAGATTATGAGATAAAGAGAGGAAAAAGAAATGTTGAATATGAATTTTAATAATTTATAGCATGGAGCAGATCCTACTCTAAAAACATTACTTCCAATTAATAGAACATGCCATTGCTTGTATTCATCTTACTACACCTGTGTTCCTTTGTTATTATATATTCCAAGATGGTATGGATAGATCTTCCCAAGGTTTGATCATGTTTTCTCTACCTACAATAGTCTATATTTCTTCTAATTTGATCCCAGTTTTCCTGAATGTTCAGCAATCAGTGAAACATGCCAGTTTTTTTTTTTTTTTTTCTTTTCCATCTTGGGGGACCAGTGAGGACAACAAAGAAAGTCAAATGTTTATTATATCTTCTACTTTCAGCATAGTAAGAGTCTCAGTAGAAAAGATCTGAAACTTAATGGGCTTGTTATGTTTTGTATGTGTTATTTAAATTATTGCAAAACCATGTGGTAAGGAGAATTGTTTCCATTTTACATATGGAACTCAGAAAAATTAAGTAATTTTGAATAAAGTTTCAATAACAAATGATATATCTGGGATTTGAACCCACTTCTGCACCATGTCTGAGGCCATATCCTTTCTACTGCATCTTCTTCCCAAGAGGCAAAGGGAATGGCCTATCCTGACTACATTGTGGGAGTTTTACAATAAGCATTAGGACTATACCAGCCATAGCCAGGCTGTACAACTTGTTCTCTACTTTCTCAAACTCCCACTTATTTATTTAATTCTTACCAAAATGTTCTCCATCAAATGATCCCACTCTCAAATGTGTTGAATTTTAAAGTGTTTGATATCTTCTTTACATATAACTCTTTTCTCTATTTGATCTGATTGTTGCATGATTAACATTTTAGCCACAATTTCCATGCCTCCACATCTTGGAGATACCTAAGGTAATATGCGTAATTTTGCTGTACAATTCTATGTCCATTTTTTCCATGTTTTGTTCCAGTATACTTGATATTAAGATGATTGTTCTTACCACTTATCCTTTTCATTCTTCTGTTTTTATTCTTTTTGCCACAGCTGTTAACCTCCCCATCCTCTCATTTTCATATTGTTATGGTACTTTCTCCCTTTCCATTGTCAGTTTAAGACTTAGGAGTTTAGTGGTTAAGAGGATGGATTTTGAAGCTAAACTGTAAGCTCCAAATTCTTGCTCTGCATCTGACCCCAACTGAAAGAACAGGAGAAAGTCACTTCACCTCTTAAAACCTACCTCACCAAGTTACTGTGAGCTTGAATAAGTAGACACATGCAGAGTGAATGGATAGTGCCTAGCACAAAGTGTTCAGCAGCATTAACTATTATTTTTGTTACTACTATTATTTGTCTGCCACTATTGATCGAAATATACATATATATTTTTTTTTTACAACAAAAGTATCAGCTGGAACCTAGCCTTCTAACATATTTTTTAAATATTTTATTTATTTATTTGACAGAGAGAGAGAGACAGTGAAAGAGGGAACACAAGCAGGGGGAGTTGGAGAGGGAGAAGCAGGCTTCCTGCTGAGCAGGGAGCCCGATGCGGGGCTTGACCCCAGGACCCTGGGACCATGACCAGAGCTGAAGGCAGACGCCCAATAACTGAGCCATCCAGGTGCCCCTAGTCTTCTAATATTTTTAAAAGAATTTCTACATGGTAGCCAGTAACTTGCTACAATTTCTTTATTTTTTCACTATTACATTTATAGCTTTTCTTGAAGAAACTCATATATATATGCGCTTCCTCCAAGTGGCAGTGCACCATAATAGAAGAAGCTAGAATTTTTTGTTTTTAGAAGAGTTTTGTAAACTTCATAGGACCTGATTCCTCCTTTTTTGTCAAGCATAGGGCAATCAATGGTCCTGCAAAAGTTTTGGGTTACCTTTAATGGAAGGAATGCATCATTGTAGGCCCAGTTCTAGGAGGGCCCACTTCCTCCGGTCTTTCCCCTAGCCAGTATCTTCACAGTATTTTGATCTTCTCATTATTATCTTGGAACTCTTTTCTTGTAACTCTATATCTTCTCTAATAAGTATTTTTCAAGTCTTGTTCTTTTGCAAAGAGACCTTTGTCAGAAAATCAAAGCATAAAATCTGCATTGGACCTTCTGGTCAGCCTTGAGGTGAAATATAAGCATTTATGTTTCCCCATGGATACAACTTTATATCCTTTAAGAATGGGAGATAGGGGAAATGCTTTTGGTAAGAGTACTCATTATCTCTTCTGGTTTCTCAATTTCCTTTTCTTCTCTATATTTACTTCTACCCAACTTTCCAATGAAAGATAATTCCAAATAGTAATAGCTTTCCTCAGCAATTGCACTAAAATAAAAAAAATCTGAGGCACTTGTAAAATTACAGTCGCCAGGGTAAGACCCTTGATATCCTGAATCAGAATCTTTGAGTATAACGTTGCACAGATAAGTATTTTTAAAGTAGCAGCCAGAATAAATACATTTTCTAAATTCTTATTTTCCTCTTCTTAATATGCCTATCAGTCCAAATAATTTGTACTTCTGGGTTCTTCCTTCTTGCTTTCTGAAAAATATCATACTTTTGTCTATTAGTCTGCCTTCTGGAGATTCCCTTGCCTTATTTCCAACTTACCTATTGAAAAGTTTATTTCAGGGGTGCCTGGGTGGCTCAGTTGGTTAAGTGTCTGCCTTCAGCTCAGATCATGATCTCAGGGTCCTGGGGTTCAGCCCAGGATTGGGCTCCCTGCTCAGTGGGGAACCTGCTTCTCCCTCTCCCTCTCTCTCTCTGTGTTCTCTCTCTCTCTCTCTCAAATAAATAAATAAAGTCTTAAAAAAAAGTTTATTTCAAAAACATATTAATTTTTGAGTGCTCTTGTTTTCTAAATATTACCAGTTTATGTTCTTTTTTGTCCCCCTTGATGTCTTCTCAAGGGGTATATTAGATTTGTTTGGAATTAACATGGCTATAGGTTATCTAGATCTAGAAATATTTCCTAGAAGCTGTAGGATATTTAAAACAATGATGAGGGAAAAATATATAAATTTGGAACCCTAGAGAATATTCCTGACTTTAAAATTGTAGTGAAGAAAATTTCTTTGCAGTTTTATTACTAAAATGCTAAGATTCTCAAAAATCATCATTCCAATTTTGTTCTTGTTCTCTGCATGCAGTATCCCCTTGAATATCTTTGAAGATACAAAAATAACTTCCCTTTTATCTGGGGTCATTTATCTTGGTTTTTATCTTTAATATTACAGATTTTTCTCAGCTTCTGGATGTTGACCTTGGATATTCAGTCAAATTCTAGAAAGAAGGACTGATGGGTGAAAGCTCTATGGGTATGGGCAAGGTTAGTAACACCAGGCTCTTACTTTTTTTTTTTCCCAGAGTGAAAAAATATATTAGATTGAAGGAGCAATCACAGTGTCAGCATCAGGAGGGATACACTCAAGGATATTAACACACTCAACTAGCTATCCTAGTTATTCAAAGATCACTAATGCAAGTATGGGGATATGAGGTAGAGTGGGTAAAGAATCAACTTTTTACATAGACTTAAAATTACCCTATTTTCTGCCCTATCACCCTTTTCCTCCTGTCCTTTGTTTTACCTGCTCTTTGTCTTAAGTCTAGAGACTCAATTAGTTCTCTGTGGCACCCATTTTGTTTAAACTCTAGGCTACCGCTTCCACAATTCTGTCTCATTTGTCAACATTCCTCCATCTGTTTTTCTCTTCTACAAATATGTTGAAATAGCTCATCTGCTGAAGACCTGTATTTAATCATAGAGGCCTTTTATCCTTCACTGTCTTTTAAATGGGGCTCAATAAAGTGTGGAGACAAAGCATATTCTCTGTCAAACTACAATCTTGGATATCTAATCTATTGTTGTTCTGTAGTGATTCCAAGTGATGTTTTCCATCTCTCCTCAGACTCAGCCATAAATTCTGGTTTGACTCTGTTATATTGAAAATTAGCTTGATAATGTAATGCTCCAAGAGCCTTTCTACTCTTTGAGATTCTCTCTCATCAGTAAGAGTTGTGGGTAGCATCTTGGTGTCTTCCTTTGCTCTCACCAATGTGTACTGAATCTGCCCCAAATTTTCTAGTTTCTGACATTGCTGCACAATTTTTTTCCCAATTGATTATTTGAATAGAAATCTGGTGGAGTGGAGTTAATTGCTATTTAACTTGGAAATCCCTTCCAGGTCCTTGATTTATAAATAAGGACATTAAGTTACATTACGGTATGTTAAGATAGTAACATAGGTAATAAGTGACAAAAGTGGGCTTACATGTAGATCTTTTGACTCTTTCCCTAATGGTCTTTCTTTCATACTACATCACTGCTACCAACTGGTTCCTTGCTACTGACTGAAGTATGAAATATTCCAGGGTAACTAATATCATGGACCACAAATATTGATAGTTAATGAATATTAACAGTGGACTTTCATACAATATGAGCACTCACAGAAAATACATATTGCAGGATGATCAGGAATGATACATTTGCTAAATAAATTAAAATGTCTTAAATTCTGACTGTTGAATTATTCATGTTTATGTTGAGCTAAAATCTGTAGCCCAATAACTAATACTGGTTGGTGTTGACTTTTTCTTAAAGTCATAAATTTATTTATTTTTTCCAAATAGTGACCCTTCACTAACAGATTTGCCCTCTTTGTTTTTTAATCTTTTGCCCTGTAAGTTTTTCTCTTTTCCTTCTTTCAGCAGATTTATTTTTGAGTTTTTAGTTATGGTAAAATACACATAACATAAAATTTACTGTCTTAACCATTTTTAAGTGAACAGTTCAGTAGTGTTAAGTACAGTCACATTATTGTGCAACCAATCTCCAGAACTCTTCATCTTGCAAAACCAAAACTCTATGCCTAGTCAACAACTCCCTATTGCCCCTCCCACCAAGCCCCTGGCAACCTTTCTACTTTCTGTCTCAATGAATTTGACTACTCTAAGTACCTCATATAAATGGAGCCATACGGTATTTGTCTTTTTGTGTGGGACTTATGTCACCTAGCATAAGGCCCTCAAACAGTTCTTTTATAACAGGATTTCAAGTCCTCTAAACACCCCCTCACTCCTCTGAATTCTTTTCTGTTTATTCATATCCCACTCAAGAAGGTGAGTCCCAAACAACACATATTAATCCAGGCATAGTCTGAGAGAGAAGAGAACTCACTGTGAATATTACATTTCTAATAAAGAATGTATGAGATTTTTCGATTGCCTCCTGCCACTATTGACTCATATTGAGCTTTGCTATCAACTCAAAACTGCTAAATCCTTTCAACCACTTCTTCCCTGCTCCCCCACCCCTCCTGCCCCACACCATTGTGTATCAGCAGGCACGAAGGACATTAGAAATTGCATATTAAGGTCATAATGAGATTTTAAAAATCTGCATAGAGTCTGCATGGTGAATGAATTTTCTTATGCAGTTTCTTCTATAATAACATTTCATATTTTCATTAAACTCTGGTCTATAGGTAAAATGAATAGAGTGACTTTAAGAGATAGAAAATAGTAAAAATTATGAATATGCACTGACCCTGCTTTCCAAATGCATGTTCTATGATGATCCAGAATTACTATGCTGGGCACGTTTTTTTATCCCCCCACTTAAAGCACAAACATATGAAATTGAATTTTTTCCTTGCAAACACACATTAGTTTGCATTTAACAGGCTAGCAGTTCTCAAAATGATGTCAAGCCACATTTATATAGCTGTGATAAAATGGGTGGCGAATCTCAGTATAGGTCATTTGTTACTAACAAGAGTACCAAAGTTTATAAATGAGTTACCTTCTGTTAAAAATTAAGGTGGACCCAAGCCTATCTCTCTCACCTGCTTTCTGGTATGGGAGAGAAAGGGTTGAGTTGTAATTCATTATCTGAGTGGAAATTGCACATAATTCCCAGCCCTGACCTTGGAATGCAACTGTTGTTAATGTGCTGGTAATACATGAGGGATTATGAATCATTTAAATATGTGTAAGTTACAATTTTAATTATTTTAAAAAAATTACCAAATGAGTAAATTCATAATAAGGAAGAAAGTGAGAATAAGGGAAATGTAAATAAGAATGTGAATCTTAATTCTACATTACATCCATGGGATTGTTTAAAAATGCTTCAGGTCCCAGTTATTTTTTAGTTTGTTTCAGCAAAATCTACATTACTATGGAAATGTAAACATGTGAACATCTCCCATCATAGGGGTCAAAGCTGAAAAAAATATTGAGAACCACTAATCCAGGCCACTAGGATAATACATATCTGGGAATACAAATATAATTTTTTACATTATAAAAAACTTACACACACACATATGTATATACTGTATTTTATGAGACACTTGAAGCATTAGTATTTTAGCAAGGAACTACCTCATACTGGTCAAATTCCCTAAGAATGTAACTCATTAGGCCCTGCTAGGGTAGCATTTATGTAAAGTAGTCATTAAATGGATTGCATTTTAACTTGTGAAATAGTATTAAGTATTCATAGTATTATATCTATCTGTGAGTTTGAAAATTATTCAGCAGTTATAGTTTACAGTATTTCCCTCCAACATGTAAGCTTCTTAAAACTATAGTGGACTTTCATACAATATGAGCACTCACAGAAAATACATATTGCAGGATGATCAGGAATGATACATTTGCTAATAAAAATAATTTATATATTAACAAATAGGGACAGAGAATTCTATACTTTTTAACTCAGAATCATGCATAAAAAATGTAGTCAATGTAGTCAAGTTGAATTCCTTTATAACTAAATAACATACATATTATTATAAATAAAATTATAAAAAAAGAAAGTAAAATGAAACAAAACACAGTATAGTCAGGATGCCCGGAGAAAGCAGAGACTGGCTCTGAGCACTAGGTGAGGTTGGCTGGCTGGTCTTGCCTTCCCCTAATCCAGAAGTTGCAAACAGCCAGTTATGAGCTGTGTTGAGTTCACAGATATGCTTTCTTTCATATTTCTTAAAATGTTTAAACAGTTTTTGAATAGCTGTTAATATTGAAATATTGGGAGCTGATATATAAAATTCTGATTTCTCACATTTATTTTTGCTCCCTAAGACTTATGTTAGACTTCTGACATTCAGAACTGTAGGAGAGTAAATATGTGTTGTTTAAGCCACTAAGTTTGTGGTAATTTGTTACAGTGGCAACAAGAAAATTATTATAATCTTCTTCTCTATCTTTGCTTATAAATGCTACCTTCTTGAAACACTTCTGGTTATCAAAACAGTGTGTGACCTCTCTCTGATTTCGTATCTTAGTTCTTCTAGTAGGATGCAAGCTCATTGAGAACCAGTCCTTGGTAATTCAATGTTGTATTTTTCCCAGGACTTATTGTTTGAAAACAGTTAATAGTTAAGTATTTGTTGAGTGCAAGGAAGAAGGGATAAAAGGTAAAACTAGGGATATTGGTGGCTAAAATGGCCATGAGGAGCAATCGTAGGGAATGACAGTAGTTTATATGCTTTGATATCTCGAAATGTTAGTGAATTTTAATTACTTGCATTGGTCTGATAAACCTAAGGGAGAGGAGAATAGAGAAGAGAGGAGAGTGGAACTTGGTTAAAATGGAAAGAGTGGATTTCCTCTCTGTATTCCCTTCTGTTTGGATATGGTATGGATCATGAAAAGCCTACATTGCCTATTGGAGTACCAGAAGAGGCAATTTTGCTCAATGAATTTTAAGTTCCTTCCTTCCTTCCTCCCTTTCCTCCCTTTCCTCCCCTTCCTTCCCTTCCTTCCTTCCTTCCTTCCTTCCTTCCTTCCTTCCTTCCTTCCTTCCT